>NC_134171.1:25561615-25864115 GCF_964188355.1 Buteo buteo
AAAAAATTTTTTTAAACTGTTGTCCAGATTGTTTAGACAATATGTGAAATAATAATTTCTAATATATACTTGGTGCCTGTTCAGTCTGCAGCTTTTTCAGAGGCAGTACACCTGGTCTCTGCAGGGGGTGTTCTTTGCTTAACTGTTCAAGAATTCAGCTTTCTGGCTGCTTTATAACACAACATGACTTCTATAACTTTTGACTGTGCATTTAGTTTGATGGAGAAAGGGACTTCAAGGGTAAGAAGAAGACATTTCAAGCCTCTTGATTATTGTTAAAGACGTAGACTTTGTAAGATAATAGGTGAGGAGTTCAGGTTTCTCAGATATTGGTCCCGTATCATGACTAAAGCTAGCCAACTGTGCAGACTTAGATTGCCTCTCCTAATAAAAATTTGCTTGAGCTGTAAATCCTGATCCTGTGAGACCTGAACCTGTTTCAGGTTCTAAAATGAGCCTTAGAGAAGACAGAAGAGATACTCCTCTGCAAGATATTTTCATAAAGCTCCAGGCACATGGGCAAGGAAATTGTTGAATATAGCATGGGGGAGAGGGATTTCTGGCATGACATTCAAGATGTGATGTCCTACAGATACCTGCATCAGGGGATCTTCTCCTGCTCCTGTCCCTAAAGACTTTGCAGCCCTAAGCAGTGTTTCTACAAAGCTCATCTCCACCTGAGTGCTGGCAAGTCAGCACCTAACATCATAGTGGGGAACTTAACTGTCTGTAGTGTTGGAGCAATCCCTTTGTCTTAGAGGTGGCCTTCATCAGCCTTCGTTTCCTATGGTGAAAGGTGACCCATTGCTGATGGGAGGAGAACGCATCACCGAACAATGTGGGTCATGGTTTGTCAATATTTTGCCCCCACAGGCTGAACTTTTTAACCCACCATAATTGCATGAAGGGCAGTGAGCTCATCAGAAAGGCAGATACTTCCCTGAAAGCCAAGACCATCCAGTGCTCTTGTCTCCAAATTTTATTCACAGCTCACAACTTCAGAACAGATCTCAGCTTTTGTCAAAGTACCTGTCCTGGTTTCAGCTGGGACAGAGTTGATTTTCTTTCTAGTAGCTGGTATAGTGCTATGTTTTGGGTTCAGTATGAGAAGAATGTTGATAACACACTGATGTTTTCAGTTGTTGCTCAGTAGTGTTTAGTCTAAGTCAAGGATTTTTCAGCTTCTCATGCCCAGCCAGCAAGAAGGCTGGAAGGGCACAAGAAATTGGGAGGGGACACAGCCAGGGCAGCTGACCCAAACTGGCCAAAGGGGTATTCCATACTGTGTGACGTCACATCTAGTATATAAACTGGGGGGAGCTGGCCTGGGGGGATCTCTGTTCAGGAACTAACTGGGCATCAGTCAGCAAGTGGTGAGCAATTGCATTGTGCATCACTTGTTTTGTATATTCCAAATTTTTATTATTATTATTGTTGTTGTTGTTACTTATCATTATTATTATTATTATCATCATCATCATTATTATTTTCTTCCTTTCTGTTCTATTAAACTGTCTATATCTCAACCCACCAGTTTTACTTTTTCCTTTCTCTCCATCCCTCCCACACAACCTCACCCCACTGGCCAACATATAATTTGCAGACTTAGTAACTTTCTAATTTCATTACTTGGCATTATATTCTGAGCTTAATTGTGAACTAATCAAAACAATCAAGTTGAGAGAAGGAAGTTTCTTGTTATAAGCAAAACCATAGTTGTAGTCTAAAGTACACAGATCTAATAACATTCATATTTGCATTTACCTTTGCAATTTGTCATCATTGGAAAGTATTTTATGTGTATTAATGTATCTCAAAAAATAGTTTAAAGTTGGTTTCAGTTATTAATGAATTTCCTTTTTGTTTTTTCTTCCCTTCCTTCCTCCCCCTCCTTCTTTCTTCTTACTTTGGAAGGTGGCTAATGGAAAGATCCAAAACCTTGAAGCAACAGTAGAGCTTTTATTGACCAATGAAGGCAAACTGAAGCAGTCCATTCTCACTCTTGAGCAGGAGCGAGCTTCTTTGCTGAAAGCAGTAGAAGAGATGCGGAAAAAGATTGGTGGTACAGATGGGAAGCCTCTACTTACTAGACAGGAACACATGGATGCTTTCTGATGTTCACGGTTGTAATGGAACAGACAAGCTGAGCAAGAAACAAAGGGAAGAACTGGGTCTTTTTGTCATGATCCATGGGGATTTGACATCGTCACCTTCATTGTACATGCCTTACTGTAGCAAAGCAAGATATGGGCATGGTGGCTTTCCGTATCAGAGAAGCTGGTTTCTTGGGGAGAAGGCTCGCTCTTCTTAGTATGTAGAAATACTTTGAACAGTAAGATACCACATAATAATAAGCAGGAGAAACTTAATAGTGTGTGCAGTCATACACAATACACTGTAAAGATGTCACAGATTCTTCCATAAGTGCTTCTAAACCTAAGTGCTTTGTGTTCATCACGTATTTTGTTTGTGTGTAGATCAGCACCATGTTAAATAGCACATCCTTTAGAAGGTCCTTTGAAGAAATATGGCAGTGTAAAACCTTTGAATGGATGACTGCCCCATTGCAGCTATGCAGTGGTAACATTTACAGAGAGTTTTGTGATTGGACTGGAGATATTCTTGACAGTCTAATTCCCCTACAGCTTGACTGGTTTCTGTTAATTATGTTGTTTACACTTCGGAAAACTGCTTCCTGATGCTTGAAGGTGTCAATCCATTGGACTCCAGAGAGATGGACTTCATCATCTGTAACTATGCATAATTGGGTGGTTGCCATCTGTTTTTATAAGTACATTGTTTTAGTACATTTTTTGTTTAACAACCATTAATGTAGTGTATTGTTAGTTGGCATTATCTGATAAACATACTGTACATAGTAACTGTATTATGCTTAACAAAATACACTGACATTGATTTGGTGAAGCCTGTGACTCTTCCAACATCATCCAAGGATTTATTTTCAGACTTTTCAAGTTTCATCTTATTTATTTCTGATCTGCTGTGTGATGTAAGACATCCTTTTGCTGGGAACCTAATGCCCGCTGTTATTTTTTTTTTCCCTTTATTTGGTACTCTGTGCCCACACATCCTCTGGGAAATGTTATTCTTTAAGACTTTTTCTGAAGTAGTGGAGGCATTTCAATAGCTTCACGTTGTGTCAGATATGCTTAAACTGTTTTATAAAGGGTACGGCAGTTTGAATTAGAACACCATTCTTTTTACAATGCATCTTTCAAGTAAGGTTACACATGTTAAAAAAAAAATAAATCTCACTTTTCTTAATACAATGAAAGTAGTTTTCAGGCTGGTTAAAGCACCACTGCTACAAGTGCAGTAATAGCCATGGATATTCAGTTGTTTGGGTTTGCTTCAGAATTAGGAACAGTGCCATAGTTTTGTTCAGTCCCCAAGCATAGAGTTAATAGGCATCAGTGTTTTGTTATGGTGGAGATTCACCCAGGAGATGTGATTTTTATTTTGGTTTTTTTCTTAAATTGATGGGTTTATTTTTAAAATTTCAATGCACACAGTTTTTTCTCTGACTGGCAATGTAGAAAAGGTTTTGTTTTGCTTTTTCCTTTTCTCATGCAAATCCACCTGACACATTGTGGTTGTAATTTAATAGGAGAGCTGTAACATTCATCTACTGTGCAGAACAAATACCTCTAATGTAGGTCAAAAAGAAAAAGAGAATTTACTCTTCAATTTCTAGAAGCTTTGTTCGACTCTGTCGTGTCTTAAATGTGTCTGGTTCTTGCAAATCCACTCTATATTCACTTAGTATTGAAATTTCAGATAAATCAGTTATTATTAATCCATTTACCCTCAGGCTTGTTCTTTTTATTTGGAAATCCATATTGAAGCTCATGCTTCATGTTTAAAATCTTGTCATAATGGACCTCATACTGTTAGAGCACTCAGTAATGTTGCATTTTTACAGCATAATGCCATAATTCATACACTGACATTTTAACAAGAGCAATAAAGATAATAATAATCTATGCCTACATCTATGTTTGTACATTTTTTGACATTTAAAAACAAAAACATAGTTGGTGGGGTGACAGTTCAGAGCTGTGTAAAATGAGACTCCCTGAAAGTACAGTACCATCTACAGTGGTTATTAATGAAAACTCTTAGTCCTCAGACTCTTCTAAACATGCTAAGGATCCAGTTGTGATCTTGGGACCTGCATCTGCATCCATTGACTAAGGTGAAGTACTTCCACGTGACTCCAGGGATGCATTCCTTTTTGTGATGTTTTGCTTCTCTGCCAGTGTAAGCGGAGGACTACTTCTAGTCCAAAGCCTTTTATTGAGAATTTGTGTAATTCCAGAAGTAAGTGCACTTAGATGAGAACTAAAGTCAGTGTTTTCAGAATGCATAAATGTGGTAAATAGATAACAAGCGACTTTTTGCTTTTGTGACTATATAAATGTAACTGTTTCATTGTACCAGGGAGTCAAATTTTCTGTGGATACAAATGAAATTTCTATTTGTACATATGCAAATTAATACAATTTTCTTAAATATGTAAATCCCTGGCAAAGTGAGAGATCATGCCACCCACTGGTCCAGGGTCTGAACATGAAAGAAATAGTTGATTTAAGTCTTTCTGCTGGTTACACTGAAGCAGATCTATGGTATGTTGCTTCTGTATGTCTTTCCCCATCCTGTGCTGATTTTTGTCACCAGGCCTCTCTGGTTCAAGAGGCCGAAGTGGAAGAGTGTGGAGGAAGGTAGTATCACTTACCCAGTTCCCAACTTTGGCAAAGCTTGGGGCTTTTCCCTTTAAAAGTATGAGAATGAAGTAATAGAGCCCAGAGCTAGGCCCAGATACTTGCATCCTTCTCCAACTACACTCTGTAGCTGAGCATCCTTAAGGATGTGTAAAATCAGATCTCCTGTTGTCTGAGTACCAGCAATTGTCATCAGATACTGTCTTCTATATGAACAGTAATTTCTGATTCAGAGAACGTTCTAAAAAAACCCTGCAAATCCATACACTGGCCCTCAGCAGGAATCCCGAACGAGCTAGTCCTGGCAAATCCAAGTTGAAGTAATCAACATTTTCCCCATCTCATTTCTGCAGATTAATATCCCCAGGAGTGATGCTTAATTTCTGAAGAAAAGAAAAAACAGTGAAAAAGGAAGGAAGGAGTTCACTTGTATGCGCAACCTAGGCTTCCAAATGTGCATGACAAAAGCAGCAAAACGTGCAGTGTGAGTGTGCTAGTGAACGACATCAAGGCAGTAGTCCAGAGACAGGTTAGCCTGAAATGTGGAAAGAACTAATGTTGGCATACACAACAAAGACGGCAGCAGCTCCTCTAAAACCATAGCAGTGAACAGCACTGGAGGATCTGCTGTGGTGTGCTGCGGTCACCCAGTTCTGATTTGTTTTTTCCAACTAGCGCAAGTGGTAGTTTGTGGTAGGTACTTGTGACTCCCTGTGCTTCTGGCTATTTGATGTACTTTTATATTTTGCCCAGTTGTCTGTTTCCAGAGATCATTACTTAATACAGAACCTGAGAATGATGATGCAGTGCCTATCATGTGGGAAAGTCAAAGCACTTTCACAAAGGCACATGTAACAGGTCTTCCCTTGTTTAGAGTGAGAATTGAGTCACAAAGAAGTTCAATGACTTGCACCAAATATTTCAGTTTCTCACTGGTTGCTGCGCTGAAATCCAGATCTTCTAAGTTGTGGTCAAATTGTCTTGCTGGTTGTCTAAAAGATTGTTCCAGAAGGTCTGTAACAGGTACTCGGTAGTCATGCAATGATCTGCTGAAACAATGTAAAATGGGAAGCGCAGTCGCTGAAACCTTGTCCTTTCCTGACAGCTATACCTCCCTCCCAACAGTAACCTTCTCAGTCCTACTGAAACACTTTGTCTTCTTACCAGGTACCTCCTCTGCAGGTACCTAGTACCTTCCACCTCTTGCTTGATAGGTTGGAGTAGGTGCACTGCCAGCAATCCTGAGTAGCAAGGATTGTAGTATGGCATCACCAGTCAACCAATATTCTCAGGATTTTTTTCAAACATAGTAATCTTTGATAAGAGTTGCCATTACTGAGAGCAAAGTCATGAAACTGCAACTAGTAGGACTCTGAATGAAGGACAGTAATCTACACAGCAAAGAGGACAATGTAGCTAGCACTTTTTCTCCTTTGTGATCTTCCTCCACCATTCAGTGGAGCAAGAAGCTGAATCGTCTTCTTGACTTCAAGTCCACCGCAATAGCTGCTGCAATTCCACCATAATAAAACAGCCTGGTATGTCAACATGGCAGAGCACACTTGCTAGCCAAGTCAGCTGTGATAGTGTCAGTACCCTCTGTGCATTCCCCTTTCTCTGGGGGTTTGGCTGCTTAATTAGACAGTGCAACTTAGATAATGCAGACATCTAGCCTTGAGGCACTTCTGGCCTCCAGCGGCTTCTGGCCACAATGCCTGCTGGCCTTGCAGCTATCCAACAAAAAGCTGGAAGAAGCCAGGTGCTTCCCACCCTGCCGCCATCTCTTGGGAGCTGTGTTTAAGCTGAGGCTCTTGTGCTTTGTCCCTGCATGAGGTAAGTTGCAGCCACACTTGTGTCTGGCCTTGTACCCTTGTTGATCCTGATCTAGGACTTTGCTTCCTGGCTTGACATCAGACCTGTCTCACCACCACACCCTTGTCTGGTGACCTGGACTGTTGACTTGCCTTGCTTGTCCTTTTGGGGTATTGTGGAACAGCCCCTTTGTCATTAAGTTGCCCCCCTTTCCTGCCTGCATGTCACCCTCAGCTCCTGGCTCACTTTCCCCTCCAGAGCAGCACCTGCCCTTGCTGCTCCCAAACACACAGCCCCATAGCACAGCTCCAGTTACATGTCTATATTGCTTCTGATTCCACTGCTGCGCTGGCCAGAGCTTGTTTAGGTGTCTCTGCATGCCACTGCTCTTCATTTAGCACGCAAGCTAGTTCTTTTAGAACTTGCTTAGGGACCTCCAACACAATGGTCGCACTGTGTAAAAGGGCCCTTACTAGTCTTTCATCTATTTCAAAGTACTGTGATCAAGTTCTTTTCCACTTCAAACAGTGCACCATATTTGCATACTATGTTGAGGACACCAAAAAAGTGCCTAAAATGAAAAGAATACATTTTGACTACAGCTGGATGAATGCCATGATTGCTTGAGGCACCTTAGATCATTGCACAGTATTTATACTGTGCCACACCCTGTGATGTGAAGTAATTTTTCTTTAACAGAGCTTTACTAGAACAGGTACGTGGGAGGGAGAACACTGGCAGCCAAGCTAACCATCAGGATTGCAACCCAGGCATTGCCTTTGGAAGGCACACGTGTGGCTTACACCCAACAAGTTTTACATAACCTAAATTAGGGTGAATCACTGGGTACTCATTTGCTCTTGCAGCTTCCAGACAGTGTTCCTTTCATCTAAACAAACCTGAGGCTGCAAGAATTCAGTGCCTCAAACTAGGTCTTTTCAGCATAACCTAAAGCAAATCAGTAAGTACTTCAATATATAGAAGACTCTACTTAGTATAAATAGATTTTTTTTCTTCTGTCTAACTATATCATATATTTCCATGGTGTTAGAAAAGCTTTGGTGCTATAGATGCTAAAAGATGATGAAACTCCTCTTACAGAGAGAACAGAGATGATTAAAACAGGGGTTCTGGAGGAGCTGGTACTAGCTCCCTGTCCCCAGCTTTTCTCATGCAAGATTTCAGAACCCCAAAGGTTTTGGGGAATTTTCCTGACATTTCTAAAGTGTTATATTTCACAAGTAGAAATCGCTGCTACAGAAAGAGATGAAATCAGGATTCTGCTTTTGGTTAGGAGTAAAATGACCAACAAAGATGTTCTGACAATGGTCATATTGGTCCTAGTCTCAACTGGATGCCTGCTTCTTTCTGTCGCTGTCTAGCACTCTTCCTGTAATACCTTTCCTTTTGTTAACATTTCACACTAGACTGCTTGTCTACAAAAGAGATATAAATACATTTTCCATTTTCCAGCTAAAAGCAGAATATGATAATTACCTTTTGTATCTGTCTGTTCTTCTGTTACTAATGAGACAGTGAGTTTCCATTTCTCACTAGTTATTTGCAAGTCAGTCTAATCAAGATGGTCCTTAGGAAAAAAAAGTCTTCTTGCTACAACTTCATTTGCCCTACTTCTCTTGAAAGTGGGGGTTTTTTGACTGTTTAACTAGCATTTAAGAAGTTTCCAAGTTCTGTTTTCGCAGATTTTTTTTCATAAGCTGTTATAGGATGAACAAATACTTATAACACTCACATAGAGTCTTTTTCTATGCTTCCAACATCTGATGCTCAGGATGTTGTTGGCTCTGTAGATAGTGAAATGACTTGCAATGTCAAAGATTTGGAATTGCCAAGGCAACAGCTGACTCAAAGAGCATGTTTATTCCATGTATTAGTTAAGATGAGCTGAGTAGCTTGAAGAGTTGGCCACTGATTGGGACTCTGAGCTCATGAAACCATAGATTCTTGATGGGATTAGCGGTACCTGTATGTCTCCCCAGCTCATTATTTGCAGTTTTCTCTTAGGGCATATCACAAAAAATCTGATCCCAAAACAAACGAAACAAAACCTGAAATGCGGTTGCTGTTTAGTATTTAATTTTAGACCAATTGTGTCTAGTATTTTTTGTTAAGGAATCTCAAATGGTGGTTTCAGTGGTTAGAGACTGAGGTAACAGGCAGATACAGAGGAGCAGTGAACCTTGCAATTGGCAAAGTAGCAATATAATTAACAGTATGTGAGTAGGGACTAATGGTAGAGTCTTTGGAGTGCGTTCTATGTAGTAAACTTGTCAAGAAAGTTGTGAATAAACGTTTTGCTCATTTTGAGAGAAGGAAAAACTAAAATGCTTTTTAAAAATTGAAGGAGATGAACTGTCAAGAAGAGAATGTGTAGGGCCAGCCATGATAAAGCCATGACGTTTTCAAGACCTGCAGTATGATGTCTAGCATACCATAAAGAAGTATGAGTGCAAATATCCATTGAACTGAGAGGCAGTACAAATCTGAGCATAGTGAAATAATCTGGATAAGCCTCAGAAAACTTTCAGGGTTTTTTGCAGTTCCTGATGGAGTTCATAGAGGCAGGCCTCAGTGCAACAAGGTTTCTCTGATGAAGAAAATGTGCTGTTCTTTTCAAACAGTGGAGAAAGAGTAAACTAAGACCTGATCCCATAACCTAGTCATCTGATCAGGAAAGGTTGCTTCCTGCTAGAAAGGAAAATAAAGGAAGGCTTTTTAATACAAAAATATCCTCCAACAGCCTCTGGCATATATCTGGGATACGCTGTCATCTTCATGGTGCTGAGAACAAGCTTCAGTTTCAGTAGTACCTAGAAACAACAATCAAACAACAATTTAAGTAGCAACTTCTAGTCATGGACACTTTTACAACTTTTAAGCTTGCTGGAGCTGAAATGAAGACAGTCCATGATGCTGGTCTATTATTGTAAGGCCCCTGCTTGAAACTTTTCTTGGTGATACCTGCCACCTACCTTACCTTTAAGAACAAGAAAAAGGTATTTATTAACAAAATTCAGATTTTATTGTTTGACTGTTAAATCTGTGACCTTAACTTCATTGTTTGCCAGTAAGCTGCTAAACTACATCAACAGGGTAGAAAAGTTGCTTTAATGCACTGACTTTGCAAGAAGACAATAAAAAGGATGGTCAGACACAACGTATGTAGGTGTTTTACCCTACCTGTACAGAAATTATATCTGCAGGTGGCTTGGCTCCTGCGGGATTTAATGGGATCGTGTGATGGAGTCATATATAACTACTGACTTCAGTGTTACTGTATGCTAGTTTAGATATGCTGGCTAGTGTGAAAGGTGCCATGGCAAGCCATTATCCATACTCTGGTAGCTGCCAAGCTCTGTACGGGGTAGCCTAAATCAAGCATGCATAAACAGCATGTTCTATCCTCAGAACATCTTTAGGCTTCCAAAATTATTAGCATTTATTTAAAAAAGAAAAAAGTAACATTTCAGATTCTGTCCTTATTTGTTCCAAGCATCTCAGTTCCAGAAAGGAGTACTGTTTTAACTGGGGCAGATGTTCACAAGACATGACTAAATAAGTTCAGATTAAGGCAACAGTTGCTTAAAATTGTGGACAAATTAAGAAATATATATTTGGACATTTGAATGGATCTATGCTAATTATTATTTGCTGAGTGTGTCCCAAGTACAGTAAATTCTTGTTTCCCCTTTTTTAAAACTTCATGCTTCAACAAAGGATAAAAACTTCCATTGTCAGCTTTTGCTTAAAAAAGAAGTAGGAAGTTCTATGATTAAAGGAACATGAATGTATGTGAGAGAAGGAGGAAACGAGAGTTTCAGAAGCAAAGAGCTGACGCCAGGGATTTACCCAAACCCTTTGTGTGACCTCCAGAGAGATCCCAACAAACAACATGCAACATCTCGCTGCTGTGGCCTACAAATTTTGGGAATTTTTAGTCACTGCAGTGTGATCTTGGAAAAGGTTATAGTATACTTTCCCTTGAAAGTCCCTTCTGTATTCCCCTCCCACCAGCTACTCTATCTTGCAACAAAAAGTTGGGACATGCATGTAACACAGACACAAGGCAAAACATCTGCAAGCTCTGTTGTCTGTCACTTAACCACTATGTCATGATAAGCCAACCAGTCAAGAGGAAAAACTTATATCACTGGGAACTAGAGTACTTGGTTCAGCTTGTGGGGTCCACGAGTCACCTGCTCTGTACTGACTCCAATCCTGGGTGTTTTGGTGAAACATGTCTTCTGGAAAACCAGCAGGATATGATCCAGCAGGTGTCAAGAGATGATAACTCTTCCACTTTCCATGACAGTTTGATCTAGGGGAGAAGGTCGAACAAGAATGAAAGGCTGAAAACTCTACAGAGCAAACAGACATATTTTTTTGATCGGGCAGATCAGTCATTGGACAAAGAGTTCTTAAAAGATTTTATGTTTTCTCCCACATTGCCTTTGTTACCAAGTATGGTTTCTGCCCAGCAGTTGTTGGTACTGCCAGCCCTCTCAACTGTGTCACCTGTAATAAGGAAACCAAGGGCATGGTCAGTCTGAAAGCTTTTATGCATGTTAGGCCATGTCCCATTCTGATGCATGGTTTCAAATCTCGTTCCTCCCTTCAGTTCCTGATCCTTGGCTACTTTCTCAAGGCACATCTCCACACTTCTCTAGAGGTGGATTTAAAAAAAGCTGTCTGTGATCTGAGATATGCTGAACCTACCAAATGGAGTAGTTCATTTCACCCAGAACCCGCACCCTATTGCTCTGCTTCCTAGCCAAGTTTATTAGTTTGGGCTCAGGGCATTTAATTGAACTTTTTAAAGGTAGGAGCAACTTTTAAATATAAGCAACTCAAGAGTTGCCAACTATGTTAATTTAAGAAAACCCTGGACGTTCAGCATATACTAAGGTTCTCACTGGCTACCAAACTGGCCTAATTTGGAGGCAAAAAAGCAGTTAGGAGTTGCACTGGAGGTCAGATGGAATTGTGAAAAGATGTGCTGTATATTCCACAAAAAAAGGTCAAGGTCATTCCCTTACCTTAATTCATTTGGCCATTTGTCCTAGCTATTTTCTGACTGTAATGAAAGAGAGAGCTTTTTCCTGCTCTCTCCAACCGTCTTTTGCAAAAAGATTGTAAAGCTTCAGGCAATTAGCCTGACTATGTAGCCATTGCTGTTACTGGAGGAGGCTTAAAAATTAAACAGCTGTCATACCCAGACTCGTCACAACAATCGGGCTGATTATAATATAGGCTTACACTGGGCAGATGGTAACTATCTACTTAATTACAAGTTTTAAGGACTTTCTGTCTCTCAGATCTAGCATGTTCTGTCTACGTACGGGAAGAAACACCAACATCGTGAAGTATTACCCTGCTGCTTATCAGGAAGGGAAGATTTGATTTTAAAAAGAAAACCCACAAAACTTTTGGCAGAGATTTAAACTACTTTGTTGTTGTTGTTGTTTCATTTTACTTTTCTTTTAGTGCCTGATGCTAAAGTACCCAAATTTATCCCCAGGGGGAATTTAATCATTGATTCCTACAGAGGCAGGATGGCACCCTTATTATTCCTACCTCAGATAACAAACTGCCGCTGGAGGCGGCCTCAAGTCTGCTCTCCCAGAATCCAGGGGAGTAGCTCTGCGGCCAGTTTTTCCCATATCCCCAAAGATTTTCAACTCAACCCTTTTCTGATCACTGTGGCCGAGACAGCCACCAGTCATCGCTTCACCCACAAGACCGTCTCTATGTTCGAACAACAGGTCTAGGAGGGCACCTTTCCTACTCAGCTCCCGTAGTGCCTGTATCAAAAAGTTATCTTCAGCGCGGGCTTCAGGAATTTCCCGGGCCTGTTCGTGTCTGCTCTATGCCAGTCCCACTTAGCAGCTGGGAAGCTGAAGTCGCCCATAAGGACGACATAGGGCAACCGATCTAGAGATTTCCCGTGATTCCTTATGGGTTCATACAGTGGTGTCATCATCCTGGCCGGGTGGTCCGT
The DNA here is from genome assembly GCF_964188355.1 of Buteo buteo. NCBI lineage: Eukaryota > Metazoa > Chordata > Aves > Accipitriformes > Accipitridae > Buteo > Buteo buteo. The sequence goes on from NC_134171.1 coordinate 25,574,189, forward strand.
AGCAGACTCCTGCAGGGACATCCGCTTTGTTAGCTTGTCCCTTCATCTTTACGCAGAGGCTCTCAACCACGTCGTCCCCAGCTGCAAGCGCTGTACAGTCCAACCCCTCCTTTCCATACAGCACTACCCCTGCGCCTCGCCTGCCCTGCCTCTCTCTCCTGAAGAGCCTGGAAGGGTCCATCACTGCACTCCAGTCACAGGGCTCTTCCCAACAAGTGTCCCTTAGGCCAGTGATGTCGTTGCTCTGGGACTGAGCCAAGGCCTCTAGCTCCTCCTGTCTCTTCCTCGCGCCGCCTGCTTTAGTGTACAGACGTTTCAGCTGCGCTCCAGTGTCCTCAGTGCATCGTGGAGCGGAGCGAAAGCTCTGCGCACCGTTCCTCCAACATTGTCCTGCCATCCCTTAGCTTATCACTAGTAGAACTGATTTTACCCCTCCCCCACTTCCAACCTAGTTTAAAGCTCTTTCAGTCAGCCCCGCTAAGTCGTGAGCAAAACCACTTTTCCCTCATTGAGAAAGGTGAATCTCGTCAGGCCCCAGCAGGCCTGGTGTCGCGCAGACCATCCCATGATCGAGAAACCCCCAATTCTGCCAGTGATGCTTGCCTCGGAGCCCAGTATTGATAGGCAGCGTCCGCTTGTTTGTTTCAATGTTATTCCCTACAGCTGGGAGGACAGAGGAGCATGCTACCTGTGCTCCTGTTCCCTTTACCAATCTGCCCGAGGCCCTGAAGTCTCTTTTGATCGCCCTTGGGCTTCTCATCACGACTTCGTTGGTACCCACACGAAGAAGCAAGAGCGGCTAATAATGTGAGGGCCGTATAAGGCTAGGAAGTTTCCTGGTAATGCCTTCAACCCGAGCCCCAGGGAGGCAGAACGCTTCCCAGAAAGGCAGGCCAGAGGAGGAGTGAATGAATTCTTTACCTTGCTTTGCCTGGGCATGTAGCTCATGCTTTACCTACTAAACTGTAAACCTCTCAACCCCCAAGCTTTCCCACTTTTACCCTTCAGATTGTCTCCACCGTGCCACTGGGGGCAAGGGATTGAGTAGCTGTGTGATGCCAAGCAGCCTGCTGGGATTAGCCCACAGCACCTGGGAAGCCGAAGCCCAGTGAATCATTGAGACCAGAGCCCACTGCACCAGCTCTTCTGCAAAATGCTCCCTGACTCTGTGGCAGCTGAGCTGTCGGCACCCTGTGCCCACATTCCCCAACAAAGAGGCCCACGGACACTCACGGACGCAGCTTTTGTCCAAACAAGAGATTTATTGAAATCTTTTTGCACGGTAGGTCTCCCAGAGGTGGAAGGCGTGCGCACGGGGGGGCTTCAGAGGCACAAGCAGGCGGTAGGCAGCGTCATTGTAACGCGGACTTCAACCTCCCAAGGATCTGCTTGCAGCGATCTCCAGCTGCAATCACGGCGTGATATTTTTCCTCCCATCTTTGGAAGATGCGATAGCGTTCCTCCATCTCGTGCATCATTGTGAACGCGTACTGCAGTTCCCAGAAGCGCTTGTCCAAAACCCTGCCCAGATCCACTGCAGTTAAGGGTTTTAATTCTTGCTCCTCCTTAGCCGCCTTCTTTCCGGAGCCGGCCTCCTTGCTGCTGCTGGCTGGCTGACGGCTCCTTTTCCTGAGCCACCAGCAGAGCCCGAAGAGCAGGAGCAGGCCTCCAGCAACGGCCCACAGCTGCCACTGCTGCAAGGCAGCAAAGGCCAGGGCTCCCCAGGCAAAGGCGCTCTGCTCCGGGGTCCTCTGCATCAGCTGCTGCGTCCCCTGCTCCAGCTCCTGCAGCATCTGAATCGTCTTCCGGCTGAGGTACCACTCACGCAGCTGCATGCGCTCGCGTGTGGCCTCATCCAGCTCCTCATGGACCACAAGAGCATTCCAGAGGATGCTTTGCGCAACCAGAAGAATCGTGAAGAATTGTACGACAGCCATGGCCTGCAGGAGGAGGGAGAGAAGGGGTTCAGTGGGGCAGGCCGAGAACCCACCCCCCGGGGGCCCGCGTTTCTGCCCCGGCCCTCGTCCGGCCCAGCCTCCCCCCGCCTGCGCACTCACCGCTCGCCCAGGCTGTACTGGCGCAGCGCTGCTGGCGGGTGCCTTTTATACCCCCCCCCCATTGTGACTCGTCCCCTCTGATGTCACAGGTGCCGGAGCGCATCACAGGCACGCCCGCCGGCCAGCCCCGGCCTTCGGCCCCAGCCCGGCTCAGCGACTCGCGCCTGCCCTGGCGGACTGGGGAAGGCTGGCCTAGAGTTCGTTCTCTTCACGGGAGCTTGTGCGGTGCTTTGTTTTGGTTTTCTTACCGTCTGCCTGCCAGTGGCAATCTCATAATCACAGAGCATCCCGAGTTGGAAGGGACCCCTGAGGGTCATCGAGTCGAACCCCTGACTCCACGCCGGGCAACCTTAAAGAGAAATCAGAGAATCACTTAGGTTGGAAAAGGCCCTCAAGACTATCGAGTCCAACCGCAAACCTCACACTGCCAACCTCACAACCAACCAGTAAACCATGTCCCTAAGCATCTCGTCCGCAAGTTTTTTAAATACCTGCAGGCATGCTGCCTCAACCGCTTCCCTGGGCAGCCTGTTCCAATGCTTGATAACCCTTGCAACAAAGAAATTTCTCCTAATAGTCAATCTGAACCTCCCCTGGTGCAACTTGAGGCCGTTTCCTCTCCTCCTATGGCTTGTTGCTTGGGAAAAGAGACCGACACCCCCCTCGCCACAACCTCCTTTCAGGGAGTTGTAGAGAGCGAGAAGGGCTCCCCCACTCAGCCTCCTTTTCTCCCGACTAAACCACCTGAGCTCCCTCAGCCGCTCCTCAGAAGACTTGTGCGCGGAACCCATCAGCAGCTTCGCCGCCCTTCTCTGGACGCGCTCCGGCACCTCAGTGTCTTTCCTGGAGTGAGGGGCCCAAAACTGAACACAGCACTCGAGGGGCGGCCTCACCAGTGCCGAGCACAGGGGGACCATCGCTTCCCTGCTCCTGCTGGCCACACTGTTTCTGATACAAGCCGGGATGCTATGGGCCTTCTTGGCCACCTGGGCACGCTGCCGGCCGGCGACCAATGCCCCCAGGTCCTTTTCCACCGGGCAGCTTTCCGGCCACTCTTCCCCACGCCTGTAGCATTGCATGGGACTGTTATAACCCAAGCACAGGACCGCAGGACCGCAGGACCCGGCATTTAGCCTTGTTGAATCTCATGCAGTTGGCCTCAGCCCATCGATCCAGCCTGTCCAGATCCCTCTGTCGAGCCTTTCTGCCCTCAAGCAGATCAGCACTCCCGCCCAGCTTAGTGTCATCTGCAAGCTGAGTGAGCGTGCACTCGATCCCCTCATCCAGACCATTGGTAAAGCTATTGAACAGAACTGACCCCGATACTGAGCCGTGGCGAACACCACTTGTGACCGGCCGCCAGCTAGATTGAACTCCATTCACCGCGACTCTCTCTCGTGTACCTAAGGGCATTGTCCGCTTGCTTCTTGAATACCCACAGGCTTGGGGCCATGACCCGTTCCTGGGAGGGGCTTGTTCCACTGCTTGACCACCCTCTCGGTGAAGAACTTTTTCCTAATATCCAATCTGAACTTCCCTTGACGCAGCTTTAAGCCATTCCTTCGTGTCCTATCACCCGACCGCAAGGAGAAGAGATCCACACCTCCCTCTCTGCTCCCCGTCCCAAGGAAGTTGTAGACAGCCATGAGGTCACCCCTCGGTCTCCTCTCCTCTCAGCTGAACAAACCCAGTGTCCTCAGCTGCGCCTCGTAAGGACACGGCCGCTAGTCCTTTCACCATCTCTGTTGCCCTCCTTTGGACACATTCTAATATTTTTATGTCCTGCTGACATAAAAAAGAGGAGCGCAAAGCTGCACACAGTACTCGAGGTGAGGCCGCGCCACTGCTGAGTACAGCAGGTCAATCCCTTCTTTCCACCGGCTAGCTATACTGCGCCTAGTGCACCCCAGGAGACGGCTGGCCCTTTGGGCCGCTGGGGCACGTCGTTGACTCCTGTTGAGCTTACCATCAACCAAGACCCCCAGATCCCTTTCCAGAGCCCATACACTTCCGTTTGCCACCTGAGTTCCCAAAGGAGATTCCTGGTCAGCCAAGCCAGCCTTCTGTCCCTCTTGCCTGACGTGCGACGCACTGGAGTTGCCCGCTCCTGTACCCGTAAGAAATGGCTCTTAAGAAGTGACCAGCATTTAGGGACAACAGTTCCCTCGAAAGCAGATTCCCAGGGGACTGTCGGGGGATGCAACGAGCCTACGGAATTCCTGACAGTTTGAGAACAGCGCGACCTTGAGCAGCTTGTAGTGTATCCTTGAGAGTCTGGAAAGATCCGAGAAGACCAGTACAAAAACAAGATAGTGATAAGAAGAACCGTCCTAACGAACTCACCAATCATGAATTGTTAGTTACTAACCAAACCAATCATATACTAACACATACTCAAAAGAAGGGTATAAAAAGGTGTGTTAGAACAATAAAGTAGCCATTTTGCATGATCTATTACTTGTCGTGTCCGTCTCTACCGCGACAAATGGTGACCCCGATGCGTCTGAGCGAACAGATCATTTAAAGGCAATAAATCCAGCACTAGCAAGAAGTATACCGGCAGTGACGAGCGCTGCGAAAGAGTATACGGGCAGCGAGACAAGCTGCAGAGACGGAGCCCGGTGAAGCTGAGAGCAGTGGAATCTGCCTGGTCCGGACCTGAGCCTAGACACCTAATAAGGTGAGCCACCGGGGACAAAACTGTTAGAATGGGGCAGGAATTAACAAAGGAAAAGGAGACGATTTTGTCTACCTGGAAAGCCCTATTAAAAAGAAAAGGGGTTAAAACCCCAGAACAAGGCTTGAAAAGGATTTTACTATGTTGTAGGATGCAAGGCTTTCAAGCCACAACAGTTACTGCGTTTAGTGTGGGTGCATGGCAATCTGTGGCCTTGAAAATGTTTGATGAGATCTCTAAAGGACAGAAAGAGCTGTGCGAGTTGGCGGTCGGATGGCGTTTACTAACTGAGATTCTGAAAGAATGGAAAGCAGAATGTGATGCGAATGATCGGCAAAAGAAAGCTGAGATATCTGACAATGTTAGCAATGAAAAAGTTTCTGCTCAAGTAACAGCTGCAGCCACTGCTGCAATCTCAGCAGTTGCGGGCAGAAAACCCCTCACAGGCAAAATCAGATCATACCCTTATTCACCTCCTCCTCCTCCTACGCCATTAATTACTTTACCGGGCGATGAGGGGCCCTCCTCACCTACTGGTGCTGCGGCAGAAGGGGTGACTCCATCAGCCCCCCCCGACGAGAATGATGTGGCGATTAACACCGAGCTGGACAGTGTGGGCCGTACTGAAATTGAGGGCCGAAAGGACAGTGAAAGTCACACTGAATGTGAGGGCCGAACGGAAAGTGAGAGCCAAAGTGAAACTGAGGCAGAAAAATCTCTAATTGACACTATGCGATCTCTGCAGCTCACAGATAAAACCATACCAAAAGAACCCCTGCTGGGGGCTCTCCCTCCATCCACAATAACTGTGGTCTCGAGATCCCCTGATCAGTTCTGGGAGGGAGTTCGAAAATATGCTGCCGACTCTGGCAACTGGGATCTAGTAGAACGCCTCAGCCCGTGCTCTCTAACACCGGCGTTTCTCAAGCCTCTAGGTAAAGCAGCAGAGGCTCCTGTTACATTTCCTGTTTTCAAAGCTGCTCCAGGCACAAACCGGCACGATGACCACAATCCAACCGGCTGGAGAGTAGTGCAGGATTTGCAGAATAGAGTACAAAACTACGGAATCAATTCTCCTGAGGTGATGCAACTTATTCGTGTAATCAGCACAGATCGGCTGTGTCCATATGACATTACGCATCTAGCACAGGTGCTGTTTCAGCCCGTACAATTGCACGTATTTCAATCTGCTTGGAGGCAGATGGCACGCACAGCAGCACAGCATAATTTACGACTGCTACAGGGTGACCTGAGATTAGGCCTTGGAGAGGATGCTTTGCTTGGTGAAGGGCAGTATGGTAGCCCTCAGCTGCAGGCTACATGGCCTCCGATGGCTCTCGAACAAGCACAAAATATAGGCCTTATGGCAATAAAGCGACCCATGGACGTGGCAGCTCCGAAGCGAAAATATGCCGCTATCCGCCAAGGCCCCACAGAACCTTTTTTACAATTTGTAGAAAAAATATCTGCCGCCCTGGAAAAACAGGTAGAAGATGAGGTCTTAAGGCAAATTCTATGCAAACGGTTGGCAAGAGATAATGCTGATAAGGACTGTCAAAAGATCATACAGGCTTTACCAGGAGATCCTTCTGTCCCTGACATGGTAGCTGCATGTTCTAAAGCTGGGACACTGGAACACACGGTGACCACCATAGCCAATGCTATGAGAAATTCTGGAAAGTGCTGTGGGTGTGGCAGTGAAGGGCACATCAATGTAACTTCTCCACACAAAACATCACCAGGTCAAATTTGTGTGATGGTTTCGACCCCCTACCCACCAGTAATAATCCCTAAAGGTACTCGTATTGCTCAACTTGTTCCTTTTTCGAGTTCTATTTCAAGAGCAGGACAGCACCTGCGATGCGATGGAGGCTTCGGCTCTACGGGACCCCCTCAGTTCTGCTGGTCTCAGACTGTCTTGTCATCCCGACCACATGTGACGTGCACGCTGTTGAATCACGGAAGATCGCCCACTACAGTAAGGCTTGCAGGGCTCCTGGACACCGGAGCCAATGTGACTATTATAGCTGACTATCTGTGGCTGTCCACCTGGCCCACAGAGGAGGCTGGTTTGGGAGTAGTGGGGCTGGGAGGCTCTGCGCGAGCAAAGACGGCAGACACACCAGTTCTGATTACCAATCCTGGGGGCAACAAGCAGTTATTAAACCATATGTGACGGCAGCTCCCCTCAATTTATGGGGGAGGGATTGCTTGTCGCAGTGGGGGGTGAGGATTACCACGGCTTTTTAACGGGGGCCACTGTGCTGCAGGGTGTTAGACAACCCACGCTTGTTTTAACCTGGTTAACAAATAACCCTGTGTGGGTGGATCAGTGGCCCCTACTAATTGAAAAATTAAAGGCCCTGCAAGAATTGGTAGCAGAACAACTAGCTGCAGGACATGTTGCACCATATCACAGTCCATGGGATACTCCAGTGTTTGTGATAAAAAAAATCAGGACAATGGCGATTTTTGCATGACCTGCGGCAAGTCAATGCTGTCATGGCCACGATGGGGGCTCTGCAACCAGGCACGCCTTCACCTGCCATGATCCCTCAAGATTGGGAAATCATTGTCATGAACCTTAAGGATTGTTTTTTTACAATTCCATTAGCTTCCCGAGACAAAGAAATATTTGCATTTTCTGTGCCTTCTATCAATCATGCAGAACAGGCAATAAGATATCAATGGAGAGTTCTGCCGCAGGGCATGAAAAATTCACCAACCATTTGTTAATGGTTTGTTGCACAAGCTCTGTCACCTGTAAGGGAAAAATTGCCCACTAGTTATTGTTATCACTATATGGATGACATTCTGTTAGCATCAGACAACAAGGAGCAGTTGAATGACGTGAAAAATTTGGCCACGAATTCGCTATGACAATATGGGTTGGTTATTGCCCCTGGAAAAGTGCAAGAAATAGCACCCTGGAAATATTTGGGAATGGCAATTACAAACATGCAGGTTGTGCCCCAACCTGTGAAACTTAATCTTGCGGTTAAGACACTCAATGATGTACAGATATTAATGGGATCCTTGGACTGGATCAGGCCATATCTTGGACTGACCAATTCGCAGTTACGACCTCTATTGGACTTATTAAAACATTCCAATGATCCAACAGAACCCAGAATATTGAATAAGGAAGCGTTAAATGTACTTCACATGGTGGAACAATGTATATACAAGAAATTTGTTTCTCGAATTGATCTGTCTCGATTGGTATGATTCTTTGTACTAATTGACAAAACTGTGCCATTTGGTGCTTTGGTGCAGTGGGATACTGAGTGGGATGACCCATTACATATTTTAGAATGGATGTTTTTGTCATTCCGGCCATGAAAAAAACTGCTCCTGGCTTGTTTGGACTTATTGCTGATGTAATCATAAAAGCCAGAAAACGCTGTGTAGAACTAATAGGACGTGATCCAGCTACGATTGTTTTACCTGTTCAAAATTGCTACTTTGAATGGTGTCTGGCAAACAATTATGAGCTGCAAGCAGCTATGGTGGGTTTTCAAGGACAGATTTCGTATCATCTACCGTCACACCCGCTCCTGAAATTTGCTCGAGAAATACCATTTGGTCAGAAAAACTTAAGCCAGCCGGAACCTGTGAAAGGCCCTACTGTCTTCACAGATGGTTCTGGAATACCGGGTAAAGTAGCAGTAGTATGGTATGAAAACAACAACTGGAACGGCAAAGTAGTACATCAAAATGGTTCTCCACAAGTGGTAGAGCTGCGTGCAATGGCTGTTGCTTTTTCTATTTTTTCTACTCCTGTAAATATTGTAACTGACTCAGCGTATGTAGCTAATTTGGTTTCTCAACTAGACAAAGTGGCTTTGACCACATCAGACAATCAATTATTATTTGATGTGCTTTTAGAACTCTGGAAAAGTATTCACCTACGAATAGAACCTTATTTAATCATGCATATCCGGAGTCATACCACTTCACCAGCTTTTTATACGGAAGGTAATGTTAGAATAAAAAAAAAAAACAAAAAAAAAAACAAAAAATAAAACAAAAAGGGGGAATGGTTGGGGAACCACCATAGGCATGCTTAGATAAAGCAGTTTATGTTCTTAACTTTCTCCGTTACGGGGACAATTCTTCCCTACCTCCTCTTTCTCAACACTTCTCTCTTTTCAACACAGAATTTACAAAAGGTTATCAAAGTACATGTTAAAGATTTAGTTACTGGTCAGTGGAATGGACCATGTGAGCTATTAACCTGGGGGCGAGGTTATGCTTGTGTTTCCACAGATGCAGGCCCACAATGGACTCCCACTCGATTTGTGCGACCGTCATCATCTGGAACATCCCAGAGGGTGCGGCAATATAAATACCATCTCAACCAAAAAACTAAGTGTAGGTCACCTTGGCCAATATAACAGGTCAAGATTCTCTGTGCATTGCAACCGCATCACAAAGCCCATGAACCAATAGACAGGATGGCTATGACTCGTGCAGCGCGCCTGGCCAGCGAGTGCATGCGTCATAGGTTGCAACTGAGGTGGATTTTGGCACCCGCTGGCCACGTGTGTTGAAATCCGTTCCTCTGCAAATGTATAAATACCGGGATTTTCCGAAGAGCATCGGGCTGGTGTACAGCAAGGCCATCGTTGCCTCCGTGGGGACGCCCACGCAAAGCTGGCACCTACCGATTGCTGGGCTGAGTTCGCGGAGCAAGACAGCACAAGAATGTACAGATGGTTCATCTACCTCACAGTCCTCAGATGGACGTAGTCATGGATACCGCCGCAAACCAAAGAAAACATCTGGATGACCCTGGCTGATGTGACCGGACAAGATTGCTTATACCTTAGTACAGTAACACCAAGCAATCCTTTTTTTGCAGGTTTAATAGGGGGTTACACTGACATAACAGAGTTTAAGAACTTATTGATGGAGACCCCTGTGCAGCAGGTCATGTACTCAATGGATGGGAATGCCTGGTTTCCATGAATCGGGCATTCACCCTCATTGCCACCCCAGGAATCACAAATTCTGGGGTCCCTGAATACAGACTGGTGTAGTATTATCTGATTTACTGCTAGCCTTTGATAGTGTCAGACATGCTACGCTACAAAATAGAGCTGCAATTGATTTCTTGCTTTTAGCACAAGGACATGGTTGTGATGAGTTTGAAGGGATGTGTTGTATGAATTTATCCGATCACTCACAATCCATTTGCAGTAGTATTCAACAATTAAAGAAGGGAGTCAGGAAGCTGACAGAAAGCGATGAATTAGATTGGCTGACGAAGATGTTCGAGGGTTGGGGATTGTCTGGATGGTTGATATCTCTGCTCAAGACTGTGGGGGTAGTGATCTTGGTTGTGATAACTATGCTCCTGATGTTACCCTGTCTTTTCAGCCTTCTGCAAAGGGCCCTGCAGAGGGCAGCCGGGACAATATCTTTAGCACAAATACAAAAAGGGGGAATTGTCGGGGGATGCAACGAGCCTACGGAATTCCTGACAGTTTGAGAACAGCGCGACCTTGAGCAGCTTGTAGTGTATCCTTGAGAGTCTGGAAAGATCCGAGAAGACCAGTACAAAAACAAGATAGTGATAAGAAGAACCGTCCTAACGAACTCACCAATCATGAATTGTTAGTTACTAACCAAACCAATCATATACTAACACATACTCAAAAGAAGGGTATAAAAAGGTGTGTTAGAACAATAAAGTAGCCATTTTGCATGATCTATTACTTGTCGTGTCCGTCTCTACCGCGACAGGGGACCTTGCTAACTAGCTCCTTGAGCAGCCTCAAGTCTGCTCTCCCAGAATCCAGGGGAGTAGCTCTGCGGCCAGTTTTTCCCATATCCCCAAAGATTTTCAACTCAACCCTTTTCTGATCACTGTGGCCGAGACAGCCACCAGTCATCGCTTCACCCACAAGACCGTCTCTATGTTCGAACAACAGGTCTAGGAGGGCACCTTTCCTACTCAGCTCCCGTAGTGCCTGTATCAAAAAGTTATCTTCAGCGCGGGCTTCAGGAATTTCCCGGGCCTGTTCGTGTCTGCTCTATGCCAGTCCCACTTAGCAGCTGGGAAGCTGAAGTCGCCCATAAGGACGACATAGGGCAACCGATCTAGAGATTTCCCGTGATTCCTTATGGGTTCATACAGTGGTGTCATCATCCTGGCCGGGTGGTCCGTAGCAGACTCCTGCAGGGACATCCGCTTTGTTAGCTTGTCCCTTCATCTTTACGCAGAGGCTCTCAACCACGTCATCCCCAGCTGCAAGCGCTGTACAGTCCAACCCCTCCTTTCCATACAGCACTACCCCTGCGCCTCGCCTGCCCTGCCTCTCTCTCCTGAAGAGCCTGGAAGGGTCCATCACTGCACTCCAGTCACAGGGCTCTTCCCAACAAGTGTCCCTTAGGCCAGTGATGTCGTTGCTCTGGGACTGAGCCAAGGCCTCTAGCTCCTCCTGTCTCTTCCTCGCGCCGCCTGCTTTAGTGTACAGACGTTTCAGCTGCGCTCCAGTGTCCTCAGTGCATCGTGGAGTGGACCAGACAGCTTTAAGGGGGTTGCTATGCATCCTGCATGCTCCTAGTGCTGTACGTCTCTGTGGAGGCCCCACTGAAATGCTGGCTGTTGTGCCAAAGGCTGTGCTGGGGAAGCAACTGGTGGGACACGTTAGGGAAACCCAATAAACAAACCAAGCGTCATAGAGAAACCATAGAAACGGCAGGGTGGAGGCACAGGAAGCGAAAGCCCTGTAACCAGCAGTCCTGTCCTGCCACCGCTAGCCAACTAATCGTCGGCATCTGTCCTGCACACATGAGAGTGCTGCACTGTGGTTGGTGCCAGAACCATCAAACCTCCCACACGCAAGGGGATGAACATGTGAAGGACAGCTGGTGGGGCCTAATGAAGTTTCCAGAAGAAGCCGTGTGGCTGAGTCTGCTTCAAGATTTCCATTTACAGCCACCTGAAAGATGAAAGTTTGGGTTTGATTTGTATTGATTAAATTCAGGCTCTAATTTTTACATAATTTGTATAGAGAAAGTAATTGCATTTTGTTATCTCTTTTCCAGATATAGATTTAGTTGCTTTGCCAGAGTGAATATCAAACAATGTTTCCTTCTGCAAATCTTACGTAGAGATTCTTGTATTGATTTACTGCATTTAGTGCAGTTTTAATATTACTGAGCTACAGTATGTCTCAAAGACTCTTTCACTCTTCAGTTAAAACAGTCAGCTAACTTCAGGCGTTGTTTTTCAAAACAAATATTTAATTTGACTTCCTAATTCTGCATTTGTGCAACAGAGTCACAAAGTGTGTATTTCTGCATTAAGGAATTCATGTTAGTGGTGAATCAAATTCTCCACTAGATGGTAATGTTGTTTCAGATGATTTGTGTTGAAAGGAGCTTCTCTGCCAACAACTCCAAAAGGAAGTGAAAGCTGTGAGATTTGTCCAAGAAATGATCTTTGGATGATTTGGGGAAGAAAAAAGTTTCCATTTATTAGAAAATAATTTTTGGCTTGAAAAGGTTTTGATGAAAACTTTTTATGTACTGTAATTACTAGGATCACAGAAGTCTTAGTTCATGAGCAACCTTGAAAATGTCTCGAAACAATGAATTAATTGACAGAATGCAGAAGACAAGCAAAACGATCTCTGCTTTATGCTTTTATCTGATACCCATCATTGTTGCTGAGTGACTCAAAATCCTTCAGTTGTTTCTAGCTGCACTTTTGCTGGGAAGTAGAAGAATACTCTTCTCCTCCTTTTATGGAAATGGAGACAGAAGCAAAAGACTGTTTCTGCAATGGTACTAGAAAACCTCGCTAGCTCCATCGGTGCAATCCTTGGGGTAAAATAGCAGCTGTGCTCCTCTTCACCTGCCTCCTGGGGCTTGGTACGGCCAGGCTGGCGTATTCAGATAAAGTATGAGCCACGCATGGTGCACATGCAGTGTAGGCTCTGGCTAGACCCTGCAGCCAGTCACACCCATACTCACAGGTCTCTGCTGGTTCTCTGCACTGATGGTGTGCAGTGATGGTGGTGCTGGGCGATGATGCAGGACAGCATGCCGTGTAGCACTGCTATGTAGCTTCTGGTAATATTGGTCCACTGCTGGAAAAATCAGATCAGGGAACAAGTACCTTACTATTCATAGTGAATGTGGGCTGTAGTTGGGACCAAAGGGTGACCTTTGTCACAGAAACATAATTTACTTCATTTGCATTCAGCAGAACACAACCACTATGAAATGAAAAAGCGCCAACGTGCCCCACAAGGAGAAATACTGTTCCTGTATGTGCTACAAGCAAACAGCTGCAGGCTTGCTCTTAGGCAATATCTCAGGCCAGTGCAGCTCTGGAAAATGTTTTAATAAGTCTTTAAATAGCACATAGCATCAAAGCTAAATATGGTTTCCGCTTTAGATCTTGACCTAAGGTTTCCAGCTTCTGTACTAGGATTTATCATGAAATTCAGTGGACTCTTTTACATTAAATTTTACCTTAGTGTGCTGACAGATCTAAACTGCAGTATTACAAATAGTAATCTAAAATTAGCTCAGTTTGTTTCTTAGAGGCGATCCACCGATGTTACAGATTAAAAGCAGAATTGTGCTATTTGCAAATAATAACATGCTCTCCACTAGCACTGGCTGAGAACATCACTTAACTTACATCAAGTAAGAGAGTCCATGTCAACACTGGATCCTCTGATCACATGAGACTCCATTACATATACTTTAAAGTTCATCTGTGCTAGTTTTATTTTTAGTAATAAAGCAAAGTTTAAAAAAAGTCTTTTCACCTTTCACTTGGAACAAGAGAGTAAGAAAGATACCACCAGGAATAATTCAGTAGAGGCTTGATTTAAAGTAGCAGTTCCTAATTTTGATAGTTCTGCAACGTGACTCCATTAATTGCTGTTAAAGGATTATTCAGGCCTTGACTACAGAGATGGTTATGGCTGTAGATACAGCTATGGAAATGCACAATTTGGAATGAGTAGAGGATAATCTAATGCTTCTACTTCAAGTTTGGGTTAGTATTCCCTATTCTGTAATCCTCGCACACTTCAGCCTGATGCAAATGTGGGTAACTGTCATTTTTGCTTTAAATCAGAGAAACAGAGGATTATCCCACTCTCAAGAGACATGAGATGAATCTCACACTCAGGGAAGGCTTTGCAGGCCCTTCTAAGGGCACTTGCCTGCTGCCAATTGTTTTTGTTTAGGTTGAAATGTATCAGATGTTTGTGTCATATTGCACTCTTATTATTCTCATAATCTTTCAATATTATGAAATCTAATTTAATACTGAGTGTTGTAATTTGGCAATCTACAAAAATCTTATCTAGAAAAAATTTCACAATTTCCACTTATCATCCCAAAATAAATCCTGGCATTTTTACAGCTGTCTGTTAGAAAAGAGCTAGTTAGAAAGCATTATTCCATTTCTCTGCGCTTCTGTAGAGTTTTCATCTGCAGATTTTCAAGTGCTTTAGAGAGGACATCACATTTTCTTTCTCTTTATAAGCACAGTGGTGGAAACATAATGAGTTTGAATGTTCCTATTTGGGCTCATCCTGCTCTGCAAAAGCAGAGGCTCAAGGGAGACTGACGTTGGAGAGCCCTTATCCCCGCTCAGCCACTCTAACCCCTAAACAGCCCTGCCTTTCATGGGTATAAACTCCTAGTCAAAACACAAAGCACAGTGGCACTGAGGCACGAGAGAGAAGCTGAACCATAGTAGAAAGCATTCAAAGTTATTACTGGGTTGGGGGGGTGCGGGTGGTAGTAGGACATATGAATAAACAGCAGTCTGCATGCAGCCGAAGTCTTTAAAAAGTGCTTTTCACTTTTGGCTGTATATTAGATGTCTAAACTATGTGCTTTAAACGGAGCACAATTAAACATGTATCTTAACCTTTAGAAAGCTGGAATATTTAGCTGTTCTTCCAAGAGTGAGCCCTAAAATTAAATGACCCCAGATCTATATCACTGCTAGATCTGCACTGCAGTCATAGCTTATTTTTAGCAAAAGGTGATTAAATTCCTTTGTCCAAATTAATGTATTTCTACCCTGAGGCTAATGCTTTTTCCCATGCAACAAGAGAAATACACGCAGCACCAGCAACTAGAGAAAGGCCAGGCAGGGCACCGCTGGACAGCAAACACCCCTTGCCTGGCGCAGGGGCGGCTGTGTCCTGCCGGGGATGCATGAGAAGGCCAGGGCCAGGGCGAGGGGCAGTGGGAGCCCACCTTTGCCGAGCAGTGCCCAACAAAATTCTCTAGCTTCACCTTTTGTGTGAGCAGGGGTGGCAGACCCACAGGAGAGTTAATGCTGTTAATGCCAGAGGGAGGCCTTGGGAAAAGCATCAGCATGTGAGAGCTGCTGGGCACCACTGAGACATGACTTAAATTGATTTAAACTGTCTGGTCTCCCAGATTATTCTCCTGTGTCACTGCCTGTGCATCCTGGAGGGACACCGCCTTGGAGCACAGCACCAGCATGGGGGTGTCTGCTCAAGCTCCCATCATTGGTGTGTGAGATAGAGAGATAGATAGATAGATAGATCGATCCCAGGCCTCCAAGGGTCACTGGAGCAGCACAGCTGGCCAGCTGCAAGCCGCACCCCAGTGCAACCCATTTCTACGAAAGATGCTGAAAAGCTGCTCCCTCAGTTCCTATCCCCAGTGCATCCTTGCTTCACCTGATTTGAGCCTCTTCAGCAAGGTGACCCCTATGCATTAGGTAAAAGAGATGAAGGTGAGCTGAATGCTTCACCTGTAGCATCTGTGTGCTGTGAAACGTGAGCAGGACTGAGGGAAGAAAGCCTGTACAGGTAAAAGGTGGGCTAATGAAGCAGGACAGCACTACTGAAATTGGTATAGGCAGTTGGGGCAAACCTCCTGCAGAAGATATGGAAGTGGCTAAACCATGTATGTGATGTGCTGCAAGTTGACTTTTTGATGTCATTAGATACTAGTCAGTAGTAAGGTTATGAGTAAATACCAATGCTGATTAGGAAAATAAATGTGTAAATTTGATGTCCAGAGCTTTAAGGAAAAATATGCTGATGATGGAACAGGTACTCTCTCTCTGATCATTTTGAAACTAATACCCAGAACAGGCAGGAAGCATTAGAGCAAAAGCAGGATTTCCTACTATTAAGTTCAGTTTCACTCTTTCAGTCTAATTACATTGTATTAAGTGATGTTGTCCTTTTTTTAAGTTACAGGCTGAGAAGTTAAATAAAAGAAAGAACAAACAGAAAAACAAAAAAGAGAGAAAGAAAATCAAGAGCATATGCAATTGTATTGCCTTTGGCATGTGAAAAAGTGCAGCCTGAAGTGGCTCGTGGATAGTCCGTGTATTAGGGCTGTGTACAACTTGTACCAGTGCCTGAGCTGTCCTTTCTGCACTCCTTCATAGCAGCTGGTGCACAATGAGTTTGGATTACTTTCCATGCATACTTGTTTGTACCTATTAATGAAAATCAAGCCTAAAATACTGTGTTTCTTCAGCTGTATCTTCTTAATTTAGCCATTGCCAACCACCTGGTCCCACTGTGGATTTTACCTCACTCTCATTGTCTGATTTCACTGCACTCTGATTTTCTCTCTTTTTTTTTTCTGCAGAACTTCCTGTTCATCCAGATAAATCTTATTTGCCGATGTTCTTTCACTAATATTTTAGTTGTAGGCTCTATAAAGTTTTTTGTTATCAAGCATCTGCAAATTAAGTAGAATGTCTTTTTTTTCCCCCCCTCTACTGTGCCCTTCACATTTAGAGCAGTGACCAACACAGCCTTTAAAATTACTCTTCTGGAGATTTTTTTTCTAGAAATGCTGGCTTGTGCAAGGTGCCACAGGGAGAGGGGCAAAGGGAACAGGGGGCTGAAGCAGAAAAAGCTCAGTTCTTATCCTCCTGGGAGAGAGCACCACGCAGGACACCCCAAGCCAGCTGTAAAAGGTGCAGTAGCACAGGCTGAAGTTTTGGGAGGTTTGTGCTCTGAATCAGGCCGCTGTGACCCAGCGGCAGGTGTGGCTGGTGTTTATGGGAGCAGGGCCTTTACTGTTGGGAGCACCAGCAGAATGCAAATGTGGAAAAATTGGCAGGAAGGGTGTGCTGGGGGCAAAGCCAAGAAATCACATCCGCCCTGGAGCTGCGTGCCGTGGGCCAAGCGTCAGAAATTGTCCCGGAGGGTCAGGCAGCCCCAGCAGCTTTGCATTGCTTCATGAGATAGGCAGTCACTTGGCAACAGCCCTCATCCCACTCACAACGGCGGGCACGTTCCCGTGTTCTCTCCAACGGCCAGGGTGAGGGTCGGCGGGGAGAGAGGCAGCCTTTGAGGGGAGGGAGGTTGCAGCTCGCCCCGGGCTGCAGCAGGTACTGAAATCGGACTGTAAAGGTCACCGTGTAGCTTCCTGAATATGTCATAGAAACAAGGCTGGCAAAGGGCACATACACAGCAGCAGCAGAAAACCTTGAACCCTTGTGCAAATTTACCAGGGGATGTGGAAAAGCAAACACGGAGGAGCCCAGCAAGAGCTGTGGTTGTTAGAGCTACCTCTGAATAACAGTTTTTAACTAGAGTTGGTCCTGAGTTTTGCAACCAATTGCTTTTCATCAAATACTGCCTACTCTGATCAGGCTCAAGAATCTTTCACAAGGATGTGTAGGAATTGAACAAATCTTTTCCCTTCTCCTTTTTTTCTTTTCCCTTTCTTTTTCTTCATTCTTCTTTTATGAAAGAGAGAGAATGAGGGGTGCTTATAAGGACAAAACAAGGTATTTGGTCATAACAACCCGTTAGTCCCTTTCCCACAAGCAGCCAGCAGCAGGGTGATCAGAGCCCTCCTCTGGGATGAGGAAAGAGCCCAAGTCTGGATACACCCCCGGCCAGCTCCAGGCCAAAAGAACAACACTCACTGTTTCCCTCCCGAGTGTTTTCTCTGTTGGGGAGTGATAAGGAATGTTTTTTTCATTGGTTTCTGTAGAAAATTGTTCATTTTACAGAAATAATTGTTTCTTTTTTTATTAATGTTTCCCCTCACCTTGGGGCAGGTGGAACAAATGGCTGGCTTGCTAGCACAGGGAGAAGGGCAATCAGTGCTGAACACCTCAGACCAGGCTCTTGGCTGGTGGGGCATCTCTTGGTTTTTGCAAAGTCCTTCAAAATGCCTTGGGCTCCTTCCAACTCAGGATAGGAAAGACACTGAAATTTTGTAGTTTTGTGGGATAAGGAAACTATTTTTCACCAGACACTATTCCTCAGAAAATGTGTTAGGAAGCAGCCAAGGAAACTGGGAGAATAGCTAAGCCTTCATGTGTCGAGCTTACTTTAGCAGTCAAGGAATGGTTGGGTTTACTTCTCTTCAGGGCTTTTAACGTTATACCTGCCTTACTGTGTGAGTTTATAACAGAGCAGGAGTTCCCTGAAGCATTTTCAGCCAAAAACTGTGATTCCAATAACTGAGCTGAAGGATGTTTCTCTTTGAGACTGAGTTGGGAATCATTGGGACCTTGAGTTTTGAACAGAAGGAGACAGACAAACAGCCTAACTGTCTGTATGCAACTCTGAGGTAAGATAACTGTACATCTTATGGAAACATGTTTTAATGATGGCGTGTTTAAAGAAAGTTTGCAGGAACAAATGTTTGTGTCACTGCTACTCTGTTGCAACTAATTTACTGGCAAAACTTCTTGAGGCAGGAACTGTCAGTATGTCATGAATGAAGTCACTGGCAATTAAAGATGAGTGAATATTAGGATAAGTAGGAGCTTTATTGGGAGACGACACTGAGGAATTTGTGTTCTTATCCATGTATATTAAGAACTTTGTGAAGTACTTTGATACATCATTACTCTGGAGATACTATCTTTTTCATTGGTGTTTTGGTAGTTCCAGTCTCAGGTGAACCCAGAGGTGGGAAGTTTAGCAAAAACATTCTTTAAGATTTTTTACTTCTCTGCTTTCAATATACAGAATAATTTTCACTTCAGTTTGGCTTGAGTTGACTGTTACTTTTACTCAGATGAGTTTACACTTTTTGAAAGGGTAGGCAGTAAAAGTTTCTTTATCACACCATTAATGAGTTAATAATTCAGTGTGTGCATTATTTATTTTGTATATTGCAATCTTCTCTTTGGCTTAGATATTCCCCATTTGTCTGATGCCTGTCTCTGAAAATGAGTTTCTAAATGTCAATAATTCTAAATCTGTCTAGTTCCAGTAGCCTGCATGATAAAAGATTGTGTTTTGGTTAGATGGATAGTTTATTCCTGGACTGATAAGCACTAGGAACGGTGCAATCACTCTGCAATGTTCTTGACATGAAAACTGTATGTGTGCTCTATATAGTTTCTTTTGATGGTTTAGTTAGCTCACCCCAACATTACTAGCTAACTTTGCGCCAATATGGAATAGAAAATATTTCTCTGGTTTCTCCTCTGAGAGCAATTTCTGCAGGTTGCTGGGAGGGAAGCTTGGTCCCTCCATAAAGGACAGTGACTTTTATTTTCCACATCCTTTTCATAAAGCATGTGTGAAGATACAGCTCCTTGTGTCTGTTCCCCTCTTGGGTCTGTTGCTTTCCTCCATATAACTTCAAGTCAACCTTGTGGTCCCTGCTTCTTTGTCACAATAAAATTTATGTAAAGGCGGTGGGGGAAGCCGGTGGCCAAGGTGAAGGGAAAACGAGTGGCTGAGAGAAAGAAATGTTTTGGGTGGTGTGGAACAAAGTGAAAAACAGGAGTGATCTGCAGTTAGTGAGAGGAGAGAAGGGAGGAGAGCAGAGGGAGGTCACTGCCGTGGCAGGGTAAGAAAAAGCTGAAATGTATCTTTGTCCCAGTGATTGCTTTGGACATCAGCAGCCATCAGCAGAGTAGTAGCACAGAGCAAAAAATAAAAGTGCTCTTTTTTTAATGGCATATATTACAGTTGCTGTATATTACAGCCAGATAACTGTTAAGTAGCCATTGTATCATTAATGCACAGTTAAGCATCAGCCTTGCAAGAATGCATGTAAACATTCTATTTAACAAAGCTCCATTTTCCAGTGTAATTCACAGAGACTTATCTATGTAAAGACATACTAGAGCAAGTCTCCTGCTAATATTACTTATCTAGGAGACACTTAGGGCCTCTGAGAAGATCCTTAACTCATCTTTGTCTTAGAGTGCTGTTTGATGTCTTTCCAAGCCAGATGTATCTTCTTCAGCACAAACCTTTATGGTCTTCCTTTTTTTCTCTGTTCTCTGTGGACTCCACTCCAGGGCTTCCCTGCTAGCTCTGATATCTGATTTTCTCAGACAGTGGCTAATCCATTTCCACTTTCTTTAATAGTAGCTTTGATGAATCTCTCTTGTACTATACTGTGCTCTCATTTGTTACCCATCCAATTATCCATTAATGTCTAAAATGTGGAGGGATAGCAATGTTTAGAAGTATTCTCATCAGTTCCTTTGTGGTCCCCAGTGTCTCTGACCTATTCAGTAAAATTCCCTTTACATTTGTGTTCAGAATTGAAGTTTATTTCTCCGTTAATCTTAATTTCCACTTTGAAACAGTAATAGCTACTGGTTCTCCTCCAGTCCCAGTGCTGTTATGTACTTTTATGTCATAGGACCAACTCATAAAGTTTCCAGCCTGAATGACTCTACTTTTGCAGTCTGTGTGTTTTGCTACGTTATTCAGTCTTCACTGCCTTTATCAGCTTCCTGCTTTGTAAGTTTACTTGTTTCAGTTTCTTCCCCTTGTCAGTCCTTGCAGCCACACGCCATCATGTCTGGTCAACGATTCAGATATCATCTGTGAAATCTAGGTCTTCCAGGATTTTGACTGATGTTCACCATATCCCCGTCAATGGTATTTCTCAGCCAATAAATGGAAGAAGTAGCAAGAGTGTTCAAAAACCTGCTTATCTCACAGTAGTCTCTGCTTTGAATGACTAAGAAAAAGCTGCTTTCTCAATTGCAGCATAAAAAAATCCTGGGCTATTAACAAATCTTTAGATGGCCCAACTTTCCACAGGGTTCTCAGGGTTTGTAAAATGTATGTGTTGATTTGACTGCCATAGGATGCTCTGTACAATAGATGGCCCTAACACAATCTTACCATCGTGTTACTATTTCTGTATTCTGAGTTTGACCTGATAATTTCAAAATTAGGAATCCATTGTCTCAGATTCTCCAGAATGTTCTTGACAAGAACATGCATGATATAGCAACAAGCTTTATCTTTCAGGCGTTTAATCAAGATATGTCCTTCTACTCATGGGCAACATTTTTTGTTTTGTCCAATTTATGCCAAAAAATTCATTTGTGGCAGCAGTAGAGGTTGGACATCCTGTATTTAACAGCTCAGCCACAATTCAACCATTCCACAGACTGCATTTTCACTATGCAGAGCTGGAAAGGCTTTCCACAATCCAGCATGTTTTTAAAACCCAGATCAGGAGAAAGGCAAGAAAATGAAGAGATTTGCATATTGGTAGACAGAGCTGTTGATTTTTCAAAGTCTTTTCATTCTGGATTTTTTTTAAAGTGTAAACGTTTAACATGATCTATGAGGAACATTTTGGCCCTCAAAGCCTCTCATCTTGCCAAAGCTTCTTGTCATGCAGATATGACTTTCCTTGTCTTCAGCTGAAAGGGACAGAAGATGGGAATGCTCAGCAGCTGGCAGGAGAGAGCTCTTAATTATTAGAGAAACTGAATGTCTCGCAGTGCTCCTTGCCAGGCAGCCAGTACCAGCTGCTGTAATGACAGCTTCTGGGGCAATGCTTGTTGGCGCAGATTGTATACCTTGTTGAAATTTCTTTGTAATATTGTGTAAAAGGATGCCTTCTCATGTTCCAGTGTCATACAATTATGCTAGCTTCCTTCTATCCCATCCATTTGCTAATATACCTCCTCACTGTCCTTATTTTTGGTCTTTACTCTTGGGGCAATTTCAGGCAAAATTGCTTTGAGTATTTTCCACTGACAAACTGGACATGTAGGCATTTCCAGGGACCATCGGCAGAGTTAATCTATGCCAGCAATTTATTTGACTGCTTTTATTTGTGTGAAGCCTGAACAGTTTAAGTGTATCGTTTTTCTCCATTAAGTGCTCCTCTCAGAACCCAGTTTCGCACCTGGTCACGGTCTGAACCCGCATGAGAAAGTCTTGCTGGAGGAGCCACCACATGCTCCTCTCTGAGCCATGTCTCAGCACGGGTAAGAGCAGCCAGGTCTTCTTTGCACAAACACCTGGGCAGGCATTTCTCAGAAACACGGGCCTCCCTTTGCAGAGGTGACCACATGGGACCACCGCATGTGAAGATCAGATTTCACATGAGATATTGCTACAGCGTTCAGCTCAAGCTAAGCTTGCTTTGCAGAGAGACTTCCAGCCTGGGATGTCTGCAGCCAGACCACAGCTCCTCCCTCACGGCTGTGTAAGGGGAAGGGAGGACATTCGCGCAGGGTGTGCAATCTGGCATAACGTCAAGGGAGGAGGGTGAGGATTCGGGTCAGGTGTGGGAGAAGAGGAGGCAGCCGGAGAGGCTTCTCCAGGGCATAAGAAAGGGGAGGGGAGGAGGGACAGGAGAGCCTGGCCTGCCCAGTGACGAATGCAGGGTGGAGCTGGAGTATATCTTTGTCCCAACAACTACTTCCATCCTGAACAGCCCAAGGTAGCTCTAGTGAAGAGATAATGCTTGGGTTTTTATCTGTGCACTGTGAGAAGACACATGGAAACTCACTGCTGGATCCAACTATCCTCTCAATATTTTTATTTAAAGGAGGTGGATTGGCCCGCTGCAGAGAAAATGTAAGGGGATGCTACGCAGGAAAAAGGCTCTGCTCACTGTTTATGTTTTGTTACAAAATATATCAAAATGGATTTCAATTATTGGTAAAAATGGATTTCCCTGATATGAAGTAAACCAGGTGAATCTTCACCTTATTTTTCTAAGTGGTCAGGTCCTGAACTTCTCCTGAGGCGTTCCTCCCTCAGGAATCTCCCAGGAAGAGTCTCGTTCCATCGGAGGCAGTGCGGCCAGGCTGTTAGAACCTTGCAGGAGGTCACCTTCCCCCAGTACCAAGCTCTGCAGATCCCCGACTGGTTTGTCCCTCAGCTTCGTGTTTGGTTTGGAGGCTGAACCGAGACCTGCTAAATGCAAGGGCTGACACTGATCCCTGTGTTGCTGTCTCCACACTGGTGTCAGCACCTGATGGATGCGTACGTGTCGGGGTGTCCTGCTTCGCCACCTGCAATGACAGGTGAATGAGTCTTAAAAGCGCTAAGCGCCAACCTAAGCTTGCGTCTGCTGACGTCAGCAGGGATTTTCATGTTGACTTAGAGAGCAGATTTTCTGAAAGTGCCACGTTTGTGTTTACTTTGCTGCCTCGCGTGAAAGGGAGCATATGTCTGCCAGGGGGCTGACCAGCAGCCTTCCTCCAGCTTACCTGGACCCCGTTCCAGAGGGAGCCTGGAGGAATAGTAAGCCTCGCTTACGGATGAGCCAGGTGGGACGCAGGGTGGGGTGGGAAGCCGGGATCGTTTTGACCTGATGAACCAGATCATCTGGATGCGTTTTAGCAGGGCATATCCATGCAGGTTGCTGCTCAATCCCACAGCTAGTGCCTGGAGCTATGCAGTTTATCATTCAGCTTCTGACCTGGGCACAGACACCTTCAGTGAACTAATCCCTCTCAAGCACACCCCTGCCTGATTTATTTGAACGTTGGACTGGGTGAGCTTGGTGAAGGAAGGTAGTGTTACAGTGTCATCACGCTATCGTTTAGTGGATCTGGTTTGCTTTATTCACATGCCTTTTTCTGCCGTTGTAATCATATTGTTTGTTTTGGAAGGGGTTGTTTTCTTAATCTTTGTCATCACCCAGAAAACAGTACAGCTTTTGTTTCTGTTATGATAGTTTCAAAATTTAACGTAAAGCACAGGACCAGATTCTCACTTGTTTTATCCAGGAAACCTTTCTACTGAACCTAAAGTCACAGTCCTGGTCTTAAGTGAGTGGCAAAGAAAACAGGATCAAGCTCAGGCTTCCATTTCTACACATATTTGAAGAGTCAAATCCTATTTCCACAGAAACCAATGGCTAAGCTTGCCCATGGTCTTCAAAATGGCCAAGACTGAAAGTATCAGTCAAATATATATCAAATATATAGAATTTGATGTTAAAAGTTAGCAGTCAGTCGGCGTTCTTTTGAAGTGTCCCCATAGCTTTGAGAAACTCAAGGCAGCCTGCCCTTTTGTGCCAACCTGAAGACTGAAGGTCTCAGGAACATCCTCTGTGGCTGTACTTCAGCAGCAATCCCAAGGAGCATGTTTTCCTTTATTCAGACTATTCGTTTTCTATCAAAGTATCTACCTTTTTAGAGATTAGCCTCCTTTTGTGCTAGATGCTGTATAAACACAACTCTTGATCTTCTACCATCCAGTGACAGACAGACAGCAACGGCAAGACTGTCTAATATTTTCTTTTGTAAGTAAGTAAAGTGATATGTTTCTTCTTGGGTTAAGTTAATAATGTTTCTTCATTCATACCCTCTGATCTGCGTGGAATGCCTTCTTACTACAGAGCAGAAAAATGGCTGATTTTTTTCATAGGTTTTAAGGTCAAAAGGGACCATGTTGACACCTTGTGCAAAATACAGACCACAGAATTTCTCCCCATGATTTGAGTGTGAAGTCCAGTAATCTCAAGAGGAAATAATAAAATGGTTTCAGAGAGACATTCAGTCTTGATATAAAGACTTCAGGTGGTGGACAATCCATCACGACCTTCACTGAGGTTCTCCAGTTGTTAATCAACTTCATAATTAAATTTTTTTACTTTTTTGTACTATTTCCAATAGCAATTTTTCTAGCTTCAGTCTTGCATCACTGGATCTTACTGTTAGATTCAGTAGCTACTACTGTGAAAAACGTTCTTTCCCCACAGAGATGGGGTTGCCCATATTATCTTTGATAATCTCAACTGACTTAACTCCTCATGTTTATCAGACTTCAAAAGGATGTTTTGGTTCTTTTTTGGGGTCCTTTCCAATAACCTTTAAACAGAAAACTACTGGCTTTTGTTCCTTGTCAAACATAAGTAAGATTATTTGGGGGCCTCTGCAGTTATCCTCTTTAGAGAATTTTTATACCAAAGATCCTCCTTAAGGCAGCTAATTCCTATATGTGGAAGCTTAAATAATAGCTCTGCCTATTTATAGCTATGTTAAGTTTTCCATTTATTTCCATCTTGGTCTTCTGTGTAAGCCTCTGCCATGCCTGCCATTTCTGAGCAATGAGCACACTGGGAATTCATGTGACTGCGCTGAGACAGGAACACTAGCACCTGTCCCACTACCTTCCAGGTTTTGTATAGGACAGAAAAAGAGTTGATACCACTAGGAACAAAGAAGAGGAGAAAAGACAA
The DNA here is from genome assembly GCF_964188355.1 of Buteo buteo. Lineage (NCBI taxonomy): Eukaryota > Metazoa > Chordata > Aves > Accipitriformes > Accipitridae > Buteo > Buteo buteo. The sequence continues at coordinate 25,599,344 of NC_134171.1, forward strand.
ATTAAAAACAAACAAACAAACAAAAAACCCAACAAACAATTCTTCAACTAAACAGCAACATTTATTTTGAAATTCTGATCCTGACTTAACTTTTAGCAAACCTTTATGCAAATTGATTTATATAATAATGACTATTGGGATGCAAGCTATGAGCTGACACGACAACTAGAAAAAAAACCCTCAATAACGTGCTTTGTTATAGACAGGGGTCTCAGTTCACCTGGTTCTGTAGAGTTGTCTAATACTACCTGAGAATACTACAGGGTACCCACTTTGTCCCCAGCTATAGATTTCTCATATATTCATATCTCATGACAGATTTCCCATGTGTCATATCTGTCAGCTGCATGTGGGTGTCTCATGTAACCTGGGACCTCTTAAATGGCGCTACATGCTCACATGTGGACAAGGATGCAAGCCATGCTTTTGTTTACTATTGAATTTAAATCATGTACAGGTTACAAATTACTATCTTGTATGGGGTTTTTTCATCCAACAAGTCTGAATTGCTTGCCACTTCCCTACAGAGCCACTATCATCATTTTCTGGAGTATGTATGGTGTACAGTGTGTGATTTTTTGCAAACTATTATATCATCAGTGAGTTGAATTTTGTAACTAGTTACAGCAGACCTGCCTTTAAGTAAATTACCATTTCTTCTGAAGAAAAGACTGTAAAGAAAATGGAAAATCCATTTCCAGTTTAGCTATGAGGGAGCATAGTATGAAATTAAGTGACAGCACATATGAAAAAAAGCTGCATAGAAGGAGTCACTGCAGAGCAGGCTGGGTCTCTGAGCATATATGAATCAGATGTGATTTTCTTCCTCTTAGTGTCTCCAGTCATGGTAAGGTATTGTGTAATAGAGATGATTGATTGTTGAGTGTTAATTTATAAAATCATATGCCTGATAAAAGTTATGTGGCATTGGACAGGGCATGAAATGAGAAGCTCTTCCTGTCCATACATGAGCTGGCATGGAGAGTGGATTCAAAGGGCTTTGGGACTACTGTGTAATCCATGAGCATTTTGTGAGAGAAGAAAAGGGAGAAAAAATGAGAGACTCTTGACCCACTAATTGCTTGTCCATTCTTGGCATTTCAACTACATTTACATTTTGTCATATAATCTCTTACAGAGATTGTTATGGCTGTAGCTGAGGACAAACTAACCCTTCAGAAAATGTACCTGATTGCTCGGCTGCTGCCTGTGGTGTTTAGGCATGCCAGTTCAAGCATAGGGAGGTATGCATATTCCTGAGCCCCATGAGGTGCCCAGGAATGGAGAGCTCCAGAGTTCTGAGCTTGGCTCTAACATCAACTGAATTTCTGAAGACTTTGAATTTCAATCAGAAATAGCAATAACAGAGCTCATAAGGACTGCAGAAACAAACAGGGCCAGCTTGCCAAGGGCTTCAAGCCTACCTGTAGAAATTACATCACTGGTTTAGCCAGAGTGCTGAAGAACCTGCCAATGTCTTGATATCTGATTAACTTCAAAGTAAGATGGGAGGAGGTATCTTCAGTTTCTGCTCTATCTGAAACAGCCACCCCTATGCCAAAGGCTTTGAGTTTTTAATTTGCTGCCCTATCAATACCCAGAAGGGTGGGACTGGGAAAGGTTTTCCTCAGATAGATCATCAGCAGATATGGCTGAGCTTGTTCTTGGAGGAGCCCTGCAAGGCAGGCATAAAGAAGGGGCTGATTCCTTTGCAAGTCAAATGTGCGCTATATCACCACTTCAAATGATAAAGGAAAGGCTTTCAGAAATATGTGTAGAATAAATGGTGGGGATGAAACAAAACAGTCTTTACAAATCTGGAGCTAAGCCTGGAAGGGAGGAGGCCCATAGCTCTTACCCACTGAGCTAACAGTGCCTAGTTGAATCTTTCTATACCCTGACAGTTCCCCTCCACCAACATCCACCAATTGACCCCTTTCTCTCTTGGTCTCAACCTAGTCAAGCTAACTCATGGTATTGCTAGTTTGAACCTCATCACATACTCTTGCTTCCCTTCAGTTCAGTCCACACTTGTTCAGCCCACATCCATACGATCCAGTAGTACAATCACAAGTAACATTACTCCCTTACTTGTATTCTGATCCAGTCAAAAGTGAGAAAAAAATATTTACAAGATGCCTCAGTGTCACTATTCGCTTCAGAAAAAATGTGCCAGGATAATAGGGTTTTGGGGGGAAATATCAGGATACCAACATTATTTTCCACAAAAATATCACATTCTTAAAGGCAGTACATGCCTGCACAATGCAACATTAGGATCAGCTGCCTGGTCTATTATCAACACTTTGGTCAGTCATCCCTAGTGTAGGCTACTGGACAACTGAAAATAAACTGGCTAAGGACCAAAGCTGAGAAATAAATGTCTACTGCTAATATCTTACCTACCATGAACTTGTTTATACAGGCAAACTTACCATTATTTACCTGTAGGTCATTTAAGGATACGACAGCAAAGAATTGCATTAAGAAGAAAGACTAGGTTTAATTTGGGGTTATGAAAAATTTCTGCATTACCATAAATCAGTCAGGACTTTGTCTACACACTTACTTGATTTAGGCTAAGATTCATAGCACTGATAACTGACATATTTATTCATTACCGGTTTTCTTACAGGAAGTCTCAAATAGGTAAATTTAAGGAAGTCATTAGAGACAAGAAGTGGATAGGGATGATGCTTTGCTTTAAAAAAAAGGGGGAATGAGAAATGGAGTCATTTCACTTCCTGGAATATTGCAAATTGTAATCCAGAACATGGTAATTTCAATTATGGGGATATATTATAAGAAAATCTGCCACAAGTCAATAAAAGATCAAATTAATTACTAACTTGAGATCAAATAGTGTCTATATCACTATACCACTAGAGAGTTTGGAAATGTATAGATCAATTTATAGACTGTATGTCAGGGAAGTTTTCATTTTACATTGTAAACAAGATGGGTCACAGCACTTGCCTGAATGACTTCTTTTCCAAATGTCTACATATTTTTTAGGAGATAATTCTATTTAGAAATGAGAGATGGAGAGCTCACAGCATCTAAAGCCCTTCCGTGATTAATTGCCTTTACTGCTTGGAAGTTAATTTCTAGCCTGTATTTGCTCCACTGCAACTCACAGCCTTTGAATGTTATCTTAATTTTGCCATATTGAACTTGCATTCGTTTTTGAAATACAGAGTACTCTCCTTGGGACAGCTAGAAGGTCACAGTGGCCTAGTGGCAGCTCGATTTGCAGGGTTGCAGGAGGCCTCTGCTCTTTTTCAGCTCTGCCACAGGCCACTGGCCGGTTCTCTCGAATAACGCCTCTATGACTTATTTAAGGATATAAATCTCAGTGAAATGCAACCAAGGAGTGTTTAAATAAAACACCACTACCCCTGCTAATTTTTTTCATCTAAGTAGATCAATACATTGAGTGAATTCCTTTAAAACGCGTACTTCTAAGATAAGCACATAAATAGAGTGGTCCTGGATGTACAGGCCCTTGCACTGGCAGGTTTTTTCCCAACTCACCAAGGGCCCCAGGGAGCAAAGGGTTGGTATCCCATCCTCTTCCTTGGTCTCCCCCAAGCTGCTGGGCTTCACGCTTCGCCCAGCCAGGCATGCTCCAGCCTCTGGGGACCCCAGTGCCCCCCGGTGTCAGCAAGGAACTGCTCTGCAGCAGGATAAGATGTAGCGCACATCGGAGAAATGGCTTCTTAATTGATCGGCAATCTTGCTGGATGAGGTTGAATTAGAAATATATGCCAGCAATATCTTGCCCAGGCTCTTATTTCTCCATCTTGCCCAATTAAAATATTATACCAGTAATATCTGATTCAGGCAGCATTCAGACTACAGGAGAGTAGTACACAATGAAGTTGCTTAGAGAAAGTTGGTTAAAAAGATTGAAATCAATTATGTTAAAATCATGACTATTCAGTAGAACCCATTTTTGTGAGTGCTATTCATGCAGCTAGCTTTGGGATGTTTGAGGGGTTTATTTTATTTCATTTAGAAAATAAAAGCCATAAACTTTGGCTTCCTATACTGTATGGCACCTGTGCTGGTTTTGGCTGGGCTAGAGTTCATTTTCTCCATAGTAGCTAGTATAGGGCTATGTTTTGGATCTGTGCTGAAAACAGTGTTGATAATTCAGGGATGTTTTCATTACTGCTGAGCAGTGCTTACATGGAGCCAAGGCCTTTTCTGCTTCTCACCCCACCCCACCAGCGAGCAGGCTGGGGGGACACAAGAAGTTGTAAGGGGACACAGCCGGGACAGCTGACCCCAACTGACCAGAGGGATATTCCAGACCATGTGAGGTCTTGCTCAGCAATAAAACCACGGGGCAGGTTGGCCGGGGGGGGCCACTGCTTGGGGAAGGGCTGGGCATCGGTTGGTTGATGGTGAGCAATTGTTTTAATTTGCATCACTTGTCTTTCTTGGGTTTTATTTTTCTCTCTTTATTATTCCCTGCCCTCCCCTTAATTATTTTTTTTTTAATTATTAAACTGTTTTTATCTCAACCCATGAGTTTTCTCACTTTTACCCTTTGGATTCTCTCCCCCATCCCACCAGGTGGGAGTGAGCGAGCAGCTGGGTGGTGCTTAGTTGCCGTCTGGGTCAGGTTAAACCATGACAGCACCACACCTTGGATTTTTCACAGTGAGAAAATGCACTGTTAAAAACAGCCCTAAAAAGCAGAGCCCTTGTTGTCTTTTGAAGGCCACTGAAGTTGGGCCTGCTCTGAGCGGAAGGTTGGACCAGATGCTGTCCAGAGGTTTCTTCTGACCTAAACTATTAAATAAAAAGGACTGCTCACTGCAGTGAGATGGATAGCCTTACTACCTGCGAGCAGAAGACTTTAGGGCTTTGGTAACCACGTAGCTCTGTAATGTGGCCGTGCCGTTGCTAGAGACAGGCTGTCAGCTTTTGTGTTGAGTTTGCATGGCCTTGGGACTGCGCCTTGTCAGGCTTGCTCTCTTCTTCACCTGCCTGCAGCTTTGTTTTACTTAGTTTGGCTGTAACAGCAATTTTTCCAACTGACCAGGTGTCTACAGCTAATTTGTTTTATTTCTGTTAATCATTGCACGGTACAATCTCAGTTTTGTATAGGTAGCAGTAATAAGCAGTTATTCTGTGTAGAATGAGATATTTACAACTCTAATACAATGATGGAGAGAAATACAGATCTGGTACAATAGCAGAGGCCCTGAGAAGCAGAGACAGAGGGTATGGCATAGAGGAGGGCAGGTATGGGATGATAAGGGACAGGCAACAGGCTTGGCACTGGAGACCCCACGGCTATAAGCAACTTACCTGTTAAGGTCAGTTAAATAAATGCAGATCTGGAGCTGCACTAAACTGGATCTAGGGATAACAAGGAGAACAAAGAAACAGTATCTCATCTATGTAGAGGGCATCGTATATACTAAATTCTGATGTGTAATGTGGTGGTGGAGATCAAGGAAGAAAAAGAAAGGTGTACAAGTATGTTAGCAAACAGAAAATTACCGCAGGTGGATCCTAGAAGGAGGAAGACAAAACCAGTGGCATCAATACAATCTTCCTCCCGAAGAGGGACTTCAGAAGCTGATGACTTCAGGTGTTACCCTCTGCAGCAGCCCAAAGTGGCTGACTTCAGGACCCAAAGGAGCAGTGGCAGTGTCATCATCACCCCGAGAAGAAGGATAGATACTAAGAACTGCACGCATTACAATTTGAATTGTATTATTACTATCATTGAGACTTTTTCTAAAAGCATCATTATTCTTTCTATTTCTGTAATAATTAGATCTAGACTAGTAATTATTCTAGAATTAGACTGCTAAATTTTCCATTATAGTAACAAATTTTGGGATTTACTTATATATAAGGTGTGCTTCCTCTTTGCCCAGGAACAATATTTTAAGTGTATACAGATTCACCACTTCACCTACTTATTGCTTAAGGCCTTCAAAGGAATTCCTGAATCTCTGAAGATTTCCTTACTGCATAGTGTCAGCAAAAGGCTTATGAATCACATAAAAGCTTCAAAATCTTAAAGAAAAAAAAAAAAATATACCTGTTAGATCTTATTCTTGCTGCTTCTGATTACAGTGAATTCCACCATGAGAGAGAAATCCAGGAAACGAATTTTTTTGTTGTTTTGCTTTCAGTCTTTATTTATTTGGTAAATACTTCTATTCCTGAATAGAAATTTATTAAACACAGCAAAAGCAAGGCATTGCAAAATCCTCTGTCCACATTTAATTCAAACCTCCAGAAGAGCCTTAATTACCCTTATTTACTGTTGAAGCAGGGGTGGGGGTCAGGACTGCTCCACGCAAGTGCTGTCAGTGCGTCAAGTGGCCCCTAAGAGCCAGATCAGCTTGTCGGACTTTGGGCTGGGAAACAGAAGCACAGAGAGATGACCCAAAGAAACGCACAGTAAGACAGCAGCAGTGCTTGACAGCAAGGCAGAGGATGTGTATGTAATGCAGGCCTCCTGACTCCACGCCTAATGCCCTTTTCACCGGATGACAACACGTCCCTCCCAAGCCAAAGCTAACGCTTTATCTGGGCCTGCTCCATCTCTCTGGGTGGTGTAGGACATCCTTCCTAGTCCCCCTCTCCGCGTCCCTTTGCACCCCAGCACCTGAGACTTTCCCTCCCCATGGCTTTCTCTGTTGTCAGACCTGAATGTGCCTTGGCAACATAGCAGCAGGGAGATTATTTCTTCCCTTATGGAGTCGCTTGACAGCACAAAATAAGCTCCAAATGAATACAGAGCCCTTCTGCCGGGACTACACAAAATCCCTGTTCGTAGTTACCTCTCAGTAGCTGTCACATGTATCCCAGCATCTCTCGGCTCAGGGTGCCAGCAGATGGATGCTCTTCTGGCAGTACTGTACCGAGGCCTTCATTTTATATTATTTATGTTATTCTGTAGTACTTCTACATATGCAGAATTGTGAACACGGCATTCACAGTGACAGTGCTGACAGGACTCCTGCACTGAGGAGTCTGGGATATTAGGAAGATGTGACAACCGCACTTGTGACATCTGGCCACAGATAGGAATAAATGCATAATTATAACATTGCTTTCACTTTACAATTAAATGCATAATTATAACATTGCTTTCGCTTTACAACAGACACTGTGTCTGGGCTTTGGTTGGCTTCAGTGAGATTTGCTATCACATTAATATAATGAGATTAAACAATGGTAAAAGACCATTAAGGCTGGAAGATCAAAGCTCCAAAACTTTGCTTAGGAGATGCCTAATAAGTTAGCAAAAGGCCTAAATGTCTTTAATTCAGCCCCTTTGGCATACCTCCTGTGATAACACTTTTGCTACCTGACCATATACTACTTTTTCAAGAGGCTTTCTGCTTCATTCAAAGCACAGCGGATGCTTTCCAACACTGGTATTGCATGATATTAGTGGGGGAGAGGGGTGCGAAAGGCAGGATGTGTGGGAGGACATCGTCTGACATACAGGCAGAGTGCTTATTTCAGGTGTAAAAGCAACAGAGGTGAGGCCTTGAAATCTAAACATCTCCAGAAACAGAAAGAATGAAGGTTCTTCTTCTATAATACTTGTTAATATATAAAATAAGATTAATGCCAAATGAGTTTTAGGCCTATAAGGTTCAAGAGAGGTGAATTTTTAAATTGGCAGACAAGCATTCATTTTGCTAGATTCAAATTCATGTAATTAGATATTGCTGGAACTCAGCATTCATTCTCCCTCTTGACTATAAACAAATGAATTAATCCAAATCTTTTTCTGGCCTTCATCGATGTCTTTTGGCCTGATTTTGGTTTCATAAATGAAGGGACTGACAAAAAACAAACTTTTTGCACTAAAGTCATAAGAAAATGCAACTAGCTAAAAGGAGCACCTAAGTGCAGACAAACTGAGATACCTCAAGTTATCTTACCTGCAGTTATGAAATCCCTGCATAACCAGTCCAGATTTTTTATAATTGGGTATTATGAAGTTCTTTGTGTAATGATAGAGAAACGTTATGTGCAGCAACCACTTGTTATGGTTATTTGCTTTCTGGAATTTTGGTTTGGGGGAGGGTTGACCCGGTTAGCAGCAAAACAAGGCAACCTACAACATTTGATTTATAGCACCTCACTTTGCAGATGTGGGAGAGCTGGAGGCAGTCACCTGTAGCTTCATTATCCAGCAGCCTAAAGCAGCTAGACTTTGTAAATTAAAGAAAAAGCCTAGTTTTCAAAACAGCCTTTTCAAATTTTTTTTTTGGCTGAAATGTAAGAAGTTGAGAAGGCCCATACATAGCCGCACAAGGAGTACATGAGTTGCACTGATTATGTGTCCCTGGAGAGGCCAAGGAAACAGAAAAGGGAGCCAGCCAAGAGGCATATTTAAAAGAAGGTTCACAGACTTCCCTATTACCTTTGGGATTGTTTCCAAACTCTAAAGCTAAGAAAGAAAAACCTGGACTTGGCGAAATAACTAATCTGCACTGTACAATACGTGATGTCTCGGGATGATTTGTGGCATTTAGTAATACCGTATGTCATGGACAGCACTGAGAGAATAATCCACAGAAATACAGCTGGTTGAAAATTGCTTCCAAGACCTGTTCTAAATGAACAATTAAATCAAAATTTTGCCCATTTTATAAGAACTGTAACACAAAAAAACTGTTTCCTGTTCACAAAAATTTGGCTATTGCAAAAAGGAAATATTCTCAAAAATATTCTTACTGGAAATTACTTCACAGAGATATTTTTCATAGTTTGTTATTTTAATTTTGAGATGGTTGTGACTAGAAGAAATCAATCCTATGATACTGTTCTTTATCAGTAATTAAACTTACATGTCACAAATATGCAAGAAAAGCAAGTTTAGTATTTTACTTCCTCCAAATGGCCATATACACATGGTACTTTCAATTAATTTCTCACAGATAACCTGACTGTACCCAGTTTAAACTTGATCTACAGGGAAAGGAAAGGCATGTACATTAATCAAGAGAGTTCAGGTATATTTATGGTTTTTTTCTGCTCAGCACTGGTCATGTGTGTGGGACATTATCCATAAACAGTAACAGGGAAAAATTGCTTTTATCACACATTCACCACTGTCTGTAATTTTTTAGAGAGACCTAGTGGAAAAAAGATTTTTCTCTGTATTGGAAATTTCCTTTGCCAAAGAGTTACTTTTTAAAATTCTTTCTTTAACCATCTCAAGAGGTTTATAATGTCTAGCAAAAGTAAAATTAGTATTTATTGACCGTAAATTTGTAGCTCTATCCTGTATTCTTTTATTGGTGACACTTGCCAGGAGAAAATGTTCTCTGTGATACCTGAGCCATGTATAGCCTTTTAAGTAACTGTAGTTAATGTCATACCATGAAAGGTGATGTAATTAAAAGCATTTATGGACTATGCTTAAAGGAGAAATGGGCTTTTGCAATGCTATTTTTCTCACAGAATGAAAGAGGAAGCAGAAATTTGCTTCCAATGAAGATTTTATGTCTTCATAATAGGCTTGAGCTACAGCACATTTCAGCCAAGTTTGAGGGACTGTTACTGTGTGGGAAGGATAATGTCCATGGTGAACTGAGGAGCTACCTGCTGGTTTCTGGTTCTTTTGATGCCATCATTTACCACAGGTTACATGCTTGCTGCTACTATGCACTATTTTTACCATCTTTTATGCGATCTGATTAACATGCCAACAGTGCAATTGCAATAAGCCCTGACAATTCTTGCCTTCGAACCTGTGAGTTCATTGTGGATAATGACCATATACATTCCAGCATTATCTCAGACTTAAATCTTCATGAATTTTCATCCTACCTCTCAGCAATGCTATCACTGTTACAGACCAAAGAGTGTCTTCTGCATGTGTATACTTCCTGGGGACTGCAGGAGAAAATGTGCAGGAGAAAAAATGGCCCAGAGCCCAGGCATGGAATCTCATGAGTCTGCGTTTGTGCAAAAGAGATGCCTGGTCTATCATGGGAGCTCTTAAACACTACCTAATTAAAATATAGTGCAGCAAGTGAAAGATGCAGTGCATGAAATGAGAATAAGATTTATTTGAAAACTATAATCTGATTTCCTATTACATGTTCTGCCATTCTAATGCAGATTATATCTTTATTAACATAGATATTTATGCATGGCTTTCATAGAACCATAATATCATCATTTGACCACATAGACATCTACCTGGCCAAGGGGAAAACAATGTAATCCCATTTTCAGCTGTATTCTCACCAGGTCACCATTGCACACATTTGCATTGACTTAAACCCAGATTCTCCTCTCCCCAGACCACTTTCTTTCTAGTGTGCCCCAGGGGCCAGCACTGGTACCTGGGTGCTTTCTACGGCACACGTCCAAATGCAGTAAAGGTATCCTCTCTGCTGTATGCATCAGCCCTGCTACCCTGTGTCTGCTGATGAAAGACATTTCAAGGACAGTATAGATGCCAAGCGGTCAGCCTTTCAAGAAAATACATTCACTTCCATTGCTGCCAGTGCAGTTAAATAGAGAAATTAATGCTTAATATGATGGTAGAATGATGGTGATAGACCATGGCCCACATGCTGTCCTGGCTCAGTGGAGTAATGAACTGCTACACGGTTGCAGATGTGTATATGCATATGTGTGTATGGAATAATAACATTTTGCACACAAAAGTAGGTTTTTCCCAACCTTACTTTAAGCAGCCCCCCTACTCTGGCTATAAAAATTGCCAGTTTATTTGAAGAAATTAAAATCTCCTCTCCAGGTTGACCCCCACAAAGTCTCTGGCTGAGGTGAGTCCTGCCATGGTGTGTCCATAGAAGCAGCACCTCAGCAGAGCTCTGAGGAGGTGAGCTTCCTGCTGTCAGCTTTGTGAAAAAATTATTTGGAGCCCACTTCTGATGATACCCCTGCAATTTTTGCCTTGTAACTAAAGGCTTTACAAGGGCTATACACTTCCATTTTGAAATAAAATATTTAAATATGAGTTCCTCCTGTGCTTATCTGGCAAGATCTGAACTCTTGCAAACACCGGGGAGGACTCCAGGACAGTGGAGTGTTTCCTCTTTGCACATTGCGTGCCAGGAGCTATGTCAGAAGGCTATTTTGGCAATATCTCTAGGGTTGATGAAAAAATGCCTCCCTCTGTATGTGCTCGAGGGAGACCCAGCCACCACCATCATTGTGATATGGAGTTGCCAGGAAAAACAAGAAGAAGTACTCTTTGTTAAAGATTAACTTGGCTTATGGCGGCTCTTTTCCATTGGGGCGAGAGCAGAGGCACAGGAGACCCCTTGCTCTTTGCCCTTGAATGAGTAAGTAGTAATCACAGCCTCGGGGACGGCCATGCCCAAGTCTTTTCCACAGATGGCCCGAGGTGTCCCCACATCTTCTCGGCATAACTTTTACCCTCTGGGATTTCCCTGCCTCTCTCATTTCGGGGCCCCTCCTAGCGGCGCTGGCTGCAGCCTCCTTCCCAGGCAGCCCCAGGCCATGGTGCAGGTGCCTTGGCAAGGTGCTGCTCCCACCCCACTGCTCTCTGCCCCTGCCTGCGGTGGGAACTTGCCCAGGGATGGCGATTCCTGACTTGTGAGGCACACGTATGCTTGGGCGCCAGGAGGGTGGGAAAACCGCTCTCGGCACCTGAAGGGGTGAAGCACCATGTGTCTGCCCTTCACCCTCACCCAGACCTGCTTACAAAGAGGACCTCTCCTCCAGAGCCATCGCAGTGGCTCTCGGCCCCTTTCTAAAGGAACTTCACGCTGACCCCTGAAGATGGTGGTGGTACCTCTTCCACAATCAGCCCCTCTCTAGGGCACTGTTGAGAAATTTCCCTTTGTTACATGGGAAAGTGCTGACTTATGAATGTAGAGTCAGAACTGTACATGTTTAAGTATTTGCAAAGTTTTTCACTGCTTCTCAAACCATCTAAATGAGGTTAGAAGCTTATAACAGAGGTTTAAAAGGGACAGGAGAAATCCACATAAAAATGCTCACAGAAGTCTTTTATCAGAACTTTATATAGAAGGTTGCTTAAAAAAAATCCTAAGATGTATGAAATGAATGAGCATTTTCCCCCTCAGAGTATCTTGATTCATACCTGAAAGTCTCTGTTAAAAAATATTCTACAAACACTACCTCATAATGGTTTCAGCTCTAGTGTAGAGTTTATGTTGTAGTAGAATAAATACCTGAGCAAAGTAAACATGCATTACCTGGCTCTAAGAAAAGGAAAAAGAGTGGTGTTTTTCTCTCTTGCAATGTTTTTCCTCCAGGGTATATTTTTTTCTCCTAGTACTTAATCAAAAAGGCTTCTTAATACTTTGGTGTTAAGTTATGGCTCCCCTGTCAGAGGATTGTTAGGCAGAAGACAACAAAGGTGTTTCCTTTCCCTCCTAACCTTTTTTTTTTTCCCCAGGTATACCATAATTTGGCTGGCTACATGATTTGAGTGTCAAAAGGAGGCGTTTGCAAGGTCCATAGTGGCCACAGCTTAGTGGGATGGGGTTTTGCGGTGGTCTCAATTCAGCAACCTAAATGGAAAGCTGTGAAAGCTGGGGGAACCATGACATAGCCTTGCCGTGGTCTTGTCAGAGGACTCTGCCAGGCCACGTCATCCCACCTTCCAGGTAACTTAGAAATACTGCGTCCAGTCTTGCTTTATGCGAGCCCACAATCCACCCAGCACTGCAACTTGCTGCAGTACCCAGTAGGAGTATTAATTTAGCTCTCAGAAGTGAGGAATAGTTGTGCTCTCAAGCCAGTGATATTCAGGCACATCTCCAGAAATATAATATTCTTCTTAAGAAGGATATTCTCTAATATCGGGCTTTGAGATTTGCAAAGTGATAGCAGTATAGCCCAAATGAACAATTAAAATTTGGCAGACTACTTTTCACTTCCTGTTTAGAATAACAAGAACTATGTCAGAGTTTTATTTGATTAACATTCACTATCTATAATGATCAAAGCACTATGCTGAAAAAATTAGCATTTTAGGAGAAGGTCTTTGATAGCCAGCAATAAAATTCTCATACTTAGCCTGAAATCATTCCCATCTGCATTCTTTATTGGCTTATGATTTATGAACTCTTATTAATGAAATCAAACAGGTAGTAAGCACACCTAAAGCTTCGTCCTAACACAAAATAGACACTCCACATAATTAGGGTAACAGCTATTATTTTACTTATTTGCTCTGCCCCTCCTGCAATTAGTATGATTTGTAGTTCAAGGGGGAAAGAGTCAAAGACTTCTCACGTTATACTGCTTTAATCTCAACTCATGCTTTGTAGGTGCCTTCTGAGTAAACTAGGTTCTGACTCTCCCTTCATTGGGAGTCTACCAATTAATGGCTTGATTATGTGGATCATGTCCAGGAAACAAAACAATCGGTCACTTCAGCTAGAGTTTTGCCTGCTAAAGGACTTAAATAGTGGTTTTCCTATGGTATCAACAGAATTCAAAGAGCATGACTCGTACAGCAGATACTTTTCTAACATGTACAGTGCCACTGGGGACAGTACTTGAGGGAACATGACTATTTATTGACAGTCAGTATACTGCTGAAGTCAGGGAGCACAAAGGGTAAGGGAAGATTACTGTAGCAGGGGTTGGCTTGGGCTATCTTCCAACACTGAGCCTACGCAGTATAGAACATCCTTTTATAAATATGACCTTTATAATATATTTCTTTAGCCTACTAATGCCATGAGTAATGTTTTATTTGGGTTTATGCAGTTTTAACAAAGACTGGTAAGGAAGTATTCATCATTTACTACTTCTGATGGAAAACTATATTTCAACAAATTGAACTTTTACTAAAAAATGTCTACAGAAAATTGTAGGTATTTCACACAAAAAATGGTGTAAAAAAAAAAGTGCAAAGTTCATAGCTTTCAGGTGGAGAGTGAATGTTTCCATTTGGAATTACAGATCAGCTGGCATCTGGGAATGATAATGCATTTGCCCCTGGATCCCACCTCTCCTGTGATCCTGGCTCCCTAAGCATAAACACACCTCGTTGCACTCGCAGGGATTGCCCTGAAGCAGCCGCCCCACCGAGCGGCCAGCTTGGCCGTCGCAGGGAGCCTGCGTCCTGTCACCCATGGAAATGCAGCAGGAGCTGAGCGCTGAGCTCACGGGACGTCATGCCAGGAGCAGGTGACTGACTATCTTTTGCCCTATTTGTCCTTCCAGCTGCAGTGAAGTTTCCTCTGTGACGGTGAGAAGGGCGCGTGCTGCCTGGCGCACACGTGGCTCACCAAAACCCAGGGCTGCCCCTTCACCAGGGACTGTGAGACCACAGTTGCCGTCTGGGCGAAGTGGTGGCCCCTTCAACAGTGCCTGAAGATGCTCACTGGAAGAAAGGAGTCTCCCCATCCCCAGGAGCAAGGTACTGACTGTCCTCGTGTGTTTGCCTCAGCCATTTCAAAACAGGAAGGGCCAACATATCATCATAGTTGATGATTTCTTGTCCTCCTCAGTGCTCAAAGTACCCGGTTTACAAAGAAGCTGAGGACTAAAGATGGTGATAACAGAGCACGCACTTACACTGAGCAGCATTTGCCTGGGAAGTGACAACAGGTGATCACCTTGATGGATCTAACAGGGTCCTGTCTCCGATCTAATCAGAGATTAGCTAGCCAATATGATTAGGGAGTCTGGCGATAGAAACTAATGGTACTGTTTCCTCTTACTGGATCTTGGAGCAGTGAGATGAAAAGCAGAATGGCTGTCAATGCCTCGTTATTTTAAACTGTGTAAACTTGGCTGTGTGTTCGTGGAGGTTTTGCTGCATAGGTGTATCAGAAATATATTCTGTACATTCACTGCACAACTGAAAGACTGTGCAACAGTACCTGTTGGAGACGCAAGTGTTCCACAGCAGTAGTCACAAGGAAAGAAATGTGCCCACAACCTCAGTCATGTACAAGAGACAGATGGAAAAATTTAAAAACTTGACATTGAAGTCAAGATTCCAAAATATTGTGGCAACCTAACAAAAACATGTTTTCAGATGTTGAATTTTCAAAGCAGCTTATAGAAAGCACGAAAGCTGACAATCACCTAATGATTTGCAAGAACCGGATTTGCAGGAATTGACTATCTTACAGCCTGTCCGTTCTTGCATTGGCAGAAGTGGCCATATTTCTCTTCTGTTCTTAATAAATTATAATGTGGAAAGCAATATTTAAAATAAATTGTAAGCAATATTTAAATAAATTTAGTGTTTGACAAATTGTTTGTGAGTAGAAAGAAAGCAAAATAGTGCCACCATCACCTGATGCAATAGTGGTCTGCAAGACAGTAGCTGAAACGGAAGTTGCAACAGTAGTGTTTTTAGATTTAGATTACTTGCAAAGGCCTTCTGCAAGCATTCTGCAGGTTCTCTGCAACACATTGAACCCTGAAGTTTTAACAGAAATTAGTAACAACATACCTGCATGTCAGCTACCTACAATAGTACATAGAATATGGAAAGAGTACAAAAGGTGATTAGGAAAACAGATCCAAATCTGGCTCCATGGGATTGCACCTGTCTCATTTTGTCCATGAGTGATACCAGACACAAAATGACAGGGGTTTGTCTCATGCATTGAAATTTTTGAGAGTTAGATATCTGCCCTGGGCAGTTTCACAAAAATGTTGTGAATAGCAGTAACTTACTGCAATGTTATGGACAAGTTTGAACCTTCTTGGCAACAGCTGTGCAGTCACTTCTGCTAAGGAGCAATTGCCTTAGCACTTAATCAGCCAATATGTTGTTTATGGCCAATATAACATTAGTATGTGATACCAGATATAATCTGACAGAGTTGTGCCTTGAACTGCGAAAGTGGCTTGCAGCATTAACAGAAGTATTGAGTATTGTAGTTTATGATAAATTTTTCTTGAAGCAGCCCAAGAGGCTTCGAAAGCATTAGCATTTTAGGGTGTTTGACTTGCAATTCCAGAGTAAGAGGGAACATTATAGCTGAGGAACTATTTTGGATGCTTCACGAAAAGTTTAAGGAAGGCAGACTTCCCATTAAATTGAAGTTGTAGGTAAAGATGTGCATTGGCAATGAGAAAGCTGAGAATTGCTTCACTGATAAGGAAGTATTAGCTCCTGCAAAGTGTGTACCACTAGTCCTCAGAAACCTGCTTCAAAGAAGAATTCAAGTTTAATGACAGTAACTTTTGAATAGTCACAACATTCCCACACAGAATTCCCAAAATTAGGCAGATGAATCACCAAGGACAGACTGTACAGTTTTAACTCAAACCTTTAAAGGCTGTTGTCAAAACCATCATTATCTCAGCATCTGTGTGTGCTGTGTGTGATGCTATCACACCAAGTAGATACTCGCCATCATTTAGAAGCTTATTGATCCACTTTTGAGAGTATATAAACACAGGCTATTGAAGATGCAGTGCAAATAGCACAGTCCACACTTTGTAAGGCAGGAGCACTGTAGTTCCGCTGGTCTCCAGTTCAAAATAGCAAATTTAATCAATTTTTTAGTCATGAGAGACCATTTGGCCCATGTGTTTGTTAGCCTAACACATCAAACCCTTTTTTTTCCAGGCTGAGGGTGTGCACCCTGACCAGTACTATCTGTGCTGCTGTGAGCTGCCAGCCCTGGTAAGCAGCTGTATGTATCCCTCTGGCAACGGCTGTTAATGCAAGTCTGAAGAGCAGCGTGTACAGCGACTGGCAAGAAACTGCGAGAGTAAATCATCGTCTGCTGGTTAAGCCTGCTACAGTCAATAGCTATACGAGGACGATATGTATTAACTGGGTATGTATTAACTGAAGCGCAGGATCCCTTCCAGCCTTTGTAGAAAATCCTTCTGATGAAAAAGAAAAGCCTTTTATGTTGCCAGCTCACCAAATAGCCATCTCATTCAAACCATCAGCACTGCTCTCCTAAATTCCTGCATTATTTTCCATGCTTAAAGAGCACGTGTTGACTGGCAGCAGCTGAGACGTGCTAAAAGCCATCCAAGAAGCATGAAAAGTGGCATCAAACTGTGTGAGCCTGCAATAATCCATTAATCTTTTCGAAAACATTCTTTTATTTAGGCAGACTTTGGTTATTAGATTTGACACATATTTCACATATTACATAACTGATCATTATTGTGTAGCTGGCTGATCCTCAGTTTGAGGAAGGATTGATTTTTGCACTCATATAGAAAGGCTGTCAACATAAGCGCTAAAGCTCTTTGTTTCTAAGTGCACGATACACTTTGTTTTAACAGCATTATCAGAGACTTGATATAAATGATAGGTAGATTTACATAGAGGGGAAAATGTATATACTGCAAGCACAAAACTGCATCACAGCCAATGATCGAAGTAGAAATGGGTTTGGTTCTCTGTGAAACATTCACTTGTGTGCTTGGAGTTAGATGACAGGTCTGTTCTAGTAGACATTTAAGCATTTCTGTGAAGGCAAACATAGAATCATAGAATGACTTAGGTTGGAAAAGACCCTAAGCCCAATCATTAACCTAGCAGTGCCAAGTTCACCACTAAACCATGTCCCTAAGCACCACGTCTACATAACTTAATAGGAATAAAACTACAGAAGAAGTATTAATTTAGGTCTATTTTGATGCATTTATGCCTAAACAACAAAATTTTAAAATCTTAAAATTAGATGTAAGGATGCATTTTTAATCTAAGTATTCACAGAACAGCGTACTTTTTCCTAGCTATGTAGCATTTTCCTTAAAATATTTTTCACTAACTTGAAAAAACAATGCCCACTAGATCTTGCAGAATTAATCAACATTTTTTTACAGGTTTCCGGACTAGTAGAAAGTAGGTTATAATGAGGTCACTGAAAGTTAGTTATTAACACTGGCTTTTTGGTGAGCATCTCTTAACTAGGTCTTCAAGTATATTTTTCTTTTTAAGTTCTCAGAATGCAGTTTCACTAATTTTTTCTAATAACTGTGTTTTAATCACTGTTCAAGTCACTGAAAGACTTTCAATTTCCATTAACAGAACTGAACTCATTACCAGGGCACAATGATGCTTCAGCCCAGACCACACGGTAGGATCCCATTCTGTTTCTGATGTTCCTTTTTCACCTATGAATGAATGCTGAAAGTCCAGGAGGTAACTGTTTCCCATCTGCACAGGGATCTGGGAGAGATCTTGAGGTACCTATTCTACATCAGCTGTTTCTGAAGTATGTTTCTGTATCTGAAGATCAGGCCTTTTTAATCTGCCTATTTAAATATGCACTTAGATATTTAATTCTAAGCAAGTCGCACACATTCGTTCTTGCTAACTGGATGCACAGAAGTCACTGATAAATTCAAATGATGCTAGTTTAAAAATGTGCACATACCTTTACATTTTGTGACAAGCTTCTAGTGGCCATGGCTGCAGGTCTTATACAAAACTAAAATAAGTCTAAATAAGTTATTACCTAGGTAACGAGCTTGAATAACTTTTTTTACTGCTTCACTGATGTAACCATTTTATAATCAGATTTGCTTTGCTCTTGCACATCATATACAAAAATAGTCACCTTCTCAGCTTTTGAAAGAATGCGATCATGAATGCAGTCCAACTCCTAGGACATTATAACACTTTTTCTCAGTAAATCAGACCTAGATAAGACCGATGGCAAACCCTGAGACTTGCTGTGCTGCCCAGATGATGAGATTTCAGTATAGGGCACTTAAATGCGTGTTCTTTGTCATGAAAGTGATGTGAATTTTCCTGCTAAAATGCAATTCTCATGATGATAACAGTACGCAAAAACCTCTGAGTGGCTGATCAGCACAAAGTTTATACCACACTTAGACCATATTTTAAAACTTAGTGAAGGACTTTACTTATGGGCAGATCTGGGATTCTGCTTTGCACTATAATGATTTCACCCAGTGGGAATGTTAATTTGCACACATTATCCTATTATCATGCCTCTCTCCAGGCTTTATTAGCTTAAGTGCAATACTGCGTGAATTTAGCTAGACTGCCTTCAGACATGAGTTGGTTCATGCACAGCCATTGTGAAATGCATTGCATTTTGGAGCTTTGTGGGTTGTTCCCATGCATATTTTTCTATATAGGCACTTGTATGTTTTCATTACAGTCTATGCCCACTAATACTATATTTTGCCCTTCACTCAAGGAGATTCTCATCAATGTGTTATATATTAATCAGTAACTTGTCCTGCATCAGTACACGCCAGCATTTGTAAATGGAAAAATGCGAATTATTTTATTCACTGCAGACGGGAAGTGGATTATAAGGGTGGTAAAAACTGAGCAGAGTAGCAGAAATGAATGGCTGGGCTAGTGTTTCTTCTTTTCTTTAAGCAAAATTGGTCAGTGTTTTATACTGACTGGAGGGAAAAGGTGAGAGAATGTGAAAGTTGTTTGATGACAAAAAGTGGAAGTCTCTCTTCATCCAAATACTGCTTGGGTAAGGGCTAGCTCAAGTTTATCGGGAATTGACTATCTTCAGAGGTATCAAGTTAACTTAATCTCGCCCCTTGACTCCCAGGCTTGTCTGGCAGGTAAGATGCCAATAATATCAAATACGGTGTTATGAGTACTTGCTCGCTGGAAACCATATTGATCTACCTTTTGTATCGCCTGCAAAGTGGGTTCCTGAACTGGACCCCAGAGATACCGTCACAGTGTGAAAGGTGCCAGTCCCTGGTCAGCCAGCCCAACGGGAGCTGCTGTGCCGAGGCAGCAACGCACCATTGGTGCCTCTGGTAGCGTGAAACAGTTTCTTACCAACATTTTTGTGACTCTGACACAGAGTGCCCGAAGAGCTAGAATCACTGATTCTAGTTGCAAGAAGGTGTTGTCTATAAGAATGATTAGTTTGTTGTTTTATTGCAATCTATTAGTGCAATGCAGAGCACCCTACAGGCACAAATTACAGTCCTTGCTGTGGTCATAAAACATTGCAATCAAAATTTCAAAAGATATTGGGCGGGTATCCAGCGTTAGATCCACCTTTCTTTAGGAAGAGTCTCTCTACCAACGTGCCCTACTCCAATTCACTGTGAGCTAAGCTCTCCCCACCCTGAATAACAGCACTAATTAAGAAAGTTTTGGGCTAATTACATTTCATACTGCCGCTTAGGTTGACCTAATTTGTGCTTGGCAGGCTCTGTAAGGAAAGTTAGTCAGTGAAGAATAAGACACTGTGTTGCAGTAAACAACTCAATGCAGGCAATATCTGGGCGATCTAAAATAGACATTTGTATCTCTTCGAAGGTAAAAACACAAAATGGTGTTTCTTTGTTGTTAATTTTATAAGCACTTTCTAGGGCAAAAATTAAATGGTGTATTTGTTGTAGCACAAATATTGCCTGAGGTGCGTGCAGAAAACTGGTGAATCATTTCCTGTTTGCTGCATTGTCGCTTCACAGCTTTCCCCCAGCAAGGGGAATAATGCTGCCCAAAACAACCTACAAAGCACATCTGGGCACCAAGTTTCATTTAATCTCCCGGATCCCTCTTGGCTGTGGAGGACTGTGCACAGCAGTGTGCTGGTGCAGGCACAGCGGCCAGGGAGGGGAGTGGAAGGAGCCAGGTGGGGATCGACATTCCACCCAGCCTTGCCCTTTCCTACAAACATGCACAATGAGAGACGGCACTGACTTGATGATGCAAATGACTTGGTGAAGCCCACTTTCTCTTCGATGCTGCAGATAATAAATTGTTAGGGGGTAGACGGAGCCTTAAGCTCCTTTCCTGGCTTACCTGGTGTCCTGGTTTCAGCTGGGATAGAGTTAATTTTCTTTCTAGTAGCCGTTATAGTGTTATATCTTGGATTCAGTAAGAGAAGAATGTTGATAACACACTGATGTTTTCAGTTGTTGCTCAGTAGTGTTTAGTCTAAAGTCAAGGATTTTTCAGCTTCTCATGCCCAGCCAGCGAGAAGGCTGGAGGGGCACAAGAAGTTGGGAGGGGGCATAGCCAGGGCAGCTGACCCAAACTGACCAACGGAATATTCCATACCATGGGATGTCATGCCCAGTATAGAAACTGGGGAGACCTGGCCTGGGGGGATCGCTGCTCAGGGAACTAACTGGGCATCGGTCGGCCCAGTGGTGAGCAATTGCACTGTGCATCACTTGTTTTGTATATTCCAATCCTTTTATTAGTATTGTAATTTTATTATTGTTATTATTATCATTATTAGTTTTTTCTTTTCTGTTCTGTTAAACTGTTCTTATTTCAACCCATGAGTTTTTACCTTTTTCCCTCCAATTCCCTCCCCCATCCCACTGGGTGGGAGGGGAGTGAGTGAGCGGCTGAGTGGTGCTTAGTTGCTGGCTGGGGTTAAACCACGACACCTGGCATGTGGATTCCTGTTGCAGTCCAATGCAGGGATCTTTGGCAGTTCTTACACCCACACAAAACGCTACTGAAGTCGAGCCAGGAATGACACAATTGCATTAGCACGGCCTAAGTCTGAGCAAGAGTCATGACATGCATGGCTGCACTATGTCACATGAAGGAATAAAGGTATCATGCTCACTGCTCGCTTTGCTGAAGTGCTGCTTGAAGGTCAGTGGCAAATGCATAGTCACAGAAACGTTTGTCAAAAGAGGCCTGTGAAGATCATCAACTCCAGTCTCTCTCTGGAATTGGGACTGCCACCAACCCTAGTTGATCAAGTCAGCTGTGACTTTGGTCGAGTCCTGGAAATATCCAAGGGCTGAGACTCCACAGCCTCCCCAGGCAACCTCTTCCAGTGCTGCACTAACCTCCTAGTGAAAACTTTTTTTGTAATGTCCAACCTGAACCTCCCATTTGTGGCTATACCCATATATTACATCATCTGCCAGCTCTGAGAGAAGTTTGGTTTTCTTGCCTGCTCCTGACACGTCAAAATCCTCACTCAAGTCAATATGTACTCCGTCCAGCACTCTCCTCCCATCAGTATAGGCAGTCATTTCATCACAGACTGCAGTCAGATTTGTCAAGGAGGATTTGCTCTCAGTTTACCTTTCTGTCCATATATGATTGGAAATTATTTCCAGGAGGATATGCTCCGTGATCTTTCCAGGGACTGAGATGAGCCTCACTTGTCTACATTTCCTCCTCCCAGGTCCTCCTTCTTGCCTTGCTTAAAGATGGATGTAACATTGGCCTTTTTCTAGTAAGAATCCAAGATCCCACTCCCCCAGTTTCACCATGGTTTTCAGCTCAGCAGTTGTTTAGTAACTTTTCTAAAAGCCGCCCACATGGACTGTGTTTTATACATGCTCTACAGACTCCCATCACTTTAAAATCATTCCTGATGCTATTCAAGATACCAGTTTTCCCTTGTAAAGCATAGAATTGGCTGCCTAGTTGGAACATGAGTGGAAAGCCATTGAAAGAGGGGATAGTTATGCAGACAGAAAATTAACATAGGCTGATCATACGCACTGCCTATCTTTTCACTGAATAAAGCTTGAAATTTTCAGCCTTTAAGATATGTTTCAAAACTTGGCTATTTGTTCCTGTTATTTTGCTACAGGAGCCCTGCACTTTTTCTTCTTTTGGGGGGGAATATAGACTGTTTAGTGCTTTTGCAACCAACTTGCCATAATGTAATTTACACTTCTTTTTGGGGTACTAGCAACAGAGTTTTATGATAGAAGCATTTTCTAAATTACAGCAAATGAACTTAATGGTTATTATGCTTTACTCAAGTTAAATTCTCCTTCCCAAAACATAGAGTTTACTTAATATAATTTAATTAATGTTTTGGACATGCAGAATGCATACATACATTATATAGTTGAGTGTAAAAAACCAGGAAACACTCCTTATATGACTTCACCTTGCCATTCTTATATCACATAATAATAAGGATGCTAAATAATAGCTGGCATATAGGAATTTACATTACAGAAGGATTTTTTTATATAACAAGTGTTTCCTTAGTTATTTAAGTCCCAGATGTGGTTCTTAAATTTTCTTCTTCCTGTACATCTGATGTAAACCTTAGTCAAACCGTCGCTTCCTTCCTATATTCCTTCTATCCCTTCTGATATCTGAAATCTGTATCTGAAATGACAACATTAAAAAATGAAATTGCAGAAGCTGGCAAGGGCAATCAATCATATTTACCTAGGTTGTTTTAGTAAATAGACTTCCCTCTGACAAATCAACCATGAAATCAGTTAATGGAATTAAATGAATTGTGTGTGAAAAGTCTGCTCTGTTCTTCATATGTGACCTCAGCTTTTGCCTATTGAATCACTTGGTAACATGCATGCATAGGTTCTGTGGAGGTGTGTGCTATGCCAGTTACCAAAAATTAACAGCCAGCTTTCCACTGTTCATCCTTCAGAGCCAGTTTAATCTAATTTTGTAGTGTTCTCCTCTCAGTGAGCTGTCCTGCCCTATGCACGCTCTTTCCAAGTCACTATATCATGAGATGATGCCAGAAACAAAGCAGCATGTCAAACATAATATGAGGAGAGCAAAATATTTTTGCAGTGCTGTAGAAGTTGCACATGCAGTATGCATTGCATGGACATATGCGGATTAGGTATGTGGAACTTACTGGAACTGAAATGTTCTCCTGATCTTGTTCAGCATCTCTACCACATACACAACCAACAGCCTGTGCTCTGACCTAATAGTTACAGCTCACTGGAAGTAAAACCAGTAACTGCACAAGTTAAAAAAGAGAAGCCAGAGAGGCTGAATGGTGAATAGGATTTTCTGACAGTCAGTACTGGGTGTGTAAGAGGGAAAGAGAGCATGAGCAAGACAGAGCCTCTCAAATTCTGAATGTACTAGCCCAGTTTTTCAAGGAGGCATAGCTCATTGCCTGCACCCATGCATCAACCCTACTCTTCCCTGTAATTCTGTCAGCTGTAATAAAAGGAGAAATGAAACATTTTGCTATCCCCAGCCACTGTGTTCAGATAGCTCTAGTTAGGCTTTTACCCTGATGGTTTCTTGCAGGCTTCACCATTCTCCTTTTTCTTTTCCCTAAAGGAATAATGCCCTATTGTTATCCCGCTCCTGAACACTTTCCAAGATGACGTCAGGTGAGCACACAGCATTCCCCATGCCAAAAGTCCTCCTTCCCTGAATTATGTAGGGTTCATTGTCATGTCACAGACAATTACTTTATCTGATACTTGTCAACATGCAGTCAGACAGGAATTCTTTACCTCCAAAACTGCCTACTCGGCACCATCCTCTGCTGACTTTGCTCTCCTTTCAGCCTGTCTGGAAGGAATGAATGGGGTGGAAAGGAGACAACAAGCTCAGTTTCAAGCCATTGCTCTCAGAGGTGAGCTGGGAAGCTCTCCAGAAAGATATCTTGCACAGCTGGAGCTCTGGACTCCCGCAGAGCAGCTCTGAGACCCCAGCACCGAGGAAGGCAGGTGGCAGGAGAAAAGGTACTTGAAAGTCTTTGTATTTCCTTAGCGGCAGTGGAAGGAGTAAAGTCCCCTGTGAAACCCCCAAGCAGTAGCCAGGGTACAGCTAGCAGCTTGCAGGACATGCTCCACAGCCTGTGTTAGGCAGCCACTCTGACAGCGCTGTGACAAGTCCATCACCCGTGTCACCAGTCAGCCTCAGGCAACAGCAGAAAGGCCAAAGTCCAGAATTTACATCCCCCCAAAATGTGAATATCCATTGTGCTAAACATTCTAGGTCATCCCTACATCTGTGCAAACAAATGGGGAAAAACTTGGTGCTTTGCTTTTTTATTCTCATTCTTGCATTATTTTTCTGTCAGCTGATTTGTGTGAATTCCAGCTTAGATAAAATAAACTTAGAGGTAATGCCCTGCCTTTTGTATAGCAGCATGTGAATTAGCTAGGCATCCAATGCTGACCTGACACATCCGTAACGGTGGCATGAAGTCAGTCGATCTATTTGCAGAGTGGTATATTACTCAATTTAAGGGCAGAAGGGCAGGGAATGAGGCCATGCAAAATCTGACTTATTTGCCTATAAATCAGCTTATAGTCGGGAAGATATTTATTTACTGATATTTGGCCACAATCAGTAAGAGAAGCAACAAGAACAAGTGATTACAAGACTGCTGTAGTCTCAGGAAAGATTAAGGTTTGATGTTGATACTTTGCCACACAGGAACGATCAAATTTGTTTTCAACAGCTTTTATTCCAGGTGATTAGATGGGGTGAGACAGGTTTGTTACTAGTAAACCATTTATCTCTCTTTTCAAAAACAGTACACAACATCTATGAAACATAACTGATCAGACACACCCTATAGGAGATACACCCTTCCTACCCTTGTAAACCAGCAAAATCTACATTTTCATCTCAGACCAATAGCGTGAACCACGCTGGATGCTCAGAGCCAGCATCTCACCACATGTAAACCAAAGTAGCTTCTCTCAAGGCAGTGGAGTAGCGCCAGCTGTGCCGTTTCAGATCAGATCTACAAACCTCCATACCTGTGTAGGTCTGCCTATAGGAGCAACCTGAAGTTATCTGCTTGCAGAAGTAAGCCTTCAAAACGTGTAGAAAACATATTGTGCAAAAAATTTGCCCTTGTCAGGAATCATGAATCCAGGGGTCTTTACACCAAGAGCAACTTTTACTCAGTCCTCTTGCTTAACACAGGCCAGAAGATGTCATCAACACTTCCTCAATTAAGTGCAATGCATTGTACTTGAATCTGGGTTTGCTTATCTAGATTTCAGGTATCTACACTAATATCTACAATTACTATTTTATGTATTACAATGTCTTACAAGCAGGCACAAATAGAAGAACTATGAAGTGTAGACTATGCTGTCTGTAAAACAGCATCCCATCCAAAAAATTGCCTTGTAGGCACTCTAAAACTTTTAAATCATGAAATGATATTATTTTCTTGAAATTTACATTGTTATAGCACATTAACTTGCCCTTCCAATCAAATATAACCAACAGACACATACTTCAAAAGAGCTGTCCTTCTCATTTGTTAGTAAGCAAGGGTTTCCCAGAAGAGTGCACAGTTTATCGGAGACTCCCTAGCTCTGCACTCCTTGAGTACAGATCCGGAGGAAGGGAGAAGTAAGCCTTCCCCATGAGTAAAATCCCTTTTCTCCAAGGAGAGTGGTACTGTGTCTCCCAGAAGGGACATGGCCCATGGGAGAGCACATTAGGGAAGAGTTCAGTCCCACCTCCGCACCTAGTTTTATGCTGGAGTTGCATCCACCAACCCATAACAGTTCCTCAGAGGATGAGATGTTCATCTACTATAAACCACCAGGGTTTGCTGATCTAGCATCACAAAGCAACATGCATTGACTAAGGATCTTGATGGCATTGTGCTTAACATCTAAAAACTTTGAAGAGAGACAAGCATATGTGCCTACATACATCTTAATACACAGACATTGTTTAAATAGCATCCCCCTCAAAACAAGCAAAGTAAAATAAGGCTGAAATTCTTAGGTTTAGCTATTATACTTTCTGATCTGTCTTTAGTTTGTTTTCTGTTATCATCGGTCTTTTAACAACTCAGGTAACCAGCACAGGTAAGCAACACAGTATTGTGATGGTTTGGTAAATGCAGACAGCTTGATATTAAGAATATTGTGCATATATCTTTTTCAGAGGCTGGCCTTGATTTCTTTGCTGCCCCTGGTTTACTGCAGACCATCAAGGACTGGCACTTCCCAAAGCGCTGTCATCACAAGAAAAAATGGCTGCCTCTTCCTCCAGGTTCAGTCATGTATCTGATATTTGGAAAGGTCGATGATGGAAGGACGAAGTGAAGGAAATGGATTATTTTGTTTTCACTAGTCTGACATATCTGGTAATCAGGCTTTTTATCAGTCCTCCTTGCCAAAACTTAACTATGTACTTAAAGTTCGAAAAGTATACATTATGTAACAAACCACCATGGTTTATTGGGCGCATATGCATTGTGATACACCAAACAGGCCATCTTATCATTTACCTGGCAGACCATAAGGACGAGATCATTAATCCTGCTAAGCGATTGATGCAACTTCTGTGAGGCTGATGGCTGTGCACAGGCACAAAACCTCAGTTCTTCCACTCGAGCGGTGCCCAGGAAACCTCCTGCCCTGAGACGCAGGGTCCGGGCAGCACGGACCCTCCCGCCTGCACCTCCCCGCTGAGGCCTTGCCCAAACAGGGCAGCGTTGAAAGGCAGTGCAGTGCTGCCTGCCACCTCTTGTAAGCCTCAGAAACTTATACTCACAAGGGATGCAAAAGCAAGTTTCTAGTCATAAAGAGACATAACACCAATAGCTTCACACGGTGAACCGAACTTTCTTCCAAACAGTAGTGACCAAAAGGCAGTAAAGTAATGACTGATAGAGCTGTGTTGCCTTTTTACAGCCAGGAGGCTGATAACAGTCCTTAAAACAGTTCTCAAGAAGTGAACTTCAGTCAGTAAGGGAAAACCTTCAATAAGATCTTATAAAAGCAATTCTTTCATTGGTTTAAAGCTTCACGATCATGTGAAACAAAAACCTGAAGTCAGTGGCAAATTTATAGTTAGAAAGTACATAAATACTATGACCTTTCTTTGTGGTGGATATATCAGACAGCCACCTTCACAAGGACTATGATGACAAAGCATGAAGACAGCTTAGCTTCTCGCGGAAAACCTTAGAAGGAGGCAGCTCTTAACAAATGCATGTTTGTGAGATGAAGGCATTTTGAATATTTTCATAACCTGTACACAAGAGAGGGAACACACAGTAAGAATGTCGTGCCAGGGCTGCTCAGGGTATGAATCTCATTTCAACGCTTCATTTTGGGACCAGCCCAATACTGGTACGCTCCCTGCCTCCCACTGCAGTGTGCAAGAAGAGCAGGAGAAGTTCTGGGCTGGGGCTTGGCAAGCTGGTAAAGGACAAAAGGCATATGATCACCTGCACAAGCAGCTTTGTGAAAAAGCTAGAATATAACCAGAGATAAGTAGGGTAAACGAGGAGAACACCATTAGACCTGGTTAGAGCATATGATCCTTAATTACTATTTCTAGAACTCTTTGATGTCCTTAGGGAGAGAGTATATGAAGTTCAAAATGACTAGTTAATAAGTGAGATTTTCAAAAGCATTTAAATAGCGAAGGAGTTCCAGAGACCGCTAAGTTACATAGGTAGCTTTGAAAATTCCCCCTCAAGATAATAAATGTATGTCCCACTATTTGTTCAAGTCTTTTTCTCCAGTGGCGCGGTATTACTTATACATATTTTGTAGTCATGTTTCTGTTCTCTGACTAACTGAAAGCATAGCCTCAGTGTATATGTATGTTGTGCAATAGCAGATTTGGAATTTGCATTTTTTAGATTACCAGACAATAAAAAAAAATAGAGATTGCACAGATATGCACCACCCTTCATTAGAGGCAGCGATATTCTCTCCCACCCAGTCCTGCCCAACCAAGACAATATTGCACATACGCCTCCAGACAATGAGACTACCACACCTTTTGCCTCTAATTAAAATTATTAAGTCGAGAAGGAAAGAAATGAATTTCAGTCTGTGCTTGTTAGCCAAATGTCTTGATAAAACTGAACATGTTCTGCTGCTGCCCACCATCTGTTCTTATAAATACTTCTTAAAAACACTGAACAGGAAAATAGATTTGTCATCACTGACTTTCACCAGTTTATACCAAGTCTGCCCTCAGGTTTTTCTGTATGTAGACCAATAAACATCCATAGAATAGGAAAAAATTTTCTCCCAGTAAAACAATTTGGCATTTGACACATTTCAGTAGGAAAGATTCAAACCTAATGCATGTAGAAAGCTGACTATGTAGAGCAATGAGGATGTCTTTATTGAGGACAGTATTTTAATGGGACAATCTTGCTTTTCCTCTCTCAACCCACTCCTTATATATTCTCAGTCCTTTCACTGTTAGATAAGTCATCACAGAAGCACTGCAATTCCCTGACTTTGACAAAGAGGTAACTTTCATAGTGCTGCAGCATTTCAGGCATCAAAACAGCGTGCATCTTCCCAGCTTCCCTTTGCTGCTGGGAATTTGAACACCTGCAAGAAAATATGCCTTTTCCATTAGTGAGTTAAAAAAAAAACCACCCAGACTTAACTATAGCATCTAGTCCTGTCATGATTCCCAGTATATTGCACCTGATACAATGAAGAAATCCCAGCTGATGCAATACAGCAGCCCAGCCGTTGATAAATAAGGGTTGACAAGAATGCCAATGCTGTTTCTTATGCAGACTCCCCATTGAATTTTAGGTCCAGTCATCATCCCCAGGCTTACTATGGGCTATTTTAACTAATTTGCCATTAGTGCCTTCCTTAAAAACTTCACCTCAGGTACGATGTTTTAATCAATGGTGTTTGTAAGACAGAGGAAAATGGAGTTTTCCTGAGGCTGGTGCTCATCTCTAGAGACATTGTTCGTCATTGCTTGAAAAACAGGTATATATCCTACTACACACAGGGCTAAATGTGAGCTCTCTTTCCATAGATAATTGTAATTAATTCTTATTTTTTCTAACTACTCTTCTTTCTTCTCACAGAAGCTCCTCCCAATAGACAAGTGGGAATTAGCCCAGGTATTTATAAAATTCAGCTTCACAAGAGGGGCAAATAAATGGTACCAGATATCAGCATTACCCCATCGTAACAAGGTCAGAAGTGGCTCACACAGGTGCAGGTACCTAATTCCTTCGGGCTTGACTTCAGGCAGTACAGAGACCATTCTTTGTTTGGCAATTTTTGGTGAGATAAAGGCTGAGTGTGAAGATTTCCGGAATACCAGGACTGTTTAAGAAAAAGCTGCTCAGCTGATATTAAATCAGTTGCAGGAGTGTTGGTCCTAATCCTGTCAAAGACCTGTGGCATTCCAGGTCATGTGAGGCCAGGGCTGCTCAGTCAGGAGCAGTTGCACCTCCTTCTCAGGCCAGTGCAAAGCTCTGCTCACTGCCAGAAGGGACAAGAAGAACAAAAATAGGACAGAAAAATCTCTAATACCAACTACAAGAAGTATGTGATTGTTTTGAACTGCAGAGATAGGAGGAGGTCAAAAGGAACAGCAGCATCATGTCTTGAAATGATAACAAGCACATCTAAATGGGTTCTAGCATAGAGCATGCACAAAAAAAGTGCCTTTTCCAGTCTTCTATGAATTGAAATCCATCATTTGCAAATTCTCCCTAGAAATTTCTTAGGAGCAGGCTTTCCTCTGCAATTTCTGGTACCATCCATTTCAGGTTAGACTGGAAATATTGTGAAAGAGGCTCTTGACTTGCTAACATACCAGGCTCTCTCAGGCTCATATTCAAAGCCACAAACTTCTCAGGAAGTACAGATATATAAGAGACTGAGGATGTTATCTTGTAAGACTGAGGACATTAGACTGGCTTCAAAAGTCAGAAACAAAACTTTGCATCATTGCCAAGGCTGTTTCTGTGCCAGCCAAGGTGAGAACAAAGAGGAAAGGTGAGGGCGAAAATAGGCATTTGATTGCAACTGGGATTTGTTTCTGATTTTTTCTCTATACGCTGAAGTTTTGGGGGTTTTTTCCCCTCCCTTCCTCGTTTTCAGTTGCATGCAGGTTACATAGTAAAGTGAGTATTTTAAGCTATCCAAAGCTTTCTGAAGGCAATGGAAAGGGACTACACTAACTGCAAATACGCACTGGGTTAATCCATGGGTTAATATGACCTTTTTGGAAATGTAAGTGCATGAGATGTTCCAAATATAACTTCATATATTTCAGTTACTTCACAACATACCTTGTTATCGCAGCATAAGGGCATCTTGGATGTTGTTTAGAGTTCAGTTTCCCCCCTAAAAATCTCAGTAAGTACACACAGAACTTTGTTTCAAAATTCTGGAAAAAAAAACCAAACTAAAAACAAACACCTTCTCAAATATCTGAAGTTCTGAACTTCTCCCAGATTTGCATCCTAGAACCACAAAGCAAGAAGCTGAAAGTGCAGAAGAAGAACACAGAAAGAGATTGACGCCTGTTTTCCCTTCACCTGACTGAAACAGGTAGTTCATTCTGACATCAATTTCTAATTTAGAAAGGAGTTCATAATTCTTTTATATGTATGCATACACAAACATACGTATAAATATACAAGTGTGTGTGTGTGTGTAGATGTGTGTTTGTGTATATATGTATCAGTACATAAAAGTTGGAATCAAATAAAATATAAACAGTACTTTTGGGGCCCAATGCACTACCCATCATTGTCAACGGCATCCAGAAAATATCTTAGAGATATGCCTGTGCCTTCTAGCACAATTATATAAGTTTCTAACAAACTCTAAAACACTTGGATAAGCATGAGCAGAACAAGAATGATTCTGATCCATGTTTCTCATTAGGACCATAAATTGTTAGTTGGGCTCATAGAAATTTTAATAAAAGTGCCCTTTAAAAACACATAGTTTTGTAAAAACATTTAATAATCAGATGAGACATTTTTCTATTTCAGATTTTCCAAATTTTATGAGGCCATTCTTTCCTCAGTGTCCGTTAGACTATGATAGAAGGAAACTTAGTGTTAAAAGAAGCTTTTTCTGTGGGTGGGTGTGGTTTTTTTATTTTTCACTTTTCTTTCTCCCTCTTCTCACCCTGCTTTGTTATTCTGCAACCTCTCAAAGCTTCCACATATTTGGAAGTGCTACTGTGGGAACAGGAGGAGTTTTGAGTAATGACAGAGTAACGTCTGTTAATTTCATTTTCCTTTCTGCCACCTAAATTTTTACAAATTTCAGAAGGTTTAGAAAAGTTACAGAAGAATGAAAGAAAAATATGTATTTGCTTGTTGCAAGAAGGAAGAAAAAGCTTAACCTGCCTGCAATTACCTTCTTGTACTTAATGGAAAAAGAAAAAATTAAAAGAGGAAAAGAAGAAAATTTAAAACTAGAACTTTGAGTTTGCAAAATTTTTCACAAGTTGAAAAAAGAAATTAAATGCCCCAAATGGTTCCTTTTTAAAATTAAAAATAAAACACTTTTCATCCATTTCTAGCTTGAGGACTAGGTCTAGCTTTCACATAAGCAGTCATGTAACTCTTTCCTGAACTTCTGCACAATTTTTAAAAACTTTTCATCCTTATTGACTCTGAATGCCTGGCTTTTTTTTTTTTTTTTTCCACCTTAATTGAGCATCATTAAATACATGTGACTCATTAGTGATGATGGCTTAGCTTGGGACAACGTTGGTGGTTTCCACTCCTAGCTTTCTGTCCTGGCTTTCTCTTGGCAGTTCTTCCTCTTGCTCTAGGGGTAGCTCAGCAGCACATGAAGCTTCTTCACTGCTCAAGTTTGGAGGAAACAAGGACCCATTTCAATTTCCCTTAATACACCTGCCTCTAATTTATGGCATCTCAGCAACTACTCCTGAGCAGCCACAGCACCTCTGCAGTGGAGGCAAGGGCCTCTGAGAGAAGAGGAGGGCAGATTTCCTGGCTGAAATCAAAGGTACAGGCTAGGTACATTAGCACATGCCATGTGTCGCATTAAGGAAATTTGAGGAGTAATGCACTCAGTAAAAACAAAATAGAGCTTGGCAGCAATCTAAATATTTGGGGAGTGAGGGAGGGGGGAAGAGAAGGTGCTACAGAGCTATTAAGAGTAGTCAGACCATCCTTCAGATCTGGAAAAAAACAGCTTAGGAGGCCCCAGGGCGATAAAAAATTAACCCTTGACAGTATATTCAGAATTTACCACTGTTTTTAATAAAGTCTAGGTAAAAGAGCACGTTACTGCTTTAACAGGTACCCCAGCCCTTTGGCTCAAGGTATGCTATTTTTGAAATGGCAGGGGTCAGTATGCAGAGAAAGCATTTGAGGATGTTTCACCACAACTTTCAACACAAATCACTTGAAATCAATCCCCTGACTTAAAGATCGTGCCCACAAAAGTTCTCCTCGTCCTGTAGCAAAGTATAAAACAAAGCCATGGTCCCCTGGCTTTGTGACTTAAAAAATGAAGTGAAAGAAATAAGATTGCTCAGCTGATCTTCTAGATTTAAAGAATTAAATCCTGTATTTACATGTAGGCACAAAAGAATTAAACAAATGCAGAAGAAGGGAACATTCTTTGGAGATGTGGCTGATTATTTTCCTAACCCGATGTGTCATCAGCAGCCTAGATGCTACCCTTAGAAAGAATGTGGCCTTACAACACGTATCTTTGTAGATCCAGTTCCTTTTTTAAGAGTCTTTGTTTTCTCAAACTGGTATTTGAATTGTGTTCAGCACCCAACATATTTCCTGAGAAAACAACTGTGTGTTGGTACAGGAAGCTGCACAGGTGACAGTTTAATTTAGAAAAGAACAGCAAAAGAACCTGTGCAAATACCACATTAAAAATTGATTCTCTGAAACAAAGAGCTTTGCTTTTATTGCCAAAAAGGTATTTGCCTATCCAATATTTTATTCTCATTTTCCTGAGACGGTTTTCCTAGGAGGTTCTCCAGGTCAGCGAGTGTGCTTAGCCAGTCTTGTGGGGCTCCTAAGAATGTTTGGCAACGGTCTTCTGGTTCGTCAGCATGCGTTTAAGCGGTCAGGGAGTCGGGGGATGACAGTAAAAAAGGATAGCAGGTTCTGTTGTCAGATCTTGTACCCGGACATTGCCATCTCTAACAGCAGGGCTGATGTCTCTAGGGAACCACACAAGTCTAAGCAACAGCTCAGAGCACCATAAAGGCTAATTTAACATTACAAATGCATTCAGCACGGTACGTCAGGTATGAGCATTTGTAATTGTTTGTTATATTAATATGAGGCTGGTTTTCTTTGAGGAGTTATAAAGTTCTGGCTCAAGAAGAAAAATGCAGTATTAGAGACTGCATCTTTCAGTGCTGAATCATCTCAGACAGAGAGCCTGACGAAAAGATTGCTGTCAAGTGCTTGTATATATTGTTAGTTAGACCTGGTCTTGCAAATAAATGCCTTAAGAAGTATAGAGCAGCCACTGGATACCACAAGAAGCAAACCAATGCTGCATGCCCTATAATCTTGTCTTTAATCCACTGTTGATAAATCCTGCAGAAAACTATTAAAGCAAACATTAGCAAGTTAATCCATGTAAAAGAGAGGAAGCAACAAACAGGCAGAAGCACTTTATGATATTGACACATTTGCTGTCATGAAGACTGTATCATCTTGCTTTCACCACTAGTTTGTAACTCTCAGCCATGACTATACAACTGGCCGAGTCATTTTTACATTCCTGGTAATCTCTGGTCCTTTGTGATTTTCACTTTGTTTTTTATATCATACCAAATGCATCTTATTCTTTAAAGTATCAGAAACTGGCGATAAAAATAATTTGGGAGTGAGCATTGGCAAACTCACCTGGCAGAGAAACTGGCTTTTAACCTTGCAGTGAAGGGAAGGAGAGGATCTGTTTGAGCACTCTGCAGCAGGCGAGGCACTGCCGAGACATGGGACAGCTGGAAAACTCCATGGTAGCAGAGATGTGAGGTATGCCAGCTTCTGTTTGGGTGTCCACGGTGTGTGTTTGGTAGGAGTGATGAAGTCCACCATCTTGTTAGGCTCCCACTCTCACATTCTTCCTCTCACAAGCAGCTCCACTATCCTTAAGGGAAAGATTTACTGCTACTTTCGCCAAGCCCCAGCCCCCCATTTAACAGAGGTACATTCCCTGAGATTTTCTTCTGGTTTCCAGATTCTTTTAAGGGATAAAGCTTAGGACACAACAAGAAAAAGTCCATGCAGTCAACTTCCCACTATTCTGGTCATGGGTATGGATAAACATGACTTACTTTACATGGGAAGTTTAGTGGAAAAGGACTAAATTAGTTTAATGGAAAGGGATTTATAGCTCAAACGTAAGCGTGTGTAAACACATGAGCTGACAGGTTCAAAGGCAGCCAAACAGCTGCAGGTCTCTCTAGCCCAGGAGCAGGAGGCTGAAGCACCCTAACATGGCTGGCCCCGGGTGGTACCATCAGCCCTCGACGGACCTAAGCTGCCCCTGCATACCACCACTTTTGTGTCCACGAAGAGCAGACATGAGTTTACCGGGGCTCGTTAGCTCAGGCTCAGTCAAGACCTTTCTGGACCTCCTTCGGCCCTACACAGAGCCAGCTCAGGCACTCCTGAAACCACGATCCATTTACCAAATAAACAGGTAACCCAGTCAGAGGCAATGGAGCTGACTGGTCCCGTTTACATCACATTTGATGAGGAATCTTGGCATGAATCATAGAGGGACAACGTCCAGCACACCTTTTGCATCTTTACTCAACAGGAGAAACCCCTTTTCCACATTGCAGCCTGTGTGTTCCCTCTATAATCTTTATAGAGGGAACTACACACACAGCTGGTGTACAGCTGCTACCTACAAAGGACCCATATCTCAGTGCAAACAAAGCAGTAAATGGTTTAGCTGTATAAAGTGACAACATAATAAACAGATTCTCTTTTCCTGTACATTCATTCATGAGTATCTGCTTATATTTGGAAACATTTATGGTGTTGAGGATGATTTATAATTGTTCAACACTACCTGCTTTAAAGCATTTGCTTCTTTAAATAAAAAATAGTATCCGGCCACGGTCCGTATCATTCTTTACTCAGGCAATGTTGCAGATTTAAGCAAGAATTGCAGAAACCGCAAGGAAACAGAGACCATAGATGAAAATTCAGTGGGATATGATATAATTAGCCCATCGCAGTGCCGAACCCGATACAGGCTTACAGGGTCGTCCCCCCCAGACCAACAGCAGGAGCTGTGCTAGCTGCTGAACCCCAGTGTGTGGGGAGGGTTCTGCACCTCTGAATGGCAGTGCTGAGCAGGGAGCTGCACCAGCACAAAACCCTGGCAAGGGGGTACTTAATTCCTGCCAACAGCTAACTAAGATAGGGCAGTGCCAGGCTTTCCTCAGAGGTGCATGGTGAAAGGACAATGGCAATTGTCACAAGTTGCAGCAAAGGAAATTCTGGCCAGATACAAGGACAAAAATGTTCACGGTGAGGCTAATCAACCACTGGAAGAGGCTGCCCAGAGAGGTTGTGGAGTCTCAATTCTTGCAGATATTCAAAGCTCAGCTTGACATGGCCCTGAGCAACCTGCTGTACTTGACCATACTCTGAGCAAGAGGTTAGACTGGATGACACCCAGCAGCCTCTTCTGACCTACATTATGCTGTGTCTCTGTGAACCCCTCTCCAGAGTCTGGGATGCTCACAGAGAACTGCAGTTAGGAATATTCATTTATTCAGAACCCATCTCCAACAAGTCTCTCCCAAAGAAAGGTCCTGTAACCATTTCCTTAAAAAGGAAAAAGCAAGGATTGCATTTTCTTTTAAAACTCAGGACAGTGGTGATGCCAGTACCCAAGTCCTATATGATATCCTGCTGGCTAAAGCACTTGCCCAAGAAATAGCTATCCTTAACCTGAGCAGGTTTGAACATGTATACGGTGCCCACCAAGAAATAACGATTCTGAAGAAAGGCTGAGGGACATGAAGGAGCCCAGCCCTGTGGTGAAAGGTTAATGTCTTCTTCTAAGAAAGGCAATCTTCACATCTGGTGCTGGACTGCCTTTTGCATGGGCTCAGATGGAGAAACAGCCATGGAGCTGGGGATATGCCAAGCTTTATTCCCCTCCCATCTCTGCTGTAGCTCCCGGGCTGCAGTCACACTTCCCCTGGTTGCTCCCTTTCTGGCCCTTTGAATCATGTATGATTTATTCTGCCAAGACCCAGCTTCAACAACAAGCTTCGAGTTTCTTCCCCTCCCACAGCTGGTCTGCTTATTAGGCTGCTCCCTTGGGAAACATACGCTTGAGCTTCTCCAGGCTGAGGAAGACCTAATATTGAGGTTTCCCTGGGCAGGCACCCTAACCACCGCACCATTAACTAGAAAAAAACTCCACACGGTAGTGCCATCCCCATTACCTCCTCCATCATAACCAAGGCATGTTTTCAAAGAGCTTAGCCCTGCTGAGCTCCGCAGGCAGCTGAACGCCGTCCGTGGGCGTTAGGTGTGCTCTGGGAACAGGCGGTAGGACGGGCCCCGAGGGAGCAGGGCCAGGAGCTGCCAGCTTCCTGCATCCCGCCCTTCCCGGCACCCGGACACGGAGCCACACGGGCTGCAGCGCTTCTGGCTGAGCAGAGAAGCAGAGCTGGAGGTGCCCAGGGCATGCCAGAACCTCCCTTGTGAGCACAGGCAGCCCCCAGCTTCAGGAGCAGCTGCACCAGTCTTCTTGGATCGCTGCTTCGGAGACAGGTGCCTGCCTGACGTGCCTTTCTGAACCTCAAGCCCAGTTTACACACCTACAGCTTCTTTGGGCTTTCATGCTCACATCCAGTGCTCTGCTGGAAACACGTTTTGGGCATCGTGCCACCGTCTCAAACTCTCTGTACCTCATTTCCTCTCTCTCCTGCTAAACCCTCTCTCCTACCATCCTTTCTATCCTGCCGTGGCGCCCTTCTGCCCATGCTGTTCACGCTTTTTTTTCCATGGGCATTTTCTCTCTATACAGCTCCTCAGCAGAGCTGATCTTCATGTGCATGGCCGGACTGGTACTTCCCAGACACACACTGGTTGTGTGGCCAGAGGCGGTCCTGGCACCCCAATTGCTGAAGTAGCCCACAAGATCCACAGACTGCTTCAGAGGGACCCCAAGGAACTGATAGATCCCTCAAACTAATAGAAATAACTTCAGGTCTAGACTGTGCAAAAACCCAACCTCCTCTAACTCCACCAGCTTCTGACCTCAGACTTTCTCTACCAGCTTAGCCTTTGCCTCCTGCCATACACACCATATGCTATCACTTCTTTTTTTACTGTCTCCAGACTTGTTCCAATAGAGCATTACTGCAAGCCCACAACAAGACTAGCACAGACCAAAAGTGCCACCTAAGTTGTTTGTGACCATGTTTAAGTATTGAAATCTGATTTTTGCTTTTCTTTGTCAGAGACGAAAATAATGCCTTTAAAATAACTCTTCTGTCAAAAGTCTACTAAGACATCTATTTGCAGACTAAGCCTCTTGCTTTTCCACTTTGGAAGGCACATGTAGGTTGGGAGTAGAGCATTGGTCTTCCAGTATCCCCCATCCAAGTTTCTTTTCTGCTGCTCACTACAAATCCTTCCGTCCTTGAACACTTGGATTACAGCAAAGTAGGGAATGAGTCAGGATCTTAGTGTAGGAAATTACCTGATCACCTCGTCACAGAGCATGATGTGTGCCTACTTCTTCAGTTACTTTGTCTGTCACTCTTCTTGACAAAACTGATAATGGCTTTGGAAATACTTTTCCTTTAAAAAAATCAAATTTCAGAAAAACTTCATTTAAATGAAAATCAGCTGTAGTCTTTTCTCACACCAAGACTCCTACTTCCCAGTTTCCTCTTTCAGCGTCCCATTTTTAAAAATATGCTGAATCTCCAGGTGCTTCTCCTGTTCTTTCTCAGTGATGAACTCTTCATGGTACAAAATGTACCATGAATAGTTCTCTTTTACTATTGAAGGCCAGGAGATGACAATCTACTGTATTCTACCCTGTGAGACTCCAACTAGAAGTTACAAAGACAGAGTAAAAACTGTTTTTTCCTCCTTTGAAATGGCACCATATACATTAAGGAGAAGTGGCAAAATTCAAAGGCATTGCAGGATGAAACAAAAGGGCTGGAACACCCAGACAATGGCAGGAACCATATAATACCAGTATCAGAGAGGGTGACACAGGGACATCCAGATAGTGTTACCCAGACACAACACAGCACTAACACCACTGGCATGTGGCCAGAGATAACAAACCTACTTATCCCACTACAGAGCAAGTCAAGTTTTTCTGAAGCACGGTCTTCTCTTCAGCGCTCAGTGATCTGGCTGGATTTACCATCTTGAACTTAACGCCAGTGATGCCAGATGTGAGTGTGCCTGCTCTGCAGTCCTGGTACTAGGGAAGTAACAGAGGGACCCAAGGTGGCTCTGCATGTAGTCAGCTAGAGTCCAGCATGGCTCCTTAAGGTAAAAGCTTTATTATTACCAAGGTGAAAAAGAAGAGGGCGGGGGGGGGAACTGGGAGAGGAAGGGAGGAGGAAGGAGAGAGGAACAGGACTGCCCCATTTAAAGCTGGTGAGCTCAGTTTATCTGTGCTGCTTAATTTCGTCCTCAGACTCTGCAACACAACTGCAGTGAACCCGCTGCCAGACTGAAGCTGGCTCTGCAAGCAGTGGAGCTGCGCTTGGGTAACATTCCTCCTAAAGCAGTAAGTGCAGCTGCTCCCCAGCTGGCTCTGCCGTCCAGTAGAATAGTCCCCCAAAACACCAGCAGGTAATTGAATGTTAACTGGCCTGGCAATTTATGTTGCACATTTGGTGGAATAACTGTCTAGCAGAAAAATGTCAGAGTCAACTATCAATGGGATCCTTTTAAAAACTTCAGAAAACACACTCTCAAGTGCCTTCCTATAAACCCAGGAATCTACATTATGTTTTCTGGGTGCTTATGATGGGCTTACTCATTCCTCTGGCTGTCATACAGCACACAGACACATTGGTGTAACGTGTGTTGGTACCCATACCTGGCCTTGATCACTAGTGGCTTAGCTGGAGGCTTTCCTCTAGGCTTCACAAGGGAACGGGCCTGCTCTTTTCCTTGTGCACAAACAGTGTGGTCTCCCCATCCCTGCAGTGTCAGGCCATGGGACTTAGCCTTGAAAAGTGCCCCTGAGACTGCAGGTGCCTGCACAACCCACCCCGCAGGCATAATTTGAGAAACACCCTTAAACTGCACACAAAGCAGGAGACTGGGCAA
The DNA here is from genome assembly GCF_964188355.1 of Buteo buteo. Taxonomy (NCBI): domain Eukaryota; kingdom Metazoa; phylum Chordata; class Aves; order Accipitriformes; family Accipitridae; genus Buteo; species Buteo buteo. Next base: position 25,639,072 of record NC_134171.1, read on the forward strand.
GCCAGCACAAAGAATCCCACAGAAGAGAGGCTATCTGATAAAGGAGCCACTAAAATCTGCCTCATGCACTACTAAAATACTCAAAACTTCTTAGAACAAATGTCAAAGGATAGACTAAGATGGAATAATATCTTTTTTACTGTAATATGCTTAGCAAAATCCAGTGGAAGAGTGTACACTCTGAATTCCAGTTATATGACACCTTTAAGTCTCTGCTGTGTCTACCATTGAAACTAATTTATGTCAAAATACACTAATAGTCTCCCTTTAATTCTGATGCATTTTCCACTGAAGCAAATGGAAGTTTTTCCATTGCTTTAACTTTGTAAATGCTTTCTGAAAAAAACCCCACACATAGCTGTTATAGCTACTTAATAGGTAACTACAGTCTACGGTTTTATAACTATATTTTATATAGTTATGCAGTAATAACTAGATACTTATATAGTATAGTTAACTACAAAGTTAAATAGCTGTTATAGCTCATTTTAGCAGGAAAAAGAATATTAAAATTTTACTGGAATGATTTAACATTTGCTAGTGAATTTCCTAGAATGATTTAAGTGCACCGCCTGTCTCTTCTCCTAGCTGTGCTCAGAAATCAAGTGCAGGCTGAGAAACTCTGGCTGAATGTTAACACATGGGACTGAACTGATTTGCAAATCTTCTGGCCTGTCTTGAGCAGGAAGCAAGGAACCAAAGGTGTTTTGCTAATCCCATAACTGTTTCAACGCTGAAGTCCATTTCTTCATGCTGTGCAAGCACTGAAGAGATCTCCAGAGCACATCCAGTTCAGCGCCTCCACCAGAGCAGAATCCATGCATGTGTGACAGATGTTGGTCTAATCAGCTCTTACAAACCTCCAGTAAAGGAGATTTGTAACATAGCCTGCCTGGTGCTTAGCTGCTACATTTTTTTTTTCATATATAAATTAAATCTTCTTTTCTGCAAATTAGACCCTTGTTTTATACATTTCCCAGTGGGCACATTAAACATTTAGTTACTCACTGATCTCTTTAAAACAACCTTTAAGCAGTACCAATGTTTTTCCACTTCACAACGTCCTATGCTGATTTACACTAGCTGAGCAGCTGGCCTACAGTTTCGAAAGAGCTGTTCTGCCAGCGCCAGACACCTCAGGGGACTGATGATGGCAAATCAAGATTTATGTTTTTATGTTCAATTGTTTCATGATTCTAATGCACTTAGTTTGATAGTGATGGTAAATTATTGTGAGCTTACAGCTCCGATGGTGACCTGTAGAAACCAGCTGTTTGAGGATGGATTGTGCCCACGAACATCAGACAGCAAGATGGGGTTTGCACTCTCAGAAAAAGCACTGGGTCATTCTCTCATCATGTTCTCAGTTTTGCTCCCTCTAACATGGTTAAATTCACCTGAAAAACAAAGGAAGGAGAAAGAGAATTAGAACTTTGTTTTCTCCTAAACAACTTTCAGCAGAAGGTTGTTTAAGTTTTTCAGCATCACACAACCGGATTTTTAACTCCAGCCAAGAAGTCAGCTGAGAGTTTTTGCTTTCAAGAATGGTCTGCTCTGTTTCTTACAGATGCCTGATGCATTTATTTTATGTGAATGGTCCTTCTGTAGGAAATTCTTGCAACCGTTCCTGGTTTGGCATAGGAAGTGACAGCTCTAGTCTATGAGACAATGAAAATAAAAACCAAAACACTTGTATCAGTTTGGAAATCAATGCTCCTAGGAATTCTGTTCACAGAGAAAACAACACAGCAGCAACTGATATCGTCTTCTTAATGGCTTGGAGAGTTATCTTGAACTCATTACCTGAAGGACTGGATGGCCTAGATACAGGAGTGAAAGTTGTATGACCCGGATTAGCCTCCACCACACCTCCCAGCTATCGGCATGATTTGGCCCATATGGGATGCAATGCTAATGTCTCTGGACCTCATAGGGATGGGCAAGATGGGAAAAACTATGGGGAGAGTGGAAATACAAATAAACAGAAAATAGTATCAGTATAAGATCCTTTTGATATACTAAAAATTTCAAGGGATGAAACAAAATGTGCTGCTCTCTTCTGGCCTGGCATGGCTTGTCCTGAAAATAATAAACCTCTCTGCCTTTCTAGGCACTGGTACCTGGGACTGCATCTGAGGCAAAGGCAACAAAGGGAGAAGCAGAAGGAGTCATTTGTAAAAAAGCAGTTTTATAAACTTTAAGAGGCAGCTCGCCACTGGTTGCAGTGTGGAAGATGATAGCATGAAGCTGGTTGACAAAGAAGCAGACAAGGGAAGAGTGCAAAGAAGTGAGGTCTAAGAAGCTGGTCCCTGGGCTTGTGCTAACCTAGGAGGGTTAAATGGGGGTGGAGGGGGGGAATTTCTCTTGGGCTGCTTGGGCAGATCATTTGCCCTAGGAATCTAAGAGTGAGCAGAAGAATCAATATAATAGGTGTACTTGCCAAGTATTGTAAGGAAAAAGGCAGGAATGTTTAGCTTAGGGATAGACCTGAAATAACATGTCGAGGAAAGACTTGAAAGTAGACAACTGGTACTTGATTTTTCTCTGAACCAGATGTGCCAGCAGGAGACTGGAAATTGTCCCTAAAATCAGGGTGAACTTCTATGAATGTTCAGTGCTGCTTCTTGTGGCAACATTGTTCCTCAGACCATGATTGGGGTTATAGCAAGCACTCAGGGTGCCAGTGCAACACAGAAGCTCAAAATGAAGCGTTGAAGAGGTGGATCAAGAGCAAAGGCGGCTTTGACAGAGTTAATGGCCTGGGAGTAATGAAGAACCAAATAATAAAACAAAGGATAAGGACAGTGCTGAAGGAGACTCAAACAAGAGGAAGAGAAATGTGCTTGATGAATATCAGGTTGATAACCAGGGATTTTGTTAAAAGTGTTGAGCCAGAATAAGTTGAAGGCCACATCAGGAGGAAGGGGAAGCAGAGGGAAGCCTAACTAGTGAGATAGGGTCTCCGGATGAAAATACAAATTACTGAGAGTGAGAGGGGGAGAAGAGGAGAGCCAGGAGGCAAGGCAGGAAGGTGCTAAGACTGGGTGGTATCAGGTGTGATGTACATCACAGCAACATGCAGTAGGAAGAAAAGTCAGCGGGAGGACATGACATGAACTAACAAAAGGGAGGAGAAGAGGGCAGGTAGAGGAGGAGGAACCACTGGTTTTCATTCAGGTTCCCTCCTGTGTAGAGGCTATCACAGGAATTTACCCTCCATGTTTCCTGTATTTGTGGCTCAATTTGTGATATTTGTTCACAAACAATAACTTTGGTAAATGCTCCCTAACATTACTCTGTACTGTCATTGCTGAGGACCTTCACAACATGAAGTAGAGTGGTAAAAGCCATCTAATTGCTGTGCATGCAGAGTGGAGTCACCAAGTGGTGTTGTTATTGAGTGGACAAAGCAGTGCAGGAGCTGCTGAAAATTAGTCATATTTTAGTAGAGTAACTATGCTACTTTTCCTGATATTTAATGCCATCTGACATGCCAAATTTACCAGGGACTATAAACAAAAGTTTGTAGCCAATTCCTGAACTGGCACAGAAAAGAAGAATTTAAAAATGCAAGTTCATAATTTTTGTCATTATGATTGTGTAAATTGTGATCTGAACCCGCTCTTCCAGTGCCAGGCCCCCAGCTTCCATGTCTCTTGCCACCGAGCCTCATGACTTTCCCAGGCTCAAGTTGCCTGTGGTCAGCGAGGATGACCTCATGGTCCTGACTCATCTTCAGTTCTTCTGCCTCCAGGAGCAAAGCAGTGTCCATCACTAAACAGCCTTGCTAAAGCAGAGCCTGAACTACTTAGAACAAAGGCAAGGCAGAGAAGATGGACCCGCAACAAAAGAGCTATCTGTCCAAATTTGTGTGCCTCCCACTAAGGCTGGCTGTGATGGCTGCTTCTCTGGACTCGAGAGCCTCTCCCCGCATTGTCCTGTGCCCATTGGCAGCTCCTGACAGCTGACTGCTCCCTCTTGGCAACAACTTCTTAACTGTTTGCTGATCTCTGGATTTGCAAGCATCTAAACCAGCAAAGTAGAGCCTGAAGCTTTTCACTGAACAGAATATAGGATGCTCAAAGGGATCAGCTTTTCAGTGCCTGCCGGGATACTGTTGTCCGGGAAGTCACTGTATGGATTGACACGTTTTGTTCTTCCCACAGTCCCACTTAATTAGAGCAACGCTGGCTAGCCAGGAAGCATTCTCCTATCCCTCTAGAAGTCAAACAGATTAGCTTAATTTCCAAGGGTACATTTGCATTGCAGAGAACATGATGCAGAGATTCCCCAAGCTAGCACTGAGCTGATTTGGCAAGTCCACACAGCACAGCAAAGTACCATGCAGATATGCCAAGTGGGACTGAGAGGCAGAATAATCATGTTCAGCTGGCACAGCACTCAGGGCTATATTGCGTCTGGTTCAGTGCTGGCTTGCATGGAGCCTCTGCACTGTGTTTCCCAGCTCTTCAAGCTGTGGGAGTAAATTGTATCTCACCAGCTTAGATGTCTTTGTGCACACCCTAAGTTGCTGATCAGATTCTTAGATTATTACATGGCAACTCCACTCCATCACAACCTCTGTCTTTTAATCAGTGAGAAAAAGTCCTTTAGTATAATCCATTTGACCTTCATTTTATTACAATTCTGGTGTGAGACACTTGCAATCTCTTAACCTCTGCCTTCATGCATTGATTTTTTTTTTAAGCCTATCCTTGAGAAAGTCATATAACACAAGTCCTCAGATGTCTGCACTTATCCTGATCCCTTCCTTCCCTCCAATATAACCCAAAGCCTTTGTGGGAAATAGTTACACACACACAAAAAAAAAAGATACTTAGATAAAATTATGATCTGGTACTAGATATGATATGATTAACAGTTTTGGCATCAACCTAGATTAGTTACCCTAAATTCAAGAAACCATTCCTTCTAGCAGGTCCTAGCAGAGCAAGGAATAGGCAGCATGAGAAAATTTGCCATCTTGCAAAGTTTTTGTAGCACTGACTCTGTGTTCTTGAAAAGAAGCCAGCACTCCATCCCATCCACTTGTAAATGTTCTGCAGTTATTCTCTTAATAACTCAAGGTTGATGGATGAGTGTAAGGTTGGGCAGCTTTGTTTGATAGCCTAGGGGAGAGAGAGGGAGGGAAAGAAACAAGTATCAGCAAATAGATTGTGCAATAGACAAATAAAAAGAATTGCACAATACACTCTATATTTTAAAAAAGCCTTCTGGAATGTTGTCATTGCCACCAGTTGATGTTGCTTAGAATTCACCAGCTAATGCTGGCACAATCCTACCAATAATTTCATTTGAAGAGAGACAAATGAGTTCAAATCATTGCCCCCTGCTAGTGCTTAAACGAGTGTCAACAATGCAGAGCAGTATTTTCAACAAGTTGCATTTTCTAAAGAGAGATATTCCCTTCATTTCAGTCTCCTTTTCCCTTCCAAGCTGGAGCAGCAACTCAGGAGAATGGGCTCAAACATGAATTGGAGGGGAGCCTTGAGATTTTTCCACACCTCAGAGTCACTTTGCTAGTCACTTTTGTTAATTGTTTAATTCAGCAATTTTTCAAACCCCTAGGAAACACAGCAAAATTTTTTGCCCCAAATTTTCACAACAAGTAAGTGAGAAATGCAGTCACTACAGTCAGTAGACTTAAATTTGGTAGAAATGGGGACTGCCTCTCCACTTGGTAAATACTGCTATTGTCAAGATTGTGAAAGTTCTTTTAAAATCTGTTATGAATTCTTCTAGTAAATATCAATGAATTACCTTCTGCTTGAAGACATAAAAGTCCTTTCTTTTCCTTTACCTCTTGCCAACTCTAATCCATCCTTTCCATTCCCTCCCCTCGAAGGTTCAACATCTTCCTCATTCTATGATCACCAGAGCAAAACATAAAAATAATGAAAACGTCTCTAGTATAAATTGAGTTTTTTCAACTGAAGCATGAATTTTGCAATTAGGAACATGTGGAAGAATTACAGGAATCATAATGATTTCAGATCTATTACACATATGCAAACCAGCAGAAGTTAAGGACAAAGAATATGGTCATGCATTGTATAGCACAGATCACTGGGTTCATCAAGCAAACCTCCAGTGGGAAGGTAAGCACCTACAAGTTCTTTTGATGTTTGGGCTGGGCTCAGTGTTTCACATAATTAATACACTTTTTTCAAAACCAGCAAGCATTGTATTCATGCCTTGATGAAGAAAAAGCACAATAGCATATGCAAAGGGTACTCAAGCATACGCTTATTAAAACCAGCATCAAAATGCCTGTTGACCTTAGCTGTGATCAGCAGCCTTTGTGTGTATGAGAACAGATGTCTGCAGTTGACTTGCAGTAAAAGAAAAGTTTCTGATAAATGAAAACATTTTTTTGAAGAGTTTGTAACCACTGTGCAGCTAACGGTATGAGCCCACTATTGGCTAAGTCAGTCTGTAATGTGGTAGTAGCTCTGAACTCCCAGCTGACAATAATTGCACAGAACAGCTTCTGCAGGAATTGTTTGGCAGACTCCCTCCCTGGTGAGAAAACTCCACCTAACACCCTCTATGAACAGGGTTTGGGGAGGTGATCTTCACCCTGCGTGTCGTGATATAGCAAGCTCCAGGTATCACTGAAGACTGTAGCAGAATACGGGTTGCTATATATGAATCTGATCTGTCCCCTACTCTCTGCCCTGGCCATCCATGGGATTTCAAGCATAGTTGAGGCTCTTTAACTTTGAGACCCTTCGTGGCCACTACAAAAGGCCACAGAGAGTGGCAGAGTGAAGACTATGATCAGCTTCGGCAGTCTCAGCCACAACCCTCTGAGGGACAGAAATCACTATGGGTAAGAAAAAATTCTTTTGGGAAGAAGTTAGAACTTTTTTTTAGAGCTCTGAATCTGCAGAATGAACTTTCCAAGGAGCTAAAGACCACCACAAAACACAGAATTTCCTGCTCCAACTGTATTTGACCTTGTCTTTCTAACAATAATAAAAACAAATGTGCTGGCTTGTATCCCACCAAAAGAGACTGCCGCAGAAGGCTCACCCCTGAGGAGTGGCTGGCAGGGCACATCACAGCACAGATGCCCACCACTGCTGCAAAGTTATCATACCTGTGACTGTGGAGGCTGTGTAGAACAGAATACACTGTCCATATCAACTACAGGAAGATCAGGGTGCATACACATACAGCAAATACTCTGAACGGATCAATGAGTATGCAAATATCCTTTAAATCATTAAAGCTTTGAAAGAGAAAAGTACAGTGCTGCCTCTGCTAGAGACTTCCAGCTAGCATGCTATTTCTGCTGTTTGCCATCTTCAGCTATCCATGAGAGAAATCAGTGTTGTCTGAGGAAGGACTGAAAAAGTTGTCTCCACATTTGTCCTGCTTGAAGTACAGTTTTTATAACACTGACAGATCAAAACAATTTATATTATAGTGCTTTGGTCACACCAAAATGACACCTGCTTTTACTCTTAATTTTTTCCATCTGTGCAGTTTGGGAGCAGAGGCCAGGTTCACACCTACTTTTTGGGGTATGGAAGCAGAAAGGATTAGACAAAATGTTGTCAGAGTACTTACGTAAGTGCCCTAATACGCATCCAACTGCCTTCTGCTAAATACCCAATTAAAGCCTCTGTGAAGTTGAGTCTAGAAGGCAGGGGTTCCTCAATCCAATAGCATGTTTAAATCATCCCTCATTACCATAATATTGAATATTATAGCACCAAGTAATCCAGTAATTACAGTTTTCCTTTTCAAATCTACTGGAGTTCATTGACGCAGTTGGCATTAAAACAATCCTGAGATTTCTCAAAAGCAAACCAACTTGCCTTTATGTCTTTATTTGTAAATGCATTTACTCATATAAACAAGTTAAAGCTAATTTCTGAAAAACATCATGTGAATTGTATTTTGTAAGAGTCTGAAAGAGCTTTGAATACCTTGGCATTAAACACACAGAATCCTACTTGGGCAATAATAATATCATCTCTTTCTTTCTAAGGAAGCCTGTTCGACTTGACAAAACATATATTGTCAAATACATGACAGGCACAGATGACTCGGGAGATAACAGTACAAGCAGTCATAAGGTCTGAAACTCAGGTACCTACCAGAAATACCTGTACAACTTTTATTTTTATGCTATTTTTCTTGTGAATTTGTTCTTTCAATATATGAATAGTTACAGAAGTAGTTTAATGACAAAATCACAAGAATAACCTGACACTTGTAAACTCTCAATGTTTTTTCTGCTTGTACATCATGTCCTTCCACCCAGTTTTCTTTGACAATTGTAGCTAGTCTGGGACAAACATGGTTGTATGTATATGAGTGTACGGTGACTGTTGTTGATCTTCTTGGAGACTTTTAACGTTATCAAAATACAAGTAATAATAAGTAATATCTACCTGTCAGATATGGCCTATTCAGTGAGGAACTAAAATCAAAATTACAACTCTTGTGGGCGTTTGCCAAAACTGAAGGAAAAGCTAGAAATACACTATTCTGTAATCAGGTCAACTTACCTCATAGCACTTGTTGTAAAAGCATGAATCACATGATCTTTCCTTGGCATTTCTGTGGTTGCCAACTTTTTATATGCAAACGTTGTAAAGAGCCTTGCAAACAATTAGGATGAATTCATAGCTCCCAGTAAATTGGCTATACACCACAGGGCACCTCCGAGCCCGTGGCAAACCCCTCCATGTCAGTCCTGCAGGGACATCTGGCTGCGTCCTGACGGTACGGTACGTTAGGGCAAGCCCTGGGGGTCACCACCTCCCTCAGTGTTCGGTTTACTGGTGGAAACCCACAAAACAGTCAGAAAGTGAGATGCAGAAGGTCGCTGCGAAGCACAGCCAGTCCGTAGTGAACTACACATGGCTACACAGCAGTTAATCCCACAGGAGCAGGACGAACTAAATCAGCAGTTCTCAGGACAATGCTATGATTTGGGTTTAGCAAGGGAAGTGCTGATGACAGAGATATAATGGAGGCATCCATCATAGTCCAAATAAAGGAGAACTGCATGCTTTTGTTTCTTCCCCCCCCCCTTTTTTTTTTTTAATACATCAGTATGTATATGGAAAAGCTGGATTGTCTGAAAATGGTCAAATTTCTCTAAAGGGATGGAGGCCCTGAAAGTTTTTATTCCTTCAGCTGATGCTGATACACAGCCTTGGATGCTTAGTACCTTTGAAAATCAGGTCACACACATAAGATAGGTATGTTAGGGCCTAATTTTCAGCTACCCTTTTAAAAAAGGATCTGGGTTACAGTTTTGAGAAGTAGAATAATTATAAGAAGTTTGTATTGTCCTTCCGCTCTGTAGAGTAGAGTGGCATGTGGTATTTTCTGCAGGTGCACATACTCACTTTACAGCCAATCTGGAACCAATGTGTTCAGATCATACAATACTCAAGGATGTTGCTGCTGTCTTTGAAAGGGTTCAGGGAGTTATGCCCAGGCCCATGGGTGTATTTAGGTGCCTGATGACCAATGCAATCAATAGGATCTAGGTGTTTAAATATCTTCACATGCCTGGGACCTGCACCCATCCCTAGGCAGAATGGTGGAAAAGAGCCAGTTCAGCTTTCTTCATCTATCAAGGGCAATGCCAAAACCAGTGACTGCTGTGACCAGCAATGCTGGGACCCTGCTCAGCACTGCTGTGAGATGCAGGGTGGATATGGCTAGGACGAAAGGGCACCCAACACCTGCTGGGATTCCTTCCTACAAGCTAATGCATCCACAGCTCTCAGCCTCCACAGGACATGCACAAAAGAAAACCTGCACCAGCATGTGCCCAGAGGAGCCCCGCCGCACCCAAACATGCAGGAGTGGCTGCACACACCGCCCAGGTGTAGCACAGAGCCCATCCTTCTCCATTACCACACGGTACCAGGCCCTGCTTCTGCTTGAAGCTGCCCATGTGCTTGTATGGACCTGTACTTCACCAATGCTCAAATACAAACATGTGCATGAATTATTCACAGCTATCTGTAAAATTAGTTTTGAAAACTGTAAAATAATGGTCTGATGACAGGCTGGTCATATCTCCCATGGTTTCATTACCTCAAATGAAGCTGAAGAATCAGCAAATGTTTTGTTTTAGTTTCTCATTGAACCAATGAAGAAGAAATTTGTTCTTCCTGATGCTTCACCTGTGAGCAGACAGGTGTCCAGGCAGCACTTCTGCCACCTCCCTGGGCTACAGAAGGGCAGACACCAGCCAAAAGGGGCAACACTTGGGTATTGCCCATGCTACGGTCAACAGAGTTGCCCTCTGGCATTGGCATTTGGATCAGCCTAGGTGCATTTCTCATTTGGGACCCAGTTCTGCCACTGCCAAGTTAACAACAGTTTGTGATGGGGCATGTTCAGGCTTCCAATGCATTAGTAATAACACTAATGATATTGTATGTTTTGCCTGCATTATGGTCTGGTGCTTAGAAAATAAACATCTTGGCTTTGCCTCAATGTTTATCTTCAATAAATACCTCAGCTTTGCCTCAACAGTTATTTCTCCACAGCAGACCATTATCCAGTAGCAACATATAATTCCATTAACAGTACCGTTTAAAATATATCCTCTCTGTGCTGCAGAGAAAGGAGTTGTGTGTGGGAAATGTCAGAGGCCTCATGTATTTTTGGAATTAAAACAGAAATTAAATCATTTGGGCTATTTTTTTCCCCCTCGGTTTTTGCTTTTCTATTTCTTGTTTTGCACAATGCAAGCTCTCCCTGGCTCACAGGGAGATTGCAATTGAAGAAATCTGGAAGGTGCCCAGAGAAAGCATATTCTAGGGCAATCCTGTGCCAGGGGCTACTGCAGGTGATAATAACTGATAAAGGTCCAACATATCACCGGAATCTGCTTCAAATTGGTGATAGGGCTTTAGGAACAGGTAGGTGCTGGGCTTCTTTGTATCTTCTAAGGAAGAGGTGTGAGAAGCTCCTGGTGATAATTGTTAAATATTAACACCGTGTTGACATTTAAATCTGATTGCATGCAAGTCAGCAAGACACCTAGAGGTTAGCAGGGTGTTTAAAGCAAAAATGATCTCAGTAATTTCGGAGCTGGTGTAGGAGTACTGTGGGAGGAGCCACTGCCCTGACTACAGTGCTCTATGCAAACGGCCCAGGCAGCAGCATCTGGGAGGTAACAGCTCTCTCTTGGGCATCAGTCTTTTTGTCCTCTGCATTCTGTACTGAGCCAACTATGCAGTTAGCACTTAGCAAATATGCAGTAGGGCAAATTAAATGCGAGAGGGTCTGTTCTCATGTGCATCAGTACAAGTCCAGAGGAGCTCTATTAAGGTCGCGGAAGTAAATGAGATCAGAATCTGGCTCATTCTGTTTATGGCCAGTTAAACTTTGACAAAGATCTCAAATAGCAGGACGCCTCTGAGGGAAAAGGTTGTAGTGATGGAAAGTGGCTGAAGAGGAATGGACAGTGGCAGAACTGAGAAAGTAGAACCCCAGCGTGGACGGAAACAAAACATGGGGTCTGCAGTCAAAATCACCACGGCTAGATCCAGTAAAGGATACAGGTGTCTAGTGGGGAAAAAAAGGAGAAGGGTGCTCGGGCTGTTTGAGACACTTGCAACCAAGCCTAACATTTCCCAAACTCACATCTACCTCACTATTGGACCTCAGCATTGCTGAGCTTCTGTGCAGCCCAGACTCACCACCATCTCACATATACTGAGCTCTCAGTACCTACTTCATACCCACAGCCGTGCAGCAGCCCAGGCTAGGCATCCCGGCACCAAGGTCTCCTGAAGGGCTCAGGCTAGTGGGTGCATTCTGAATACACCTCAGCATTGAGTTTCATGCAGAACGCCACTGACAGGGTCCTGTGCCTTGTGGGAAGACCAATATTTTCTAAAATAACCAGCAGTTCGCTTTTATCAGCTTTGGGACCTAATACTGGTGGCACAACCCCCAGGAACAGGCAGCATCCCCTGAAGCAAATAGCTGTCTCCACCCTCATCCATCATCAGCCACCAAACAAGGTTTCTACACTGCTGCAGTGAGGGGCTGGAGAGATGAGGGTGGAGGCTGTTCTGTAGTCTGGGTTATGGTGGGATGAGGATGTTTCATGTGGTAGTTTAGAAAGATTCCCTACAGGAAGAGCTCTAATGATACTCCCCATCTCCTCCAGGAACAATGAGACAGATGACAATGTCACCCAGGCTGATGTTAGCCTACAGGCCACTGGCATGGCTAGGCAGGCCTGGCAAATTTGGCACTTGCTCATTAACTAGGAGTGATGAGCTAGAGGTCCTCCTCCACAGCTCTGTTATCTCTACTAGGCAGCCAAAATTAAAGTAATTCTAAGAAAAATTATTCAGCCTTGTGGTTCAGGAGCGCAGGTGAGGCAGGAGGGTCTTTGTTCCTATTCCTCTTATGTATTTTATCTGATGTGAAATTCATGGATAGTCCTGTGAGCAGGGACAGACCCAAAGTCACATGAAATGATGGAGTGGTCCGTAATGAAGAAAATCAGGTCCCTGAGAAGAAGCAATGTGACATGCTTGGCAAGCTGCACACAAGCAACCAATTTCTGATATGAACTTCAGCACAGCCAAAAGTAAAGTCATTCATCAGAAGACAAACCTTGCAGGGCATTCTCACAGGTTAATGGAGCCCTTAGAAGCAGCAAGTCTGCAGGAAGGCCAAGGCAGATAACCCAACAGGAGGAAATGCTTGCTTCAACAAAAGGGCTAGAGGAATCCTCATGTGTATGAACCTGGGAACTCTGGATGCTATGGCCAAAGTCTGTAACTGGTCTTGATTTAAAAGTGTCCTGGCCTCATGTGTACAATTCAAGAAGAATGTTAATAGATTAAGGGGTTTCAGAAAGGAGTTCACTGAATGACTAAGGACTGGAAAATGTGTCTTACAGCAAGAGTTTCCAAAAGCTGAAGCTCTTCACTAAAGGGAAGGACTCATACAGGTGTAATTTAGGAGTACATGTATTTAGAGCAAAACTTTGGAAGTAGGCTCTCACACACATCTGTCTAGACAATCTGCCTTAGAAAGAAGGCATGTGGTTTCAGCAGAGAGGAGAAATTAACTGCTGGAACAATTTACACGCATGGAGCAGAGGGTAGCTTCTTCGTCACCGGGCCCAGTTTAATTAAACTTGACTGGCTTATACAAAGAAAAGCAATAGTTCAAACAGGAACGAATGCAGGGAAGCCGTTTGGTCCATGTTACACAAAAGGCCTTGCAAGATGATTCCTTCTGGATATTGGTCATTGAAAAGTGGGTCATCCTGTGCTCTGTTTTCCCTTCACCCTCCATACCTCAGCACCAGGTACGTGAGCAGTGGCAGCAAAGTAAAGCATCTCCAGCATCACCTTCCTCTACCTTGGGATGGAAAACCCAGGAACAGCAGGAGAGGGAGAGAGACAGAGAGAGATGGGCAAGAGGTCTTAAGTGCAAGAACTGAGCTTGGAAATTCAGGAATTAATAGCATTTTTTCCTCGGGTTGCATAACTAATTGTTGAGCAAGAGAAGAGAACAGATGTGGGCTGGTAGGATCTAGAATAAATTCATTAGAAATTAAGAGTCTGATGGCCAGCTGGAAACTTCCTACTCTCGGGAGGTCAAAGAGAGCTCTTACAGAAGAGGTTATCACTCTCTGTCCATCTAAAAGAAATGGCAACACTCACTGTCTGCCTTTCTCTCTTACATACACAAGAGAAAAAAAAAGAAGCAGCATAGCCTTTTTTGAAATACCTCATGATATTAAGGTGATTCCCATGATTAGGAGAGTGCTGAGTTTTCTTCACTTCTGGGATTTAGAGTCCTGTGTGAGATTCAAACCCTAGGAGGCAGTGGCCCCTTTGGACTACCCTCCTGAGTGTGTTGTCTCATGCCTTTGTGAATGCATCCACTGAGGATGCCGCAGTGACCTCTCTTGGCAAGCAATGCGTGTGTCAAATTGCAGGCATGTCTTTCTTCTCAAGCTACTCTTTGCATGATGTCTGCCAGGAGATGCAAAAGCAAAGTCAGCTCAAAAGCAGTGCTAATTGCCTGGAAGTTAGTCAGAATGGTACCTATTCCTTACAAATCCAAAAAAACCCTCTGCCCATTTTTATAGTGTTAACACAGCACTAGCAGAACAGTTCAGCCAACAGAATTTTTCAAAGAGCCAGTCCAGATTAAACATAAAATATTTGATCCCTGAGCATTCAAATATCCTGTTCCTTTAAAGAACAGCACTTCGTTAGAGTCATCTTCAGTGCATTAGCCTCCCTTGACAACAATCTTATAAATCCCAGCACAAAATTAAGATACAATCCTACGATGCTTACAGAAGCTGTGAAAACTCATGCCTGCATTTACTTACTCCTCTGACCTCTCTGTTGTTTATCCTGGGCAGAAGATGTATTTCAGCGATCTGAATTTGCCCTCCAGGCTTTATCGAAGTATTCCTCTTACCATTCCCACCCTGACCTGAGGGAAGTACTGTTTTTAGGACACTCTGCAAGTCACCAGCAGTGTTCCAACATGCCACTCCAACTTTACGTGCCTGGACAGGTAGATGAGGAACCTAGCCCATGCTCCCATCTGGATAATGAGAAGCTTTCCAATGGGAAGGATAAGGAAGCACTGGAACAGGTTGCCTGGGGCACTGGTGGAGTCTCCATCGAGTCTTTAAGAACTGGTTAGACAGGCATCTGTCAGGAGTGATATAGGCACAGTTCATTCTGCCTTCCAACCCTATTTTTCTGGATCTAGGGTGAAATTCTGCTTCCGACGAACTGTCATGAATATTTGCCTGTTCCCTGCATCCTGGGAAACTGAGGAGACACAGTTTGGCAACTGGCATTGAGGTAAGTGGATTGCAAGTCACGTTACTCATCTTAGGAGAGTATTTGGCCCTTACCTACTATTGTCCACTACTAGATTCCTTGGTATTGACTGACATTTGAATCTTCAAATCCCCAAATGAGCAACAGCTTCCAGACTTTTATAACTCGCGTTATTTTTAGCCTATTACACGGTCCTCATGATCGATCTGCCCGGAGTGGCTTTGCCTTAAGCCCTGAGGGAGGGGAGAGGAAGGGGTTCACAGAGACATAAATTTCCATGGGTGATAAGCTTGCATCTGTTTTGAACTGTAAAATGGCAGCTCGTTGTGAAATCCTCTCAGAGCATACCTTCTAAATGCCAAACAAGCACAGCACCAACAGCACATAAAGAAATAATTGAAAGGGTCTGGAGGGAAGCCAAGGGGACGTGGCTAATGTTTCACCTAATCTCACCCCCTCGCTTGCTCTCCCCCAGCAGTCCTTGCCTGCGTGACGTGAACCTCAGGGCTCCAGCCGGCAGCTGCTCCTTGACTGCCCGCACTGTCTGCCCTGCTGGCAGCAGGACAAGGAAAACAAAGCAGCTAGAAACATAAAGCAGTGAGAGATTAGGAACAGCGTGGCCAGGAGTATAGCACACCCTGCCTTCACGGTGGGGCCGGGGTTAAAGTCCCTCCTGAGGTCCTGCCTGCCCAGCCTGGGCCTGTCCTGGCAGGCCTCCCCCCGCAGAGCCACCCCGCGCGCAGGCTCGGCTCGGCCGCGGCTGGCTTCTCCCGTCAGGAGAGGCCCAGCACCGAGGAGGCCTGAGATGGTGGTTCTCTCATGTCAGACTGGTGTTAACAGGGGGAGCCGGGTGGGAGACACTTGTCAGGCTGCACCCTTCCTGTGAATAAATCCACTTTGACTCCCCAGCCTCCTGGCACTTGTCCGTTTCACGCACCCAGTCATTTACCTCCTCTTTCATGCCCCCAAATACCTTTCCTTTGGCACAGAACAGCTTATTTTTTTATAATCTTCTGTGAAGCCACGCTTTGATATAAATTCCTATTAAATCATTTTTCTTTTGCTAATACCGTTGGAAGTGATTCTTTAAGTCGTCCAAACCACTCCACTTCGTGACAAATCTGTATTAAAAGTCATTATCCAGATGCCCCTCCCAGCAGTCCTGCTCTGAAACTCCTGCTTTCTCCGAGTTACTTCCTGTTCTGTCCTTACGTTATAAAATTAGTACCACGAACAAACGATACCCAGGACACAAAAAAACTGCAGAATGTCTGCTATAATTTTGTTGCTATCACTTGCTGGCAGGTCAAATTGAAAATGAAGCTGACAAGCCTGACATGCCAAGAGAAGGGTTCTGTATGCAGGAATTTGGCCTTATCGGAGGTGAACAGTGTTAATTATTGATTGATCGTGTTCGCCTCAGTTCAACTGAAGTTTTTAGGACTGACCTTTTACCTGCCTTAAAATATAAACTGTGGTTAATGGGGCAGTAGAGCCACAGAGCTTTTCAGTGAAGTTAGAAAAAAACCTCTCAGTGCTAGCATCAACCTAAGTGACAGAAGTATTCCAGATCCTAAATGAAAAGAAGCAAGTCATAATTTTTTACTACGTGCTGACCAAAAACCTGGAGTTTAAGTCATAAATTTACCAGCAATATGGTCTCATGACATAAGCAGTAGCATAGCAGCAAAGCAATTGCCAAACGGCAGCAAAACAGAAGTACACATCAGAGACTGGTAGAGGACTGAAAGCAAATGTGATTCTCCTTGTGAAGAACGTATGAACTGACAGAGAAGAAAAGAAGTAAAAATGAATGCACAGTTTGGCCAAAACCAGATACCAAATTAAAATCAACTGAGTTTCTGAAGGTTTGGGTTTATTTGTTTACTAGATTTCTTTTTGATCCGACTGTTTTTTATTTTGGTTAGTTTCATTTTGAGGCCAAAGTGATGAAATACTACAAGAAAGGAAGTTCTTGTGGTTTTTCAGGGCCATCCAGAAGCAGAGTAATGGAAAACCAACAATAGGCAGGAAGGATTGGAAAGCATGTGAGAGCTTTCCTACCCAAACTCTGCCGAGTTCTGCAGGTTGACGGTATATCATGACATGCAGACTCTTTCTTGGGGTTGTGCAGCTGCGTACAGATCTCATGTAGGCACAAGGAGATGTCATGATAAACTCCTAGAGAGTACCAAAGCTGGATTGCCTTTGGAGGCACAGTGATCCATCCTTTTCCAACCACCCCCTTGGCACTCCTTCCGCAGTCTCCAGTCTTTGTGCTCCATCAGCCATAGGACTCGCCTTGCATTCGACCTGCAAGGCCTGGAGACATGCTTCTGTGCTCTCTTCCCTACTTGAGCACCTATATCGTGTCAGGAACTTCCTGGCCTTAACACAGGACAGAGGTTGCATTAGCATTGTGCAAGCTTGAGCCAATCTCCCAAACGCTGTAGAACAACCATTTTTTTAAATTCCTCTTCTCAGTAAAAACTTGTGAGTGCCAGAGAAAGTGCATGGCATTGCTCTAGATGGTGTCTTACTTAAGCTGTCTCTTTGCATAGTCACAGGTACTTCCTGTAACAAAAATATGCATATGGGAGTCTATCTATCGGTCTATCTAGTGGTGATATGTTAAGTTTGTTTTACAGACTAGTCAACACAGACTTTTGAATGCAGTCAAAATTGTTCTCATCCAACTGCTCTGCACAAACAAAAAGAAAACAAAATGAGCTCTGAGCATTGAACTAGCCATGCCCAATCAGGTCCACTCGCTGCATCAGGTCCAGTCACCAGCATCAGAAAAGGTGAAAAATGTTCAGTAACTCACACCTGTCCCATCTGCAGGCAGGTATAGAACAGGCAGGACATCAAGAAAAGGCAATGCCTAGAGACTGGCTTATACCCTGAAATGAAAGTTTCACATTTTTTCCCATGTAATTTGTGGAAGTGTTTTTAGTAAAGAATGAAAATTACTTTTCCACTCCCCACCCGCCCGCAATGTGCAGCTGAACCCTCTATTTCATGCATGCATATTCCTGTGATGCACATACAACTACCACCACTCAGGTGTGCCAGTGCTTTATAATCCATAACGCATGCCTCTTCACCACCTTCTGTGAGCAGACATGCAGGAAAACTCCTGCCTTTACTTCGCAGAAGGAGGACTGATTTGGCTGAGGTCCTAAATCTCAGACAGAGCTCAACCTATAAAGCAACGGCTAAAAGTTTAACCATCTTTTCTTCAGCTGGCTAAAGTCACCTTAACTTCAAATCTTTGAGGGGGTGTTAGCCATTTAGCCCTGTCTCTGGGTTTAACCCTATAAATGTCAAAAGGATTAGCTTCTGGAGTTGTGCAGAGTCTTTAATGACCCTCCATCCTTGCTTGTCCCCCAGCAAGCAGCAGAGGACAGGTGGGTACCACAGGAAGGATGCGAGTGGGGTGAGCGCTGGCTGGCGTGGATGCAAGGGCCAGAGGGATTCCACGGGGGGCTCAGCAGGTCCCTTGGGGACACTAGGGAGCTCTCTTGTCCCACCACCTACACAGTGCTACTAAATACAGCAGTGACATGCTTGTGGGTCACACTGAAACTCCCTTTCCAGCTGGCATATGCAAGAAAGTCTCTTTTTTATACCACTCTCATACAAATAAAACAATAGCACAGGATAAATCCAGATTTCCTTTACACTCAAATAAATCTGAGATGACACTGTTGGTTTCAGGAGGGGAGCTTACGTTCCTGCATCTTCCCATTCCCAGAAGAAAATTATTTTCTCTTCTTTAAATAGGGAGCAGAGAATCCCAGATGTGACTGGAGCTATGTGATTAATCAGTCACTGATGTGCAATACCATGAGATGAAAATCTGGGGAGGGGCTAAAAAGTAAAAAATCACTGGGGAGGGGGAAGTCAAGTATGATATTTTATTTCATTCCATTAATAGTTTGAAAAATAAATGTAACTAAATGCAACCTTCAATGGCTTCCTTTAAAAAGGCCCAAAATATATAATTTTTAAAAATAAGAGTTATTTTAACAATTGTAAAAATATTTCTTAAGGCTGTTCACTGAATTCAGTCCAACTTTCCCAATATTTTCAGTCAAATCAGAACTGCATTTTAGTCTTACTACATAAACCTGAAAAAAAACATTAATCTGAAAAAAAAAAATCCATTTTTGTATTGGGATCAAAAAGCAGAAGTGTTTTACTTCTGTGAATATCCTCAGGTTTTATACTCCTTTATTGTTCTTACATCAAAGGACTGAAAGATTTACTTTTATTCCCTTTTTGTAGACCTCTGTGTCTTAATTTGCTTTCCACTTTACAAATTGAACCCACAACCATCGATGAGTGATTTCAGATTATTTCTCAAAGATGTGACAATGAAATTACTGGCAATTTTTAATCAATGCAACTGAATATGTTTTGCCTTTTAATCAATTGTTTGTTTCTTAGACTGCTTGTTCAACTCAAATACTTCACAAGCATTTTTAAGGGAAACAATGGTTTCTTAAATATTCAACACCCTGTTCCATCTGCTATGGGCGGAAAAACTGAAGAACATAATTTCTGAGACCACCCAAAAAGTCATGGAGAAAAAGAAAAGGAAGACTAGACTTGTGAACCTTCTTGTGATTTTTGTATTGTGAGTATTATTTGTAAAGCTCAGAATCCAGCCATCTGAGGAGTTTACTGTGCTCTCTGGGAAAAAAAATTGTACTACAGAGCAGTATGGTTCCAGCTTTCTTAGCAAAATTTAAGGCTATATTTCTTTATATTCTGTGGATTTAATAGTCTGCCAGAAGTGTAAGGATACACCTTTTTTTTTTCCCAAAAAAAAAGTTTATCTATTTAGTCCATTTTTTTTAGCTTTTGGTAACCATAGGGATTTGTTTCAACTCTTTTTTGTTCCAAGTCAATGTATTAAAAATATTCTGCACAGAATACACACTAACAGCTGGTTAAAAGACATATTTCATTATCTTCAGTAGAATAGTCATCTTTCCTATCATCTGGTACCAAGTGACACTGGACATTTTACTCTATTGAAGAATTTCCTGTCTTTATCAAGTCAAACTCCAGTCACATTTTTCAGCAGAAAAGATAAACAAGAATTAAAGAGGGAGGACCCTGTGCAAAGGAACGACAATTTATCAGTGTACAACCTGCAATAAATTAAAACAGTTTCCTCTGAGGCATTTTAGCTAGCAAAGGAGGTTCCACACCATTTTGTCATGCTAAGATACGTTCCTCATTAATCACCGCATGCACATAGCTCTGCACTTGGTCTAATGAACGGTTCTGGACAGATACGTCCTCATGCACCTTTTGCTCCCTGAGCTTACAAGCCTTTCATGGGATGTTTAGACAGGAGAAAGGAGTGCAGGATGCCAGCATGAGAGTGCTTATGACAGTCTGGGGGTTACACGGTTGTGCTTTTCAAAACAGTGGATATTTCTCTTTATTATATCCACTGTTCTGCACCACAGTTGTGACAGAAAAGGAGAAAGCCCAGACAAAGAGAAGGAAACAAGAGACAGAGGTCTCTGCAAGGTAGTCCCAAGTAGTCAAAAAAAACCAGTGAGAGCTGTATCCCATTCTTCTCCAGGGAAAGGAGGCAGTATGAAGAGTAACCCTGCCCTTTTGGAGACTTTGTCCTTTCTGTAACTTTACAGGCACTACAGGAAATCTAGATGAATAGAAATCCTTCCAGCCCCAGTCCTAGTCCCATTAAATCAAAGGCTGTCAGATTGTTTGGCCAGTGGAGGTTTTAGGTAGAAGAGCAAGAGACACACTGAAGATAGATATGAACAGGACAAGAGCTGCACATTACACTAATTTTGGATTATACTATTTTGCAACAAATCCACAGCAAACTCTTAAAGGCCTTGAACCACAAAGGTACACAGCCCTGCTGTTTAGTTGGGTGGTGCCTCTTCACTGGTGCAGAAATTAAACACTGCGTGTTTGGGCAGTCACCCCCCAAAAAAAGCTGCTCTGCCTTGCAAAGTGCAGACTGGAATTGAGCCCTATGTGTGCCTGCAGTTCTCCCTTACATCTGCAGATTGCTCTCAGATGCAGTGCAAAATGCATTCAGATCCACAGTTGCTTCTTCTAAGGATAAGTACCCCAGAGTGCCATAAACTCTATGTGTTTTGAAATGTCTCTGTGGCCTGATCTGGATCATTTACCATATGAAAGATCAGCTTTACTATAACCTGAGGGCATTGATGACATGGTGAGCCACTGTACCTTTCCTATTGATTTTGTCTCACTCTGTATCTGCAGCTACAAAACTAATATACCATGTATGTGTCCTGATGGCTGCAGAAATGATCTACAGGGGAAGGGGGGGGGGGGGGGGGGGGCAGGTTGGGCAACGGGCAGGAGCATTGCCAGAGTTGTGTTTCTGGTCCCTGCCATCTGGGATGCCTTTACCTGGTCTCCGTGCAAGAGTGCATCCCTGCCCTTCCACCGACATTGGTACCCTTCCACTAGCTGGGTCCAAAGATGCACCTCCCCAAACTTCAGGAACTTCAGCGAGACCAAGCATCAGCTTGAACATTAAATTTCCCAAGCCCCAAAATCATGGGCATCTCACTGCCAAAGCCATTCCCAGGAACCCATCAGTTCACATAACTTTTAATATAAACATCCCTCTGTAGAACTGAATCAAGCAAAGAACTTTTGTTTTCTCTCATTTGTGACTTCTAAAAGATCATGTAAGTTTGAAAAAGCTATTTTAAGTTCTGGCAAATTAAGAATGCAATCAACCACCAAAAGTCAGTCAGGATGCTTTGTTACAACAAAATGCTTTTGGCTAATGAAAATATTTTAGCTTGAGTCTGACTACCTCAAATATTTTGAATGTTTTAAATACCATTAAAGGAAATTGTGAAATAAAATAATGATGAACTAAAGGTACTGAAAAAATCAACATGACAATTTAGTATTTAACTAATTTATTAAACAATTCTATATTACACAAACAATTCTGCAAAATTTCCATGGATTTGTGAACTATCTCAGTGTTGCTACAGCAACTCTCTCCATTTAAACAGAGTTTGTTTCTTCAGTTTCATGAAGCCCTTGTCATGAGCTTTATCTCATTCAGCCACATAGAGTTGAAACTACACAGAGTGAAACAGGAAAGTTTGAGAACATAATCATTGAAAGATTGAAAAAAACGTTTTGGATGACCTTGTGTTTTTTCTCTCTCCTTCCATTTTGCTCCACATGAAAAGACTTTTGTGAGAAGCAACTCTTAGATGTTCTGGTTTGGAGGAGTTCAGTCATCATTTTTGTTTTCAGTTTGCTGAGCATTACAACTCCTGTCTTATTAGTCTAGCCTGAAATGAATTGAACAACTCAAAGTGATTCTCATAACACTGAATTTGGGGCTGAAATTACATGACTTGTAATAATGTCAACATTTTCTTAAACTGAAGCTGTCTTTCACAGTCATAATGGAAATAGGCAGTATCTTGAAAGGATGAAACAATCCCTATGGACCTGATTCTGATTTCACAGATAATAATGTAAATCAGGAAGGAAAAACATTGGAGATGTTAAACTACTCTAAGTAAGAGCAGGACTAAGTCCTACATTTTCAGATAAACAAATATACACATTAAGAATTACATTTAGCTAGGAGTAGTATACTGGAAGGAGTCATCTTTAAACATAGTAAGATTTATTACAGAATAAGGACAGGATCTGCAATTTCACAATTATTCTTGTACCACCTGCAACCTTTCTTTCTAGAAGATGCTGTTTGGTATCTAATTGCATTGACCATAAATGCAGAAGAAAGATAAAAGCAACAGATAGAAGTTATTAAATACATAGTAATGAGTCAGGAGTTGAATAAAAATAATGTTCAAATTTGCTAAAGCTGAACAGGAGGAAAAAAAGCATATTAATGTGTCCGCACAATATCAAGACAGAAAGAGCCATTCTGAGCTATGATGTTGCCTCCATAAAGAATCTCTGGAGACTTTAGTCTTCATCTGGAGGAAAAAAAACCTGAATAAAGAAATTACAACTTAAAATGTACCATCCTAAATGCACCGTGCATGCTTTTGCACAAAGTATGCAAAAATGTTCTATCTGCTGGGCCTCATGCCAATACTTCTTGTCTTCTAGGAACCAGTCCCTCCACTGAATCAGGATGACTGTGAGTTTTGTACACCTTCATCAGGTAAATCGAATAGGAATCACCACACTTGAGGAAGGTAAGTGTCATTTGAGTTAATGGGAGTGCTAGCGACACAGTTGCAACTTTCTATCTTTTCCAGCAATGTTTCCCCAAATCAATGTTATTAGCACATAATAATAAAGTCATTTTTTTAACAGTTTTATATCATATGACTTTTTTCAGAAATTGTTTAATATGCCCTTGGTTTGGCTTGTTTGGTTTGGTTTAGTTCAGTTTTTGTGGGATTTTTTGTTATGTTTTGAAAGTGAGCATTTTGTGATGAAAGGAATAAATCTGATCTTCCTGATTTTCTGTTGTCCCACTGGGCTTGATTCCCTACTATGTTACTGGAGATTTATGCCACTGAGCAGTTCACATTTAGAAGTGGTATGTTTTGAGCATGCAACCATGAAAAATGGGCCCAGGAAAGCATGGCTATTATACATATACATAGAGAAGATGATTTGAAAATGTTTTAGAAAATCTGATATACCAAGACCAACTACCACTTTGTCCCAGTTGCCTTAAGTTAGTGCATTGGGAAAGTAGACACTAAGAATGAAGAAAACTTATTAAAACAGTGACCAGTGGTATGTGTGGTTCTCATGGACCTGACCTGGGTACAGGTGTACATGGATCAGGATGCCACTTGGTAAAAGTCAAAGAGGAAAAATTTTGGAAACGTTATAGAACATTATAATGGCATAGTGCCTCTGGAAGGTGTCAGAGATGCTGCTTGTGATTTTTTCACAGATATGTCTCACTGCTTTTGTCCTTGCTGTTGCTCACATGTAAGTGTGTTTTGGCTGGGTAGTAAAAGCACGCCTTCAAATTTCCTACTAGAAGCACATTATTTATTCCTCATTTTTCTCTATTCCATTTTTGGGCTTGAAGGTTTTTTGTGAATGTGATTCTCATCTGAAAATTTCATTCTCAGTAGAAAACACAGTATCTTATCAGGGATCAAACATCCTAGCCCTTAGATAAACAATACATGCTTCCAGTAAACAAGCAGCTATATGGTGAATATCCCCTACTGTGAAGCCTGTTCTTATGTCTGCTCACATCATGAATAACAATGGGGAGGACTAGGTCAGAAAAGAAGGTTAACCTAACCCAAAACACTAGTTTTCCAGAGGTAGTACTTCAACAAGCTCTACTCATTGTAGTCATATGTTTGAGTTAAGGCCTAACCATTACTCCATAACTTCACTATGTAGGCCAGGTTACTTTGTATAAACGATGCATGTTCTGCTAACAACCCTACCCTTGAAGAAGGAACTAAAGACTGATAAAAAGGAAACATCCTGCACCAGAAGGATGATTGCTGAAGAAGCATGAACTAGGGGGAAACGTAAGGGCAGCAGGGGGGAACACTACCACCCACTCAATTTAAGACTGCAAGGAGCATGCTTGCTAAATTACATAGCACGCGAGGCTAATTTAAATATAGCTAGCCAATAGTAGATGAAGTGGTGACTACCAACCAATGAACATAAATTTAGGTGGGTTTTTACTAATCATGTAACAGAATAAATACGCTGTAGTTCTTTGGTGTAGCATGCTAGCTTTGTGGAATTACCACCTAGCACCCATCTTTGTGCAACAGGAATTAACTAAATATCTCGACTCTGTGTGTAAGATTGGCTTATTGCACACCCAGTATCGAACCCCGCTTGTGGGACAACACCATGACAACACAGACATGGGGAAAAGGGCATGATAAGGGTTTCCTCAAACATCATTTGACTCTTAGGAGAGTAGACAAGGAGATGAAACACATTTTACCAGCAGCAGGGAGGGAGAGGCACTAAGCAGCCAATTCCTGGTATCCAGCGCTTGCAGGGAGGAATAGATGAGAGCTCCTTCTGCTGGCCTGGGCGGCGGGGGGAGCACTTCTGCCATTTTATCTGAAAGGAGAGGATATGCTTGGCATAAAGTTTTGGCAGGTTGAGCTGGGCTGGTTTAGCCAGACACCGAGGCAACAATCACAGGATGAAGAAAAATAGCACGACGGGAAGTAAATGAATGTCTGTAATGCAGAGCAGTCGTAAGGGAAGAGCCAGATTACTGGGAGGTGGGAGTGTGTGAGCAAAGGAAATCAGGAAGGTATTGGTGGTGGTGAGGGAGAAGAGCAGGCCTGGGAGGTATATCTTGGAAGCTGGAGTCTGGATTTTAAAGCTTTTAGAAAAACAGGCTGAATAGGTGAAATAATGGAAATTAGGATATGGAAAGAGTAACACTACTCTGTCAATCATATTCCATTTCAAAGCCTGGTTAAATAGGCTTTTACTTACACCAAGTAGTGGTAGATGGCTGCAGCAGGCATTCCAATAACCCCCAAAGCATTTTCTATCTATAGAAATACACAATGAAGTCTATTTAATATGGCCTTCATTTCAAATTGAGCAGACAAATTTAATAGACTGCAGCCTTTTGTCTAAGGACAAAGGCAGGGAACAGTGTAAAGCTGAATAATATGAAATACTCGGGAGTCTGCTTCTGGCTGGTACTTAAGGCTCTGTTTTACAGTCATGGACTTTGGGGGAAATGCTGTACATAAAAAAAAAAGACCAGGAGGTGCTTTTCCCATATAGTCTATTACTTCCTGCAATTCATGAGAACTCTTTCCTTGTGCATAAAGGTCACCTTTCATTTATGTACCATATCTGTTTGGTTTGCTGAAAAAGAGTGTCCTGAAAATACATTAAAAAAAATATGAAAGGAAATGTAAAAAGCAGGGGTAAAAGAGTGTGTCTCATGGCAGGACTTCTATAAATAATGACTATTAAAGGGAGTTGGCCATTGAAACTGCTCCATACAGAAATATCCTCATGGCACTACAGATCACAGACTGAAAAAAATGGCATTTACTGACTACTGCTTCCACACAGAGACTTTAAAACCACAGGCCAACACTGCTCACTGCTGTTATGAATGGCCAAAAAAACTGTAAGGATGTGAAGAAAGATGTGAATTTTGCAGAGTAATGCTATAACAGAGAGAGAACCAAAGGGAAAAAATGGCAACCTAGAAAACAGGGAAGCAAAGAGACTCATTTAAATGACTGGATGCATTCGAAGCAAGTGTTATAGTATGTTTGCCTGTGTCCCCATCACTGCTCTGTGCAGAACTGCCTCCGTCTTAAACAGACCCAAGATCCCAAATGACCCCAGCAGGTCCCAGCAGATGGCTGGGCAGGAAGACGGCACTGTCACTGTAACCCAAATGTATGAGACGCAAGCAAACAGGGAGAGAGGGCATGAGATGGAATAAAAAAATGCTCATCTCATGCTCAGCACAGGGGATTTGGTGTGTCTGCCTGGAGTGTGTAGCGGTGGGGAGCCTGCATCGGCCAGCAGTGGGATACCCACCTGGAGCAGCAGCAGCCAGCTGCAGAACCACAGCCCGCCTTTGAAGGGCCATGGGCACTCTTTTGACTGAAAACGAGTGATGCTGTTTTCACTTTGATGGCGCCTCTTTATTTAACTGCCCCTACATCCTTCCTCACCAAGGGAAAAATGTGATTGTAAGCAGTAGTTACTGCAATTCATAAGCCCCTCCACAGCCAAGGGAAAAGAATTATATTTGCAGCCACTCCTTAGAAAACCCAAACAAAATACGGCTTAACACTAAACCTACATCAACTCATTTCCATCAGTCTTGCTATATGCTCCCCTGACTTGTGTACAAAAACTTTTTTCAAGTTGATTAGCAGTGAGATGCTGCCACTGGAGCTGCAGAGCCCTGACCCTGGCTGTCTTCTCATGCACAACTCACCCTTGACTTGAGGTGTACACAAAATTAAAATGTCCTTCAGGGCCTCCCCAGCTTGCAACCCCTGCCCAGAAGACCCTGAATGCAACAAAATAATTATGTAGAAGTGAACATCTTGGTGACCATCAGGAACTGGAGAGGGGCTGGAGTGATGCTGGTGAGGGACCTGGCGCAGCAGGGAGGACTGCGAAGGAGAGCCGATGCTGCGGTCAGTCAGGATTGTGCAGGACACGGCTCCTGGGGGTGGAGGGAGGGAGAAAACACGAGTGTGTGGTGGGTGAGCAGCTCTCCAGCACCTGCAAGAGCAAAACCACTCAGGAGGCTGTGGCGGTACACAACTTGGATGTTCAAAGGTGAGAGTGCCCAAGTAAAGCAAGTTAGGAAAAAGTCTAAACCAGGGAGTCCCTCAAAAATCAAGATTAATATCAAGCCTCTATGTTTCTAGAAAGTGCCGTAAACATGAGAACTCTTTGGTTGCGACAGCAAGGAGGGGACTGCCAGGGCACTATGTGGGAAAGCATTCAGCCCTTCCTATAGCCAAAGGTGCTAAGACCAGGCAGCTGAAAGGGATCTGGACAGCAGAAGGATATCGGGGTGTGTCAGCAATGTGAGCAGCGCAGGACAATGCAGGGCTGCAACTCCCTTCCGCCCCTGCCCCCTCTGCCAGACATCCGGATTCCAGGCGCAAAAGGGCAAAGTCATTTTTTTCCCTTGAATAGCTTTTTGGGACTCTGGGAGGCTGCCCTTGAGACTGCCAAAGCTTGGCTGCCACCCGTACGAGCTGCTAGCGCTAGGTTCAATTAATCATTCTCTCTCAGTGGTAACTGTAGTAGTGCTGGAACCAGACATCGTAGTAAAATATCTTGAGCCTGTTTCCTTTCTCCTTGCCTGTTTTTTCTGTAAAACAGCTGATGAGGTTTGTCACTTGCAGGTAGAGGAGCTGTGGCTCTGCTGTCAGGGTGATGTATTTCTAGGGTAATGATACATTACAAACTGTTACACGTACCCTAGCTGCATTTTTTCCTCCTCTTGCTTTTCCTTAATGCTTTTTTTTGACTGAAGTTTTGTTTCCACATTAAAAAAAAAAAAAAAAGTGGATTTTTTTTCTTATTTTTTTATTTAGTGGCATTTAAACAAACAAACAAAAACAATCCCTGAGACTCAGAGTTTACCGTTCAGGAGATTCCCCAGACAAGCAAACACTCAGCACTGCTCTATGGCATATGTGTATGTCTGGGACTTCTACCTCCCTGGAGGCTGGACCACTGCATGGTATGCAACATCTTTGTCTGGAAAGCATAAAATATTATTAATCAAAGTCTTGCAGAGAACATCAGGTCCTGACCTGTTAGCAGGGGAATAAAACCAGGCAGTCGTATCATGCAGATTTTTTCTTCACTTAATGAAGCATTGGGATAGTTAAAAAATAGGCATGCCTTTCTATTTGCTGCATTTTTAAATAACCATTCAGCATTGCTTTTATTTTTTCTTTCGAGTAAGTTTTATGAATTGCTGTTGTGATGTGAATTTTTTATTGCTGATATTGCATATGTTATTGTCTTCAGGGTGCAGAATTCCATAAGAAAAAACTCTTTTGAAAGTGGGTTTTGGCTGGCTAGTTCTAACTGATACTTAGAGCTGGTAGACAGGTACTTAGATTGCCATAGTCCAGTGTTTCCCTTGGGCTTTCTCTAAGGTCCACACACCCATGATCAGTCCACCTTCTCCTTGGCTATGCAGTCCTGGCTGGAGGAAGCTGTAGCCCAGCATCCTCAGGAGGTGAGCGTATGCCTGCTTATGCCTCGGTGAAGGGGGCACCTTGCAAAGATCTGAGGGAGCCTGTTCAGTCCCTTGCTGTGAGAAAAGGCAGTCTGCACCTAGTTTTCCAACAAGGTACAAATGAAAGCCAAAAGCAGTCACATTTTGGAGTAACCATGACTTCACGGTTACTAGCAACACAGAGCTCTAAGATAACCAGAGAAGGCATGGAAGGAAAGCTAGAGAATAATAATAATAAAAAAAAACTTTTTAAAAAATATCCCAAGAGCTGTGACTAGATGGCAAGTCCCAATTTCCACTTAAATTATAAAGTGTTGGATGCAGAGGGAGTTAAGAAGCCTGTCTGTTATGTTGGAAGGAAGCATTTTCTTAAGAGAAATCTATTATTTTTCATTCCCATTTGTACTGGCCTGTGGCCTGAATCCAAGTCAGAGACCAGTTCACAGAAGAGAATTAGAAGGCAGAGCCAATAACTAAGCACCAGATTAATTCTCCCAGCTCTGTAAGCATGCTGCCAGCTACAGCTGGGTGAAAACTGCCAGCACGCCGGGAGGACCTTGCAGTGTGCAAGCCAGTGGAGATATCAGGCCCATGGGAACCAAATGCGATAAATCAGGGGCTATTACTAAAAAAGACTTAGAATTAGATTGAGCTCAATCGGACAGTGGGGACCAGGGCTGTGGTGAGACGACGGTGGTTGAGGCAGCTGGGTGCCCTCTGAAAGTGCTTCAGTTTGACCATGTCATTTTCACAGGATGCTTGAAGTCCTGTAAGACCAGCAAAGCCAGTAGAGATAAAGAGAAAAACAAGTATCCCCAGCTCAGAATCAGGACAGTCTCTGCAATTGTCCATTTATGGTTTTATGTTTATAGACCCACATCAGACAAAACACTAAGGTCCCTAATTCTGATTTTAGGCTCCTAATTTTTGCCTATTTCCTGAAAATTACAGGTCTAAATGTTCTGTTCATTTTGACTCATGGTGCTGAAAATTGCTCAAAAAATTTCTGTTGTATTTTATTTTCCCCAATGGAAAATTAGCTTTGGATAACAATCCTATTATTCATTTGGGGGTTTTTGTCGTTTTGTTTTTCTAAAACCTAGTTGCCTCTGATGGAAGATTTTGTTCCTCCATCAAGACATGCTCACTCAGAACAAAAATATCCCACATTCTGCCACCATGAACAAAAGCAAAGCTGAGCACTGCAGCTCCCTAGCCCAGGGTCCTGCATTACCCACAGCCACAAGGGAAGCCTGGAGAAGAGGAGGTCTCCAGTTCAGCTGCTCCCCTAATGCACTTCATTTTGCATTTCCTATCTTCACACGTGGCCAATTCCCAAATGGTCAAAGGGGTCACACAAAGGGAACTGAGTACTTAAATAAGTTTCCCATCTAACATAGCTCTGCACCTTGTGCAAACACATTCTACAGATAGGCTAGTCACAGCAGAGAGGACAACTGTCTTGTTAAATGTTTCAAAAGCATATCATCTTCCAAGCTTCCCAGTGGGAAACTGTGTCTATAACATCAATATTATTCCATGTATTGGCATCACCCCTGCTGATTTTTGTCTGCAAAACCTTTCAGAAAATCTCGTGGGTATGAATAACCTCTGTAAATTATTTTTAAACACAAGATGTGCCTGGGTTGAACCTAGCTGAGGGGTTTCTCAGCAGTGGCCTAGACAGGCAGAGCCAGGAGGGGCTGCTGGGAGAGGGCAGGTAATCCCAAAGTGCAGTTCACTCTGGGGAATTGCAAAGAAAGATGGGGGCTTCTCCACAGGGAGAAGTGTCCTTGGAGTTGCTGAGGCCAGCGGGGCCCATCACGCTGCTGGGCATGCCTTGAAATAGGGTAGAAATGAGCTAAAGGGCAGATCCCCCCTAACTGATCCACCCACCCCTGTAGTGCATCCCCTGTACCCTGTCACATTGACTCTACCTCTGCCAATGCTCTCCATCTGCATCTTTATCTCCACTGAACTTTCCTACTGAAATTCCCTTCCTAAATCAAAAAAAACTGTGTTCCCTGGTACGCATATGAATGACCCTCTTCACAGGCACGGAAAAGTTCTGCTGCCATGTTCACATCGCAGCATACTGCTCTCTCTTCAGTCCAGGATCCCATTCAAAAAGGGCTTCTTGTTCGTCTCACTCTGCAAGTTTCCTTGTTACTTTTCCTTGCAGGCTTTACTAGTTCTCTGCCTGCTCTCTGCCTGCTCTCTGCTGCCTCAGCTAGGACCCTTTCTCTCCTGGCCATCTCTGAGTGCAGGATAAGAGAAAAAGACACATACTTTTTCTTCATCTCAACTGCAGACACAAAAAAAAAATGTTAATGTCTCTGCTTGCCACGGGGATATTCAGTGTTCTAATTGGCAAGCTTAAATTTATTCTTATCTTGAATTGTAGCTTCATATTCTGCCTAATGCTCATATTTAGAAGCCAGTTAGCAACTACTGGACAGGAGAATATGCAACTTGTTTCAACAAAAAAGCTATTAGCTTTACAGCTCTGGCGTAAATGGGTAACATTTGGGGAGTAAATGACCTGCTGTAGTTACTAAAATTAATTTCCTTTTTGTTCTTTTCTCTCTTGGTTTCTCTCTCCACATTTATTTCCTTCTATATCTTCCTCTTAACTCCCCTTCTCATCTTATTATTTTTTGTTCTAGATTAATTTTTCTGAAGCTTAAAAAAAAAACCCAGGGACTTGCAAATGTTTTCCTCTGTAAAGGTCACACAGTCATTTGCATTGGACTGCTCCTTTAAGAAAAGACAACTTGTGTTCATCTGACACCCCAGCAGAAAGTAACAGATAAGAACATGCACAACTGGATCCTGGGCACCCTCCCAGGCGGGCTGCACACACCCGTCCTTGGCCAGGAGGAGCTGCGATCTCTCCCGCCTAGGACATCTGCACCGTTTAATGTAGGGGTTTGTGATAAACTGAAGTCTCCCAAAAGACCAAACTATGGAGCCTAATGCACAGTTTATTTTTATTTTGCCCATCTTTCTAGGCAGTCTTTTCTTGTCCCAGACCAGTTCAGTGATATCATCTGCATCCTCTAAGGTTGTCATTTCGGCTGCATGGGCTCTGTTTTCCATGCCAAGTTTCCACTTAAAACTCTGCTCCTGACCACCTTCAAGGCTTCCATAAAATTCCACAAGAAGCTGGTCAGTGATTTAAGCTCCCACTCACAGAAATCACATTCTTAAACCTATTTAGCATGATGCAATGCTTGTAAACTCTCCGAAGATTCAAAGACAGTAAGAACACCATTTTTACAAGAATAAGGCATACTGGGTAGATCAAGGAATCTGTTCATCAGTCCCATTCACAAGTAATGGGGTGAATATTAACAGCAGAGGCTTCAGGGACGTTTCATGGTTGAATGCTGGTGAAAGAGTAGCTCCTCTCTCTTTCTGGCCTAATGAACATTTAACTCAAAATGGAACTGCTCCTATGGGAGAGACTTAATAGCTTGGTACGTTGAATATTCACCTGAGATGCATATATCACAGGCTTTAGTTCCTTCCCTGAACAAGGAAAAGCCTATGTATTTGAATGTGGTAAAGCCAGAAGTTCAGTCTGGACCTCTTCTGTCCCAAAAGAGGACTGCGAACACTAGCATAGCTTTTTTACAAGGATTTCATGACCTCTGCAAAACAAGCAAAGCAAAAATCCCCAGGCCATTCTGTATTCCATTAGTCTTTGGTGGTTAGGAGATGAGGGGAATTGCAGAAAGAGGATATAAATATAAAGTTATATAAAACAATTGTTTTACAAACTCATAATTTTACTGTTATAGCTACAAACATTTTAATTTAAAATACTGACAGTTCCTGCCAGCTCCCAGCTATGTCTGCACTCAGGCATTAGCAACAGCTGGAGCCAGTAAGCATTTCACAGGCCATTTTCAGATGCTCTGTGCCTCACCAGTTGTCCAGGGAGCATGAGAGTGTAGCAGCCTACCTGGCCATCGGTAGCAGAGACCACTACCCTTGTGCATTTCCCCAAAAGTGTTTGAAAGGTGCAAGCCTCATTCTGCATCAGACCAAAGCCAAACATCAAAAACCTGAAAAATGCTGACAAAGACTAATGTTCTCTGCTGCACGACTGCAGCTATAATACCCTCTCCTATATAGCAATGCTGAATTTAATTTGGGGAGGTCCAAAAAAATTGATAAGTGAAAACATAAAATGGACAGAGAAAGCTATAAAAGAAACCACCAAACAAAGCAGAGCCATAAGGATTCAATCACTATTATCCTTTTCATAATTGTGATCACAATAATAAGCAACAATGAAGTACTGGAGCCATTAAATAAATCAGCAGAATTTATGAGGTCCAATTTTACTGACACGCTTAATTTCCTCGTAACTTTTCTATATTAATATCAAAGATGGGGAAAAAAAACCTTAGTAATTCTGAATACAGAGCTGAGGTCCCTTCCCTCCAGCTTGCAGGAGAAAAAAATGGGATAGACTGATCTCTGCTCTGCTCAACTGCAAACGTTAATGGTTAGATGCCTATGTGTAAATGCCTGTGCGGGCAAAACAGCGGCCCCTGCCCTGCTGAACCTACCGAGAGCTCCACTTCCTACAAGTAACAACTGCACACAGGGTCTGGAAGAGCACAAGCACTTGTGCTTCACCACCCACTACGGGCTGTTTCTGTGCATTTGAGTTATTCTAGGTTTAAAGAGCTTTAGCCGACCAGTCCAGAGCAGTAGAATGAATAGCTTTTAGCTGCCCAGTTTGGCGTGACAAATAATCAGTAGTGAATTCTCGGTGTGAAAAGCCTGTGATCGGTTTTGGGGTTAAAATTCTCTCCTCTGAGGCGCCTCAAAATACTGCTACTTAAAACATTGGTAGAAATCCAGAGTATTTCACGAACGATCTGGAAGCAGAGAAAAAAAATTAGAGCAAGTGATTATTGTGCTTATGTAATTTCAAACACATTTTAAAAAATCATTTAAAAATCTTACTGTAGCATAAGGCCTAAAATCTGCAGCAGGGGACTTGTGGCCTACAGAGAAGGGATAAAACCCCTCTGCATAAACAACATCC
This sequence comes from Buteo buteo, assembly GCF_964188355.1. Lineage (NCBI taxonomy): Eukaryota > Metazoa > Chordata > Aves > Accipitriformes > Accipitridae > Buteo > Buteo buteo. The sequence goes on from NC_134171.1 coordinate 25,672,733, forward strand.
AGCAGAAATCCATGTTTACAAACTGACTTGCAGGCAGTTGCACAAGGGAGCTGGGGTTCACATCTCCCAGCACATTTTTGTTCAGCTGAGGCTTTCTCACAGACATAAGTTCCACTGCAACTGGCTTTGAAGTCCTGTGCACACCTGCATAGATTACAAAGAAGGGAAGGCTGGTCCCTCCACACCCAAACTGTAAATTAACAATGCAACATGTCAAGTTAAGATATGCCCTCCAGCACCTTGTTTTAAAGTCAGACCAATGGCTGACAATCTCCTGATGCACTTAACCCTTTCCCTGGAATTCACACCCAGTTTCCAGCCTCCTGAAAGAAGAAACAAACTTACAGAAGTGTCTGTGTGATTTTTTTTTTTTAAAGTAATACATCAGTTCAAACCTGGGCCATCTGCTTTAATCCAAGACAGCATAACTCCAGGTTTTTTCTGCACAAAACAGAAGAAAGTTACCACTGTATTAATTTGATTTTTGCAGAATGCCTTGTACAGAGTGCCTTGAATATGTCACAGGTTGAAGAGAGCCACCCTTTGCCTTTCCATTTCACCTGTTACCCCTGGAAGAATGCCCTGCTACGGGTAGGTCATGGCAATTACTGTGTTTTTTCCTCCAGAATCCTTCAGGAGGTTCTGCTCTTCCACCAGAGAAGTACATCACCAGTAACTACAGCTTCAAAAACGACTTTTAACCAAGCAAAGAACAAGTATACTCACCCAAACTATAAGACTTCCTAGTCTTATTGTAATCCCTTTCCTTACTTCCTCCACTTTGTCATGGTGGGCCACTAATCACACTCATCACATCCCATCACTTCAAACCTAATGGTAGGTGACAACTAATTCCTGTACCATCAGTAATGTTAGCCTTCTCCTGACCTAACTTCCTCTTGACCCTGTCTCATCTCACGGCTCCTACAGCTGTAGGGAACAAGCATGTTGTCCAGTAAAGGACCCTGCTGACCTCCTTAGCATGATTGCTGCAGGGGAGAGCTCGGTGCCCACTGTGACTCTGTGCTCCAGCACTACCTTTATTCGACACGTGCAGCACAAACCCAGGCCTATGCTCAAGTAAAAGCTTGTAAATATCTTCACGGTGTGGACACAAGCAGACATTCAGGCACAAGGTCAAGGTACTGAGAGGCCTGCTGGGGATGGGCAAGCAGTGCATCTCACCTTGCTTTAGCCAGCAGCACAAGGCCAAGCAAGCATGCACCCACTTACAGAAGAGCATGGCACACCACTGCCTTGGCACGGCCACCTCCATGTCTCCCACATGTACTTCCAGGGACCTCATGCAGCCCACTCTGGTCTGTGGTGCTCCCTGGTGGCCTCCCAACACCCCCCACCACGAAGGTGAGAGGCTGGAGGCATTTAGGTTGGCATGCCATTTTATAGCATGGACATGGTGGTCCAAGACACCGTTGTCCCAGAGATGGTAACACTGAAGAGTAGAGCTGAGACAGCGAGGGACCAGACTGCAGTTCATCCCCTGGTCTGAGCACCAGAAGTCAGTGATGATTTCTGCACCCAGGTGCTGGTTCTTACAATAAGACCTGACATACTCCTGACCAGCGATAAGAAAGACCATCCAAGTATCCAGCTGTACTACTGGCAAAGTGTCCTCATCTGCCTCCCGTCAAGGATATACGATTCAAATGCCAGGCACTAGAAGGCTCTTCATTTGAGTTCAGCTAAAAGCCAGGAGCTGCAGCCTGTATATGGCTATATATGCTTTTCAAATCTTAATTGAACTTTTCACATTTGGATATTCTTTGACTGTTTGTTTTTGGGGAAAGAAGAAAAAAAAAGAAAAAAGAAAGAAAAGAGGAAGAGGAAGAGGAAGAGGAAGAGGAAGGGAAGGGAAGGGAAGGGAAGGGAAGGGAAGGGAAGGGAAGGGAAGGGAAGGGAAGGGAAAGGCTTTATCTCCCTCTTCTCTCTTTCTGTCTCATACACATCTCCTACCCTGTTGCAAGAACATGAGAAAGAGACCCAACCCTGTTTTCCAGAAAGTAGGAATGATCTATTAAAATTAAAAAAGATGATTTTCAGAACTTTCTTCTCTCGATGGAAAACAAATGTTCCTCTGATAAACATTACTTCTTCATTTGTCTGTATTAAGTGATTTACCTTAAGTAACTAAATCCAAGCACTTCAGTGCATATTCTTAGCTGCATCAAAAGGAACTAAATATCCCAGGAGACAAGCAAAAAAGGAAGAAAAAAGATTAAGGAATGGCAACCACCAGGGAGTATTAAAGGATGTGAAGAGAAAAAAGAGACAGAAGTAGTACCTGGCATCTTCAGATGAAAGCTGAATGGCACCTTCCATTCAAAGAGCACCAGATAACAAGAGCAAACGATCAGATTGCCCAATGAGTGTATGAAAAGGAATGAGGAAAAGACAGAGCTGATTAATAGGAGGGATATAAAGAAGGACCACTGCAATGCATGATGGCATCTTTATTGCTTTTACAAGAATCTTGAATTCCAGGCTGGTTCTCTGCCCAAGGAACTCTGAATTCAGGTGTAGATTTTTTGTTTGGTTGGGTTTTTTTCTCTTACTATTACACAGCAAAGCTAACTGGAATGGTCAATGTTGTACATGATTCTGTAGCACCCCAAAATGTTATCACTGTTGAGGAGCAGATAATGTAGGGAAATGTGAACAGGTTTTTTTTTAAAAAGGAGACAAGAGGGCAGCCTCCTGGGTCAAGCTGGGACTCACCCCACATCTAGGGTGACATTCCAGGCACTTTCTGTCTCCTATAAAAAAAATTATTTTACTTCAGTTTGCATTCCTAAAATGTACACAAAGAATCCAAAGCAGGACACAAAACACACATACACACACACACACACGCGCGCGTGCGCGTGCCCCACCACCCCTGGGGAAATCAAAAGTAACAAGAGAGTAACAAGGTCCCCCACCCAGGGTGTGAGGTAAAAAGGAAAAGGGCCCAGATAGGGAACATTTGGTATCTAGATGAAAAGCCAGTAAGCCAATGACTTGTTGCCTAATAAATTTCTAAAGACTAGGACAACAAAGCATCCCAAAAGCTTCCTCTGAGATGCCAGGATGGGGAATGGCATTCCAGATGGCTCCAGTGGATCGAAGCTATTGGTTGTCTTTCATGGAGTGCTAAGTGGATTTTTAGGGTTTTTTTAATGAGCACATCTTCAGCCCGACAACAGATCAAAAATGACATACACATAGATTCAAAATAAAATTTAAGATAGATGGATGGATATGTGTATACAAGAAGAACAGAATAGAATGAATGCAATCAGCAGTGCCCAAATCCTCTGCTTGATCAAAAAATTACTTTTAGAAAATATGTGAAATAATGCCAGCACCTGACTTTAACCAGTGTATTTTCCCTCCTTTCTGTTCCTTTGCTTTTCACCTTTTATCTCAAGAGCCCTCTATCATCAGCATCTCAAGAATCCACATCTTCAAACTCCCTCAATGAGAGACTATAGTGCATTAGCCATAATAAGCACAACACTGAAATGACTGACTGCCCTGGTATTGATTTTCTCATGTTAGTAATACAGAGAGTGCAACAAACACATAAAAATGGATTACTTTCATTTCAAAGGAAAGGGCAGCTTGATCTAATCTGAAAAGCGACTGAAAATAGCACTAGGGAGTGTCTCACTCTATTGTAATTCACTGAATTCATACCACTTCAGTTTAGCTGGAAGAGAAATAAAGACCCTCTGATAGTATTGGGGAATTTGAACTTTTGGGAGGAGAGGCAATCAGTCCTCCCCTTAGCTAATCTTAAAGGGCAGAGTACCTATACACTCAGTAGAGAGGTATCTCATTAATTCTGTGAAATATTGACACATAAACTGAGCAAAGTGTAATTACTTGCCCTTGAAGGCCATTTTAAGTAAAGGCTTGGAGTTCCTCCTGCCAAGAGTTCACGTTCCCTTCAAGTATGTCATGAATCTAATTGACCTGGTATCTCAGAGGTACAAAACCAGCCAGTTCTTATAGAACCATGGCTCAGAGGAGGAGATGCTACACTGACTGTGTCAGGGCAACTGGGCTCCTAAACCTCCTTACTTCCACTTTCACTCCTCAGCCAAATTTCCACTCCCTCTCATGCTTCCAGATATAAACTCTCAAGTGTTTTAAAAACTTCTCCTATTACATGGACCCTTAGAAACCAATTCATGGATGCAAACATCTCCATACTGTACTTTAGTCACTGGTCGAATCTCATTCAGCTGCCTCCAGGAAACTCATTTCTGCCACCGTTCCCGTGCGCAGTGGCTGAGGGGTGGGGTGGGCACTCGTATCCCTTCCTTCGTATCCAAACAGAATTACCCTCCTGCTCACATGGTTCTTCTTCTGTGAGCCTGCTTGACCGTGCAGCCAGGGGTTGCTGTAGAGAGCATGGAAAGAGTTAATATCGCAGCGTCTGTTATTGCTCATTAGTACTGCAGAGGTGCCTGGGTGCCTTGGCAAAGATCAGGACTTACCGGGCCAAGGACTGTACAAACCGTAAGGAACAGTGCCTGCCTGCGAAGCCTGAAATCTAAACACACAGCACAAATGAAGGCCGAGCTCCCATTTCAATTTGACAGGTGGGAGGAGGTGCCACCTCCTCTCTGACCACCACCTCCGCTTCCTTCCCACACTGATGGTGAGGTGCTGCTCCATAGGGCTCTGCAGCAGAAACCCCCATCTCCTCTGGCAAGCAGAAATCCCACTTTCCTCAGGGATCTCCCACGATACACCCAGGAATTTCTCACTGCACAGCTCCCATACTGACCAAGGGCTGAGCCCTGCCCACATCACACACTCACGGCCCCTGCCAAATCATTGCAGCCCATGTACACCTACATACCCACTTAAACACGCACAGACACACAGGCACGGCACTCTGCCTGGCCCAACACACCTAGGAAGACCCAGGACTGCCCACTTTGCCCTTGGGCAGCCTGATTTCCTCCCACACTGCACCCCAGCCTGGAACTGCACCCGCACCCAGGTGCCTCGGGAGCCACTTCTCAAGGGCACCCACAGGGGCTTTTCCTCCCACTGCTACACGATCTGATTCACGCTCTGTGTTGCGTGACGAGACGCACACCCTTGCACTCACCCATGTTATATTTAACACTGGAAACAGTCCAGTTTACTCAGGCCCACGTGTGTGATGAGGCGGTGAGCTTCCCTATGTTGTTGTTCATGGTGCCACCACACCACTTGAGGTCACCACCCAAACTTGGCCTCAGAAATGACTCCCCATTCAGAGCAGGACCATGTGTTCACTTCTAGCAGCATCCCACCTAACTCTGGCCATGGCTAGACTGGCAGACAGCCTGTAAATGAGTCCAGTACATTCAAGAAAAAAAGAAATTGTAGTGGTAGATATGAAGTGAATGAGGAATAGAATGAGAAAAGCATTTACCTCTGGTTGCTTGGTGGTACTCCTGAGTCCTGAGAGCAGGCTCGTATCAGTTGCTCTGAAGATGGGTCACAAGAGGATGCAAACATTAAATTGCCAGATAATTAGGGTTAGCCAAGCATAACTTCAGAATTTCTTTTCAGAGGATAAAACTGTGACCGTTGGCAAGTTGAGATGCCCTTAAGGATAGAAAATTAAATTAATTTAACAGTCAGGCTGCCATAATGCTTTTTCTGGGATTTCCCAGATGGAAATATGTGTGAATGAGCTCTATAGACCATGTGTTACAAACCCAACATTTCAGGAAGCATCCAGACTGACGGCATATACTCTGCACAAAAGATCTATGGATGTTCAGTAGATCTGAGAGCTCAGGAACATGTTTGACTTAGCACGCATGCTTGACTCAGTTGAATAATGCAAGTGAGCATGGCAAATCCACAATCCTGGACGCTTCAGACTTACCATACTATCAATTCATATGAGCAGAACAGCACTGCCTGAAATCCCCAGGACTTACAGGCTGGCTGTGCACATGCCCTGTAGCTAATCTGTGCATGCACTGTAGAAACATTGCAGATTTCCAGATCTATGGCGGCTCAGGTAAGGATCTGTCACACGGTCACTCAGCAGGTCTGCCCACTGGCTAGAAACCCTGGGCCAGTGTAAAAAACCCCAAGGCTCTGCCTACGCAGCACATCTGCAAGGAAAACAGGGCATCCCCAGGAGCACTCAGATGTGTGGGGGCTCTGTGTTAACCGCAATGGTGACAACAAGGGCTTGCTTCTGTCCACTTCGCCTCCAACAGACAAATGCTTTCTTTTTCAGACATAGCCCGTGACTGGTGTCATTATTCAGAAGGTTACGCTTGTTTGTACTAGCCCATCAACAAACAGATGAGGAGCCCATGCAATGCTAATTATATACTATAGGTACCTGTTAAGCCATTTTATAGACAGTTGTGTGCCTTTATAATTTAAAGGGACAAGTGCAGTGAGTTACATGTAAATGAAGTCTGGCTTAGTGTCACAGGATCTATAAGGGACACAAGAGAGGCAAATAAACCAGGGAAGCCCTTTTCTTCTCTGCATTACTGCAAAGGAGGCAGGCAAAGGGCCGAGGCTGGTATTATTGCCTGCTGACAGGGAAGCGGTGGTTTGTTAGCACAGCCAGAGGCACCACGCACCCTAAGGGAGAGCATACCCTCCAGGATCGGAGTGTAGCAGAGGCCTCTCCCCACCAAACCCCAGCTGGCAGGTTCGGATCGGCACCAGAGGGAGTGCCCACAGCAGCCCTGGAGGGAGGGAAAGGCTGCACCCAAGCTCTCCTCTCCCAAATCCCCAGGGGCCAGCTTCCTGCCCAGCGCCAGCGCCAGCACCAGCACCAGCGCCTGCCACTCAGAGGATAAACCAGAAAACAAATGCACGTGAAAGGAAAACACAGAAAAGGAGGGAAATGGCTAGGGAAGTAAAGCTCACTGCACATATGGCCAAGTTCCCAGAGCTATGCAATTTCCTAGGAGGTATCACATGTGCCACCACAGCATCAATCCATAAACAAATAAACAGGCAGTGGTATTCATTTACCTACTGCAGTGCAACTTCAGTTCTGATGTTCAATGAAGGCAAAAGTCTGGCAGGACTTTTAAAAGGACTCAAACCTGTCTTGAAGAGTGAGGGATCTAGAATTGCATTAGATAAGAGCCTTCTTAAGAGACTGGAGGGTTGTACATTCAGCTCATGTCACAAGACAACCCATTGCTGATGGACACAAGGAAGGACTTTTTCCAAGAGGCTGGTTTTCTCCTGAGTCCTCTCTTCCAAATTCTCCCACCTTTCTACAGTCATATTAGTCATATCTGAAAACAAGAGACTGAACCAGAAATTAAGTTTCTTCTCTATTAGTTAGGAAGCTGAGCTGGGGCGGTGGGGTGTGTGTGATGCGACTCAACAGAGGCCTGAGATTTTTAACTCTGCTGACTTTCATGGAGGTATTCCTAATTTGCACATACAATGTGCTTGGTCACCTCTTGGCAGTTTTCCTTCCACAGACACCACCTTGCCACAGCTCACAGTAGCTGTTGATGCTGAGGACAATTCCTACAGTGGCATAAGTGCCTACTGGAGCAAATTACTGGTTCCCCCTTCAGGTGGTCATTCCTGATCAGCAGTGAACAAATTAGCAGAGCATCAGGAAAAAGGCATCCTTGGGAAAGAAAAAATTTCAGCTTCTAAGCTGGCCCGTCCATAAACCTGAATGAATTTATGTAAAAGGAAGAGAGCTCTGGAAATCCAGAAAGAGCAGTGTCAGACTGAGGAGTCGTATTCACTGCGTGTTACAACTGCAGGCAGGCATGGTACAGGAGGTGTTTCACAAACCAGTCAGGGCTATCAAAAGGCCCACACTTCTCCCAGTGCTTCGCTGGATGAGCAAGTCCTAAGTTAAGGGCCACAGAGCGTGGCTGACCCACTGGAGAAGCCACTCTTCCCTCCCCGCTTTCCTCCAGGCCAGAGATACCTCCCGGGTTTAGATCATCCCTGGGTGTCAGGCTGTGGCGCTGGGTTGCCAGCCATGGGCGGGTGTGTTATTAGTCAGATTTACATGTCTAATACATCATTTGTGCAAACACCCCAGGGCATGGCTATGAATGCACACAGAACGCAAATCTGAAAAAGAAGCTCAATAAGTAGAAAAAACAGTGTCCGAGTTGAAGCACACCTACAAGTAGGTCAAATGTACTCACAGCAAGTTGGCCAATATAATTTCTCATCAGATTTACTGCGAATGCTTCTTTCAGTTGTATTCACGTTGCTCTGCTGCATGCAGTACATGCTCAGTATTTGTCTCTAAAAAATAAAAAATTAAGTTGAAGTGTCCCCCACAAGGGGCACATCTCCAGAAGAGATACTGTGAGCACCTGCAATAGCCATTAAATCAAAGGGACTTCATAGGCTATGACCATACAGAATAGTTATTTGGCTACCTAACTTGGGGCTTGCAGGCTGTCACTCTGGCTTTGTTCGAAGCACCTCTCTCTGCGGTGCTAGGATGCTGCTGTCCCCAGAGAGTAGTAAAAACCACAAGGAACTCCAGAAAAAGATGGTAAAATATGAAGCCAACCTCAGAGGAATGTAACAGATTACAAGAAGCTGACAAGGTAAAAAAACATACTGTAAACCTGTTTTAAACATTTTCACAGAAAAAAAAGGAATCTATTTTAAAGGATTCTACTCACAGTTTTCATTACCAAGGCAAAATTAATGGCCACAGTCAAATGTTGTTGGGGAAACCAGGAGCATGGGGCTGGTGGAAAGCCATTTTGAGTCATATCAATACTATGCTATCGGAAGTGCAGGAGTAAAACAGCTGAGCTGAAATGGTGCCCAAAATCTGTCCTCCTGACCAGCTGGCTCCAGATCAGTTGTCAAGAGAGGCGCTGTGCTTTCCTCCTCCCGTAGCACTGGGGAGGAATAAGGTATTGGGGCTACAGCTCTCAAGGGCAGAAGGGGAAATGTTGTGGAATCCAGAAAAAAGTCCAGAATAAAGAAACTTTCAGAAGGCTTTTGGGGTGCTGGCTGGAAACATCACTTCAGATCTCTGGCTGTTTTGCTGCATCCCTTTGCACACATACACTTCTCCACAACCTCTGTGTGCTCTACAGCCCTGGTCGCCACAAGAAACAGGAGTAACTGAACCGCTCACATGCTGCCCATGTAACCACCCCATCGAGGTCTTGTAATCCTATACCTGGTGCAGCCCAATTTACCTGATTACATCGCTTTTGTTCACACTAAGTGTTCATTGTGAAACCCTCTCAAGACAGGAAAAACAAGATAACAGGGGAAGAGCTTCTCTGTGGAGATTGCCACAGATGACGCCTGTGAGGCCTGTCCCTTCAGTGATGTACCTTTCACTGTTCAAGAAATCAGCATGACATCCAAAATGACCAAAAATTTCCCTGAGATGCCCTAAGCATGCCATCATTTTTCACAGCTAAGCTGTGCAAGGAATAATAAAAACAAAATTTATTTCCATTTACATTCATAAAATGTATGCAAAGAATCCAAATCAGGATACACAACACACACGCCCCACCACCCCTGGGGAAATCACAAGTAACAAGAGCCAGATTTTTAAAACCATTTTTGGAATAAATTGATTGTATAAGAAAAAAAAGATTTAAAATGCTTCACAGAATTGGTGGGCACACCTGCTACATTATTCAGATATTGTCAAAATCAGCAACCCCCAAGATAAATGAATATCATGTTAAAACTCCTCCAGTTGCTGCCAGAAAAATAAACAGACTCAGCCCACTCTTCATGTTTCTTTCTAACAACTCCAATCGTAACCTGGGGCCACCCGCTGAGGTCATTTCTGTCCTAGACATCATCCATTATCCCTCCACTGAGCAGTGCAGTTCCAGCCCTGACTCCTCTCTTTATTTCATCCATCCAAATATCCTCCCCTCCTTCCTCCCTGGGTTGCATTGGCAGGTATAGAGGGGAGGGTGGCAACTTGCCTTCCCACCTGTAGGGAGAGAATATTAATCCCTTCCTGCTCCATGGAAATGTGGGAGCTGCCTACCACGCTGTGAGCCAAATCTAAGTTTATTTTTAAATACTACTGTCTTGATTTTTGATATTCCAGTTTTAGGAAAGGCCTCGATGTGATCTTGCCTTGCACTGTTTTCCTTAACGACCTCAAATTATGAAGCTATGATCCACAAAGAGCACAGTGGTTGGTATCGCTGTATAGAATAATACGTGCCAAAATGCTCTCAGACGTACATCCATGCACATCGCTAAGATTAATTAATGAATTAATTAAACCAAATGGAAACTTTCTGGTAGCAAATATTTGTTGTTAATTGAATAAACTACTGAAAATATAGTTGAAACTTTTGCATTTTGCTAATGTTTTAAAAGCCTACATTAGTACTAAATACAGAATGATTTGCCTAACAATTTTTCTATAAAATATGCTAGGCTATTTTATTCACCTTGTTTCGGTCAGTTTAAAAAAAGCAAACTATTAATTTCTAGAAGTCCCTTTATGGACTCACTATATGGGCCATATATTACAGTTTTTTCTCTGTTTTAGTAGTGTAAAATTTCTAGATTTACAAAGCTAAATTTAGGACTGTGATGGTCAACAGATGATTTGCAATTCTAAATTGTAATTAGCCTCACTGATTCAGTGCAATAACTTACACTTAAGCACATGCGTACAGGCTGTGGCTTGTAAAGTTGCACATAGTAGATGATGGACATTTTACTAAAGCACTAAGGATTGACAGTATGTAATGGAGGGTTTTGATATGATTTGTATTAAATGGCTTTTCTGATAGGAGACAGTATTTTTATGTAAGTAGAGTACTTGCCTTGTATCTATGTACAGTACTAATACAAAACATAAGAAACCAACAAAGCTATGCCAGCAGAAGGGACATTGTTGAAACACATTTCTAATTCCTTGAAGAATCATGTTTTATTGTTACTTAAGAGGATATATTGGTAGAATTGGAACTGTTTTGAAACCACACCTAGCAACAGTTCAAGGAATGAATTTGTTGAGCAAAAACTTCACTCACAGTAAGTGCACAATTTCTCTAAATTTTCAAGATGAAAAAGTCTTGAAGTAAAATGTAGTTAAGTTTACTATTTAGGTAGTTGAAGCTTGCTGCTTTTTATACTTAGTTATGGCACTGACCTCAGGCAGCCCCAGAAAACGTCAACGGAGAATTGCAGCCAACAAACCACTAAAGCTCCATCGTGTCCTGTGAATGTCTCATTGATTTCAGTGGTGCGGGACCCATCTGAAAAGCTTTGCTGAAAATGGTCATGTGCAGTTCCACTCTAGGATTCCTCTTTTAAGCATGCCATCCTCAAAAATTGTTAGTGCCAGCAGCAGTGTACACTAGCCCAGGGTTTGCTCCAAGTTTCTTTTTCTCCAGCAAGACTAAGGAAAGCCTTCTGCACTGTTTCATGTGCTTTCCATGCAGAAAGCTTAGCCTATAAAAAGTACCTTCCTCTGTGGGACCCTAATGTTTCAAAAACTATAAGCTGCCACATACCTCAACCCAACAGAAGAGCTGCCATTGACTTTAATAGGAATCAGACTGGCACTTCATTAATGCAGCGCAGATGATTTTTAATACCTTTCCAGGAAAGTAGAGAGCTCTATCAGCATATATGGGACATTACTGTCATTTCTGTGTGTGAAGGGGCAAGTGGGTCTGTTGCAGAGAGTCCTTTGATGATTTATGATCCAGATGGATTTCAGAAATATCATTTCCTTAACAAGGTCTGAGCCACCTCTTTGATTTGTTTTCTCCTACTAATGACAAGTGTCCTATGAAGTTCATTATTCTCCAGTAATGTTTCTCAAAGTGTGGACTGTGACTCCTTTGAAGACCTGAAAGCATTCAAAAGAGGTCATGTAACATTAGCAAAAGCAGAGTTAGTCAGCTTAGTTCTTCCAGGCAAAGAGTTGTGTTTACTGGCTACCAGTGTTTGCACCAGCCCAGGAACTATGATCTTCCTCTCATCGCTTTAATTGGCTGGCATTAGTTAGGTCCCTTCAGCACACGGGCATGAGTGTTTATACTTGCAAGCAGTAATTACCAGCAATTCTCATTATCCCATCCTAAAGGGACTAACCTGCTGTCAATTCAGGAGGTTATACAAAAGATGGATAAACCAGAAGAGGCTGCATTTTCAGAAATCCTTGATGTCTCATGCCCAAAGGAGAATAGATGGCAAACAGTTCACCAGTTTTTGAAGATGTTAATAATACATGGGCTTGAAACTATGGAACAGAGGGAGAAGGGGCTGGGCATTCAGCTGGCCTCCACACCCGCAGAAAAGCTTACTTTTTAGGAGACAAGTTCACTGTATGAGTTAGGAAGGCAGCAAACTAATAAAAAAGAAGTGAGTGAAAAGGGAGACTAAGAACACTCATCAAAATCAAGATGTTGAGAACAATATTAGTCACGAAGCCAAAGGACACAAAAAGAAGAAAAATGTAATTGCCTAATCATCAGCACCAAGAGCTGGATAATAGATGAGAGGGACTGCAGTTACACAACTATGAGCAACGTGACAGTGTTACAGAGCCCAGCATGATGCGTATTAGAGCGAATTGCTAGGATCTGTGTAGGCACGGGGAACAGAGGAGATGGCCTTACATGTCATGTAAGGTACATCATTACACGTGTGCAGCTCAGAAACCACTCACAGCCAAAAACCTTGGCAAAGATCTGCCCATTAGGTTTCTGTGCTCAGGCCAGCCACTGCAGGCTCTTTGCAACCAAGCTGCTCTCTTTGCAGACCTGTTAAAGGTGTACCCCCTACAACCAATCTCCGAGTTGCTGGCACTAAGGAAGAAAATTATCTTGAAAGCTTATGAATTAATATCGTCACTTATGAAGTTCAAGATGAGTAAGCAGGTGGTCTATTTTGCAGACTATCAAATCAAACCAATTAGCTAGATGACTAGATCCATAATCAGCTATCTGTGATGCCAGAGTAGAAAACCGCATTATCACCCAGATCTTCAATCTGAATGAAGCATGCTGGATGTCTTCTGTTGCTACTAAACAAATGCAAAAGTACAGGTAATCATTTCCTAATTTGAAAATTAATTGTATCTGATATAAGGTAAACCTATACTAGAACTTGATTGAAGATGGTTTGATCACAGAACTGTATTTTTGGCACAGGGGATTATACGTCGTGAGTTACATATCAAGACAGTGAAGTCCAAACTAGTAATCTATTCAGCTTGTGATTTAAAAGGACAAATGTCACTAAGTAGAAAATAGTTATGAGCTAAATCAAATGAGATAAAGAAATTAAACAAAAATGTGTGAATGATAACTGGAAATTCTTGAGAAACTGTAGTAGATGTTCAATAAGCCACAGTTCCAAAATGCCAAGGGCAACCATCCCTTCCCTTAGAAAGGGAATGTGAGGGCGGATATTACATTAACTCCTATGAAGGAAAAAAGAAGTTGATAATAATTATTACCAACCAGAAGCTAGGGACTGATAGAGAAAAAAAAGCACAATGACCAAAAAAATAGTATGTTATGAAGAAGAAAAATCTTTTATAATGACTAGATTCTACAGTGCTTCTATAACATATAATGAGATGAGAATGGTAAAATTATCAGCTGCAGTATACAAAAGGCAGAAGTGTTAACTAAATCTTTCTATTCTGTGCTGGGAATCATCCCAGTCAGTATATAGTCATATAAGGTAGTGATGAAAGGTGAAGCCTTGAAGCTGTATCAGTCCCCCTGTTTGGCAGAACAACAGAATCCAAGTGCCAAACTTGCATTCATATCTCAAAATGTCATTAATTAATTCCAAGATTCAAAGATTATGAATCTGTTGCGATCATCTAACCTGCCCTCCTACATAGCACAGGCCATAGAACTTGCATGAATCCCATCTTACACTACAGAAAGTCTACTAGGAAAACGCCTACTTGTAAGACTAGAACTATGAAACTGAGAGCTTCCTTCTTGTCAAAGCTTGTTTTGATTCAACTTCTGGCCATTGGAGCCTCCTACATGCCTGCTACACTGAGAAATTCATTACAATACTCTCAAAACACTTTCACAGACTACAACCAGGTCCCTCCTTTACCTTCTCCCTAGTAAAATATGAACATTATGAGGCACATTTTGCTATTCCTCAGGACTTCGTCTGCACCCTTGCTAACGTGATAGCATTCTTGTCCTGTGAATACCCGGACTGGACACCGAACACCAGTAATTGTTAAACTGGTGCTAAACACAAAACTAACAGCAGTATCTGCATGAGAAAAGTAAACACGGGTGCAAGTACAGGCATACATTTGCTGACACTATGTCATGGTTAGTTCCGTAGCACATTTTGGGAATATGTGAAGCAGCCCTCTGCCAGACAATACCTGAGCATGGTCTGAGAGACGGCATGGGACAAGTTGCTCAAGCAAGGAGTATGGATGAGGCCACTGTGTTTGGGGGGGTCTAGGTGTATGGAAGCACTTGCCCTCACAGACAGAGAACTGAACCTGTCCCACTTTACTGATTACTATAGACATAGACTCTATAAGCTTCTCTAACCGATTTCCTCATATTTTTAACTTCAAGGGTCACAGAAGTTTGTTTTTCGCTGACCCGCACCAGCAAATCATGCTCAGACAGTTATTCACCCTGTTTACCATGTCCCTCTGAATATCACTCTGCCCCAGCGCAGATTTGTCCATTCCAACTGTATGACCTAAGATTTTTGTTCTCTCTCTGATGACTTTATAATCAACCATGCTAAAACAAGCAATCCAAGGTCACTTGAATTATAACGCTAACACCGCTCCTTTGACATTTGCTAGTTTCTTCAGCATTAATGTCCTCAGCAAACTTCATTTGCACTAGTTCTGTGTTTTCTCCCATATATTTGGAAAAAGTACTGAACATCATAGATGAAGAACCATTTCTCGAAGAACTTTGCTAAAACAAATACGTTTAAGGAAGAGGAACTTTCACACTAAATAAGAGATTGTGCAATCTCCACCTATGGAGACATCCCAAACTCAGCTGGACAAGACCCTGAGCAACTTGATCTGCCTTTGAAGCTGGTACTGCTTTGAGCAAGGGGCTGGACTACAATGACCTGTAGAGGTGCCTTCCAACCTAACTGATTCTGTGATGATTCTCCATTTGTCTTCCAAGACCTGTCAGCTGTCCAGCTTTCAATCAATGTAACACGTGCCATGTTAATTTGGTATCGTTTGGCTTTCCTAATTGCTGTCTCCTGTGATGTTGGGTCAAATTTAGTCATTTCCACCGTCCTTATCAATCTAACACGCCGCCTCATCAAAGAAGGTGGCAAATGAGACTTACAGCATCGATTTCACACGCAGTAATGTTGACTGGCATTAATTATATTTTTCCCCTTTAATTTTTCTTTAGTCCTAATCAGCTGTTCATGATTCGTAACAGGCCTTACTGTATCTACCGCAAGTTATTCTGGATTCCCAGCTCCTCCAGAGTTTCAGGAGTCACTGACCATCGGCCCTGAGTTCAGAACGGCTCTGCTACAACGCCTGGCTGCGAGTTATCCGGATGGGTTTGTTTTCAGCGTTTAACTACTTCTCCAGTTCCTGACAGAACGGCAGTTGTCTTCTCCCCGTCCGCAGAGAGGAACGCCGCTCCTGACCTCCCTTCAAGCGCACCGCTCGCTGAACCCCGCTGCCTCCTGCGTGCCGCCGGCAGCTCTGGGGGCCGACCCCCGGCCGATCCCCAGCTGGCAGCCACCAGGGCAGCAGGCGGAGCGGCTGCGCCCCTCCGGCCCGCTCTGCCCGCGGCGGAGCCCCCCCAAGCCGGCGCGGGCGCTGCCTGCCGCGGGCGGGCCCAGGGTGCAGCCCGGCGCTGAGGCGGCCGGCTCGGCCTGCCGCGGACCCCACCCCGCCCCGCCGCGGCAGTCAGGGCCGGCGCCCTTCCCGCCCTCCTCCGCGGGGAAGGGCCGCGGCCCCGCTCGCCAGACCTGCCCCGGGGCCCTGCGGCCCTGCTCCTCCCCGCCTCCTGCCGCTGCCTCCCCGCGGGGCTGCCGCGGGCCGGCGCCGGCCCCGCTCCGCACGGGCCCCGCCACCGAGGGCGGCGGACGCGGCCCGGCTTCCTCCTCTCGAGAGCTGCGGGGGACGCGGTACAACTGGCATACTTCTGGCTCTTTGTGTCACTAGGAGAGCCGTGCTAATTAATTGCGTGCACTTCAGAACGGCCACGACTTGGGGGTGAGGTGCCTATCAGTCACTGCCGCTTGTCACGCATAGCCCAAATCTATCTAATTTGCTGGCCGATCCAGTACCAATAACTCCAGGGGAGTCCCTGGTTTTTTTTGCCTGCCTACTCAGTTTTTGAGTCAACAAGACACTGGCGTTTGTTCACTGTCTCCATACACTTCCCCACACTTTATATTTGTCAGTACCTGTGGCACATCCAGAGCCAAATGCCAACACCCCTCTTTCCACTTACATCATCTGCCAGTATAGGCAGTGGACTGACATTCCCAAAATACCGCAAACTGACACACTGACTACTGAAAAAGGACAACTGATAGTTCTGTATTTAGCATTGCAATAAAAGAAGACAAATGCTTTTTGTCCTTTTTTTTTTTCCTGCCAGCATGCTGGTTAGTTTTGAAAGAAAGTTTAGTAGCCAGCATTGCGTTTTCGTAACTGACCTTAAAAATTGCATTCATCATACCCATTTCAAGCTCCTGAGAAAACTTGTAATTATGTCTCACTATTAGTTGCAAAATCCACTTTAATTTTTCACCATCAACCCTATGGGGTCTCCTGTGGCAAACTCTTCTGCCTTTTGGTCTCCAGCCAACCAGTGTTTTGAATCCCAGTTATCACACACAAAAAAATGAAGGGATTTTGCATATCAGCACTCATCATCTGTCACTTCCTGAGAAAGAAAATCTATGCAAACCGATCTTTCCACTCTGATTTTAGTTAGCATTTGGAGTACAAGGCCACCCTCCAAAACACTGCTCTTAGGCTCTCCTGAACTGGTGGAGTTCACAACAGATGTTAAGGAGGAAGTCACGGGGAGTTTTCTCTCTCCCCTGCTCTACATACCGCCAGAAGTTAGGTGTCTTTAATACTAAGTTCCTTTCGCCTGAGATGTCTTTCACAAACAGTACTTAAAAACGTATGATGAATATGAGGAGGATGCGCACCATTACCAGACCCTGCAGCCATGGCTCACTTAATAAATCATTGCTTTTGGCACTGGGATGTTAATCCTCCCCTCCCAGAGAGACAGTGAGACACCCTACCCTATACACCTTATCTCCCATCTCATTAGTAGAAATCTTTGGACTGAAATGTAGCCCTTTCATTTGTAAACGATTGACTTCAGGAGCAGAAATGCCAAAGTTTCATGAAAAATCTCGTATTTATGACATTGTGCGGAGCAATATTGACAGGTTAACAATAGCTCTGCTTCTACCAGATAAATGTATGTGGGATGATCAAGAGATTAGCGGACAGGCCTGGTAATCAGCCAGCTTCAAGGGTGTAAGTAGCCACATACACTTATTATCCAAGGCCCTATCCTGCAAGAACTTCAACATATCCCAAAAGAGTCCATCAGGTCCTGTTGAAATCAGGTTATGTTGGTAGTACCTTAAATGTGGAACGAAAAGGAAGACACAAACCGTGCCCAAAGGCTTACAAAGACAAATTGAAACAGAGTCACAATCCAGGCATGGGGATCTGCTTATATCAGCACAGGAAAGCATCAAAGACAGAAATGGATCTCCAGAGAGAGGAGAGAGACAGATGGTCCTGATTCAGACATGAGCATGGGACCTGTGAGAACTTCTGGCAGTTCCCTACACTTCAGAGACATCCTGTGTGGCTTAGGCAAATCACTAAGGGATAAATATGTAATATGTAGGTTTCATTCTCATCCTTTGACATGCAGGCACCCACTGCCTTTCACAAGCTCTTCATTCACCCCATGAGGAGAATGAGATGCTCATGGAGCATGGGTGCAAAGATGCTGAACATGTCCTAGGAAACGCCAGGAGAGGGAGGAGTACTAAGCTAAGCTTCTCCTAAAGCGCTGATGCCTGAGTCCAGGCTGCAGGGAGATGCCTTCTTCCAATCAGGGGCAAGCTAAACCAGGTCAGCGATTGTACGCGGAAAGAGGAGGAGGACGTGGTGGCAGAGATGACGCCCAGTAGCCCAGGGGCAAGAGAACTCACACTGGAGGTGGAAGGTTCAGGTTTGGATGCCTTCTCTTCTGCCTGATTTGGAGCAGGGATTTAATCTCAGGTCTTCCATCTCCTAAACAAGTGCTCTGAATGCAAGCCATCTGCCACCCGCGCTTCTCAGTGTCAACTGCACTGCTTTGCACAGCAGTTTTAAATAGTCCTTTGCCCAGAGAGACAAAAACATGCTCTCATGCCCTAGTGTTAGAGCAGTGATCAGGATGAACGCTCCAGCCCTCATCTAGTGAACATTTAAGTACTTTATACAAACTGAAAGAGCTGAGACCCGCTGCGGAATATCCTCTAGTCTATTGCATTAGGCACTTTTTACAGAAGAACTGGGTTTAGACCCAGAGGGATCAGGACTTGAATTTCTACCCTCTCGGTGCAGGGTTTTGGGGTTGGGGTTTTTTTAGGTTTTGGGGCATGCAGAAGCAGGGATTCCTGCTTCTCATGCTTCGGGACAGGTGCAATGCAAAAGGCGTGCTCTCTCAGATTGCACGTTTCGGGTGAGGTAGAGACACTTGGAGCTGTGAATGCCCACAGTAAGCGGGTATTAGTAGCTCAGAGGCATTGAGGAGGGGAGGGAGGATTGTGTCTGTGCCCACAGCAAAAACACAGGTGCATTATGGCCTTAACTTTTGTCATCATCAACACTAAGGGACATCAAGTGCCTCTCAGTCTAAGCAGACCTTGCGCAGGGGGTTCTGATGATCTCAGGAACATGCAAGCATCAGGTTAGCCAGATACCAGCCTAAATGTTAATCTAGCCCTTAATCTCCGGAGCGCATCTCCACTGTGGTGCAGCAGTGTCACAGAGAAAGGCTCCTGGCCAGACTCACCTCCTACCCATCTTGCTTGCTGAAGCACCTCCAGGGCAGGTTCTAGGGCAGCCCAGCTGGTACCTACAGGGGTGAACTCTATGTGCACCCAACGCATTGAAGTGCATTCAAGGACATGCTTATTTCCATGCAGTGCAAACAGGCCCTGTGACTCTGTGAAGCCTCTGCCTAGCCCGTTTGCCCTTGCAGACATATCCTATGACCTTTATCAGGTGGACAAAAACACCTGGAGTGAGACAGAAATGTCTCTTGCCACAGGTGCAGATGGGATTTGTGGGCTACCTGAGCTCAAGCCAACTACAAGTGGGAGCATGAGTGTGAACGTGAGATGCTTTGCTGCCAGAGGACCACTGCTCCAGACCACGTGGGAGCCCACGCTGCAGGGGTAGAGTACTCACAGCCCCTCTGCCTCCGCTCCACTTGCGGTAGCTGTGATCATCCCCCTACCAGCAGCACTGTGAGGATGAACGCAGTAATGCCTGCGGTCTCACACAGCGGGGGCCACTGTGACCACCAAAGTCAGGGTATTTCAGAAGAGGCAGGAAAGCTGATCTGACAAAGAAAAATTGGAAAGGTAGAAGCTCTTTCCTAGAAACACTCCAGAGGAGCACAGAATAGAAAATAGAGAGGAAGAAATGAATGATCATGTCATTGCCAGATCCCAGCACACCACAGTCATGAGTCAGACCCCAAAGAATCACAAGATTTCAAAGCAAAATGACATTTTTGTTCTTTCTATTCACCATCTGATTTTTTGAGTCCCTAGGGTTCATATGCAAACTTTTTCTCCATTAGAAAAATAAAGATGAGATTTGGCCCTAATCACTTATCCTCAGAAAATGTGGTTGCAACCAAAGCACACCAAACGGCTATTAGCCTCCTATTAATCAGAAAGCTGGAGAGAGAAGGAAGATTTGAAGAAAAAAGCAACAGAAAGCTGAATGTGTAAGAGAAAAAGGCTACATGTACCTCTTTAAGCCTTTCCTTTAAGCCTTAAGGCAGTAAGAGACTGGAAGACAGTAGATGATAGATTAGGGAGGGTGGTAACTGTCATACGTCTTGGGAGAAAATGAAATTTTCTTTAGTTTGCCTTCTATCCCAAAAAGACTGCAGCAAGTATTTAATTTAGCTAAGAAACTGAAATGCTGGATTATAGCTAAGAAACTTAAAACTCTGTAAAGCTGTATAACATGGATAATTAGTGACATGGCTAGTTGGTGTCTTCCACAATCTGTTCTCCTACTGTGAAACATAAGACGTTTCATATTTGTGTAGACTGCAAGTCTAAAAGGAATGGAAAAAGAAACATTTGAGTATTTGCAAACATTGCATTTCTTTTTTTTGTCTATCAGGGTACTATTAAGAGAAAGGTATTTGAATGAATTCACTATGAGGATGTTGTGGGAAAATGCAATTGGACATTTGTCTTGTCTTCTCAGCAACATCTGCCATATCTGTGCTGTTTTCCTGTCCCTGCACGTTAAAGCTCTCCACTCCTGTCTGGTTGGATAAGGCCCCACAGATCATGTAGCTGAAGTACAGATGCAAGAATTTTTATGAATGTGGGCAATCCAGATGTAATTGACAGCTTACAGGAAGCAAAATAAAGAGGGTTTTGTGTCTGTGTTTACCGTGTAGCAAACAGGTGAGTTTAATATCAGGCGTTAAATATATCCAGGTAATAAATCACCCTCCCAAAAAAATCAAAGTCTTATTGTGCTGTGAACAGCCTTTTTTCTAACTCATTCTTCTTTGACATGGAGTCTTTGTTCCCATTATGAAACTTCGTATTTCTCAATGACTTGCTTTATCCATTTGCCAATCAAGTTTCACAGCAATACAAACACATCAGTACTTTTATCCAGTTAAAAAATCCTAATGTTAAAAGCATAGATATTTAATAATTAATTACTGAACCCTCAGCTCAAGTCCCTGTCATTTCAACCAAAATTCTTCATTCATACCCAAACCTTTCTTTCTTTTTGTATGGTATCCAATACAGACATACTACAATAGTCCCCAGGAAACATAAAAGTCTCTGTTGTATCTACAGGTGAAATCTTCGTGACTTCTTAAGTTAAAGGACCGTGCAGGGGAATGTTTTGGTTCCCTTAAACATATTGAAATAGTCAGCCTCTCAGAGAGGCAGAATTTTTACTTTAACATATCGCTACAAGTCTTCTCCAGCATGGCTGCTGGGGGGTGTTCCCCCACCGAGACTGGAGAGAGCGAGCACACTAACAAAGAGGGGTTTATGGATAAAGCCCATAAAACCTCTATGCACTTTATGCACTGAGGGCATGCTGCTGGCAGCATGGCTTAGTGTGCTCATGTGCATTTTCAGGGAAATGCAGATGCCCTCCTGCGGAGCTGGCGAGGAGCCGTGCAGCAGGACAGTGAGCCTGAGACGCTGGTGACCCCCATCCTCGTCACGTCAGGGACCACTACCACCTTCATGACTGTGTCGCCCTGCGAGCAGCTCCCTCGGCTCTGCTCAGCTTGGGACAAGGCAGAGCTCGCACACGCCTGCCTGCAGACGGCTGATACCAACAGCCACTTACCTCAACGGTGATCCGCCAATGCACCTAGAGCCCCTGCTCCTCCTTCACAGCTGTTTTACCCACGAGGGACTTCAACATCTGAACCTGTTAGGCACCTGAAGTGCGAGTTTCTTGCAGCATCCTCACCTGAGGGACGGTCCCTGCTAGGAGGTGACATGCTGATGGTGCCATCAGTCAGGCCAGCAAAGCAAATATCTAAAAGCTCATCTATATTCACGCCAGCTCAAGTTCGCTTCCCGACACCCACGTCTCCCCTCCGCCTTTGAGAAGTATTTCAGCTGTAGGGAACCTCTCTGGCCTGCATTTGTCTCAGCTCTTTCCTAGCCAGTGCCCTGCCTGAGTGAACGCAAACATGACTGAGCTTTTCCTTTGAAACAGAAGAAATTTGGTTCTCTTCACAGTTCCACTTTGGTGTGCTGTGACAGAACACAGATCTGTCTTTCACTTTGTTTAGAAGATGTGACGCCAGTAGCAGTTGTGGATTTAATTATATTTCAGCTGCAAGAGAATCTCAGTTATGTTTTTTATGTCTTTTCTGACCTCAAAAAAACAGCTTTAAACAGGCAGAGCATTCTTTAATATCACCGATTGTGGCTAGGTCTGACTTAAGTCCTCACAAAATAAGTTACTCCTTTTTGTCTGAAATGTTCATTTGGGGAATATAGAAAATATCTTTTTCACATATATATGTGTGTGTGTATATAGATGTATATTGAATAAATGTCATTGTGTAATTGCGTAATGAATTGTATAATTATTATTTGAATTTCATAATGAAACTGCATAATGAATGTCTTGGCACATAAATACACGTCAATATAAAAAATGTCTTTCATACATGTACACCAACAGTAAAACTTCTCAGCAATCCTTGGTCAGCACAACTGTGACAACCTCAGAAGAAAGAAAATACTTTTGTAAACACTGAACTCCTAACTAACATCTCTCAGAAAAAACCAACTTGTGATAGTCTTCATTTCGTTACATATTTAATAGTATTCATTATACCTCATATTTCCTATAAATTATTGCTTAAGGATTCTTATCTGTGCAATATCACTGTCACCTTGGCTTAGATAGCTCCTCTGCTCTAGCTCCCTAGAAATATATTAGAGACGTTTTATTCCCTGAGTTCAAAAAGAGCACCCCTCACTGCTTTGATAAAGTTCCTCGTCTGGTGGGATTGATTTTTTTATCACAATTTGGTGAAAGACCTTAAAAAGCACCTTGGAGCACAAGAGGCAAGGAGGAGCTGGTATGGCACATAGCAATGGAACAAGCGGCATATCAGGATGATGAAGAGGGACATGTAGCTATTAGAAAAAGAGGGTGGATCGGACTCAGTCCAGCTCCCTGCTACTGCGATGCCTCACCTATGGCGGGGGTGGATGAGTGCGGGCGGCTGTGTGCTCCCAGCCCCTCTGCGTGAGGCCGTGCAGCGCCTGCGCCGGCTTCTGACCTAGCACACCTTGGGGTTCCTGGTCCTCTCTCAACCTCTCCAGCCACCCTCGAGAACCAATTGGGGGTCACAGGTACCACTTCACCACAGAGAGTCTGAATTTGAAATGAAGTCCAGGGGGCGAAAACAGCTTCTGCTCAAACCGTTGCCCAAAACCCAGTCCCTAGCTTTCACTAGGGACAGGCTAACTTTCGTCCATCACTCTTTTCCTCTTCTGCCTCTTTCCTGCTTGGCCCATTCCCACTCCTGTGTCAGTGGCACGTCTTTTGTGTGTCACTTGGCTGAACACCACAGGAATATAATTTACATAAAACAGGTAGAAGACATAGGGCAACTTTTCCTCTGCCGGAGAATCAACAGCCTCGGCGGGGGGGGGGGGGGGGGCAGTTGTGTTATTTTCATTCTTTGTATAGCTGGGAGGGGGTGGGGGGAAGAGATGACAAAATGATATTTTGAAGATGTAGTCCCACTTAATAAAAATGGAATAAAAACAATAAAAATGAGCAAAGAGGAAAATTTCTTCTTTCTGCATTCTTTGTGATACTTCACTCACAGCATCCGGCAATTGCGTTGCTGCTGGCAATGCAGGGCTGGGCTGCTGGGTGGCTTGTTTTTGTACAACATTGTCATGGCAGGACCAGACAATGCGTCTGCCCTCATCCTGAAACCAGGGAGGTGAGAAATAGAGTCCCTGCACTTATGGCTGCTACTGCTGGTATGGTAAAAGCTGTGTAAATCTGGATCTGAAGCATATTGATTGGGATAAAAAATACCAGAAGCCCACATGCAAAACACCAATGTAGTATAAACTCACTCGACAATTCAGATTGTACAAAAAATCCCTGATGGGTTCACTTTGACTGGTACCTGCAGGCTTTATGCCTGACCCATTACCATGTCTTCCTGACCCCCTCTAGATTTTCACCAGCCAGGCCAGCACACAGAGACAACAGAAGTGTGCTTTGGATGATTGCACAGAAATGCAATGATGCACCACCCCTGATCTGAATCAAACATGCACTTCTGGGAGATCCAGTCATAGATGGATCCAGTGTTAATAGTCATGGATTTACAGTCTGAGAAGTTTTCAGAGAGAAAACTACAGGGCCCGGAAACAGTCAGGGATTCATGGAAATTGAAGGCAAAAGAAACCATTATTGCAAATTGCTTCTTTGCATGACAAAGCCTGTAAAATCTTGCTCTTTGAGAGCTATCAATTAAGCAATTTTTAATTCACTTAATGCAGTGGGATTGTACTGCTTTCCTGTCAGGCACTTTTTCAATCAATGTCACGGGGACAAATGCTTTTCAGAAGTCTAATGGGTGGCAGGAGGAGTATTGTTAGCCTAATTTCTAATTTGGAAGTAGGGGGAGAAATTGCTATCAAATTGAAATCTAGCTACCATAAAAACTTCATGGCCGAGCATTAATTATGCAACTCTCCTTTCTGCTGACGATTTGCATATCACAATAGCCCCTCTAAGATTTTCAATCGAAGCAGTTTCCCTGTTCAATTTGCTGCAATTTCCAAGTGCTAGCACAGATCTTTGCAGATCCCTGCAAGACGTCTCTGTGTGCTGAGCTTTAAGACTGGCGGTTCGGTGAGTCGCTCTGCCAACTTCAGCATTGCTCTGGGGAGCGATTTAAAAAATGTTTTAACTTCATCAGTTACTGCTTCGTGTCCTTGTTGGTTGGCAGGAGCTTGTTTCTGCCCACACCAGGCAGAGCCGGCGCAGCTGGGTGGGTGTGTGCTGCAGCCACCCAAGGGCGTTGCACACCCTTCCCCTCCCTCTGCAAAAGCCCCGCTGGCCCCCGGGGCGAGAGAACTCTCCTCCCCGACCTTCTCCACAGGCAGTGGGCAAAAGGCAGCAAACTTAGCCCTGGGGTATCAGGCTGTTGGTCTCCGCTCCCCATGGCAAGGCAGGACAGACAGAAAACACGCGCGATCCTGCAGCCTGATCTGCTAATCCTCTCTAGGCTGCTGGAAATACTCTTGTCTAAGAAGTGCAACACCCTGGCTGTAGGCTTTGGGGAGACTGCTTGCAGTAATTACAGTCTGTCATAACACGAGTTTATTACAATAGTCGTGTTCATGTAATAGAGAGAAATGTTTGTTCCCTTATGAAATACACAGATGCTGGAAGATTTATGTGGGTAATGCAAACAATAATGCCATCACAGATTACGAACCACAGCTGATCTGCATATACTGTACTGAAGAAACGACAGCAGTTTATAAAGTCATCTGCCCAAAGCCAAGATTTCAGTAAATTACCTTCAAGGAAGCAATGTACCATCTTTCAGTGATGCTTCTATTTATTGACATTTACAAGTTATTTGTTGCCACTTAAAAATAAAACATGGGAGGGTTGAGGGGATTTGTCTGCTCAGGGGGAGGATTTCTGTTGGCTTTTTAAGCATGAACAGCCCCCCCCCCCCCCCCAGGAACCAGGAACAGCATCAGTATGTTCAGGTAACTCTAGCATGAGGAGGTTTTAATTCCTGAACTCTATTATTTTGGCTGCAGTGGCAGGGACCCTCTGAACACAGCAAGAGGACCCCTGTGCCGTAGCTTGCTCACAGCGATTACGGGAGCTGAAGGTCCTTAACAGTAAAACAGTATTTCCCTACCCTTTTTGATCAAAGAACCACCTAATTCTGGGGGTGAAAAAAAAGTCCTTGAACAATTTTCAACAGTATAGCCCCAAGACTCTCTATATACAACTACCAAAAATGACGTTAAGCTGTCAGTGTTCATTTAGAGCATTTTCTTTTGTGTAGCTTTTTTCTCCAGGCTCTCCATGTGCAAGTATGGCTGTATGTGTTTTATTTCTTTGTGATTGTTTCAAGAAGCCTTTCTGAGGAGGTGTAGCTCATCCGCCATCGCTGTCAGTGTTTTAAAGGATGGGGCCTGAAGACGGCTGCAGCAGGCAGGCAGCTGCCACAGCCGAGGGCTTGTGCAACTTCTCAGGCTACTTATTTGTGTCAGCGTCATCCAAGAGATGCTCTGAGTCTTCCACCCAAACCGCCACAGGCACCGCAGCAGCAATAACCTGCACCTAGCCTTAAGAAAGATTCTGCAGCACAGGTGGAAGTTTAATTTGTGTAAAACTGATACTTTTCTGGTGAAAGTTATATTTGCATGACAAGGTTTGTAGCTCCACCCTCTTGCTTTCATTTCAGCAAAGTATGCAAAGATGCTTATTTGCATTTGGCATAATGGTTCATCTGTTTGTACAAGCCACAGTAACATCTCTTACTTTAAGTCGGCTCCCTGCACACTGAGATGTCAGCAGGACACGCAGAGATGATAAGCGTAGCGGTGACACGACTGACTATTCCTTCAGATCTGCTGTTGACTCTACTTAAGGTATTTTTACTTAAGGTATTTTCCTCCTGAAAAGCAGCCAGGTACACACCAGTCAGGCATTAGTATTCAGTATTGCTTATTGTTTAGAAAGCACCACAAAAATACTTGTCACTTTACAGAATATAAATTCAAAAGTGTTGAACAAACGTGCAGGATAGTCCCTGCTCTGAGCAACTCAAAAAACACGAGGTGATAGAGTTAATGATAAAAAAAGAGAAAACAGAATAAACATGCTATTCAAAATGATGTTAAAATGTTCTCTGCTGAATAAATTTAACTGCTTAAGTATTGCTTTGGCTTACTGCATCCTTTCAGAGCTCTCAGTGTGCTTGATGCTTAACTTCCTACTTAGATTTAATCACTTTTTGAAACCATAGAAGGCCCTAGTAGCCACAATACCTGATGCCAATGAATTCTATTCTAACAATATGTTGCGTGAAGTATCATCTCCTTTTATTAATTTGAACTTCCCACCTGATGATTTCATTTGATTCCCCCCAATTCTTGTACCGCAAGAAATGGCAAGCAGTTCATCCTGCCCACAGCATCTTCCTTCCACTCCATTTATTGATTCCTAGTTTATCCTCCCTCTGTTATCTCTCCTTGGGCTCAGGGATTTTAGCCTATTTAAGTATTCCTGATATGAAAGCTATTCCATATCTTCAATTATATTTGTTGACCTTCTCTATACCTTGTGTAATGTTACTGTACCCTTTTTGAGAACAGCACACAGTATTCAGAGTGGGGGTGTATCAGGGATTTATACAGTGGGGTAGTTTTACTGCTATGAACTATTTAGTATCTTCAGCTGCTAATTCAATTACATTTTGGAAAGATGCAAAACGATGACAAAAAAGTAAATGTAAATCTGTTTGTAACTTCAGTGACCTCCCACTGATTCTGGGACTTGATATTCAAGCTTAAGTTTCTCAAGTTTAATTACTGATTTGGGGAATCTAATTGCCTTACTGGGGCATATAATTCTAAGTATTTTTGAGGCTGTAAGCAGAGACTTAGGTGCCCACATTCTGTTTGACAACTCCCTTCTGGTTGAAAAAAAACCTAATCTTTTTGTTTTCTTCTCCAGATAGCTATGTGAGAATGGGGCGGGAATGAAAACTCCTCATCTTATAAGTTAAAACACTACAAATCACAAATCTCCTCCCCACCTCTTTTTTCCTACTGGTATTTCTCCATTTGCTCCTAGAAGCTAAAGACACAACCTGTTGCTGTTACTGGCCAGAAACAGAATCTTAAAAAACTCTGTTAAGTATATATATATGTATATATAATTTTAATGGTCACACAGTAAGGAAAGCTTTTCACTTTATGAAACTGGTTATAACATATATAGCCTATATGTAAGGGTATACTGCATAGCTACAGCACTTGTTATCACAGAGCATTCAGCTACTTTGAACCAGACCTAAATCAGCATGGGTTCTCTGAAACTAATGGAGACATGCTGGTCGAAATTAGTTGAAATAGGATGAAGCAACTTCCTGACCACGGCAGAATCGTAGGTCTCCGGTCCCTCTCCAAAGGCCTTCCAAGGGCTCAAACAGCATGATTTACCTTGCTATAGGAGGTCCAGGCAATCCTTACGCTGCATTTGCAAAGCTTTTTGGTCGGAGCCATACTGCTGACAAAGGCATTATTTACACTGACTGGTCCGATAAGAGAATGTAAACACCTTAAAAGTGCCATTCCTCTTGCACAATTAGCTCCTGGCAGCTGAATCAGCGCTCCGGGAAGAGCGCTCCCCGCCAGCCACCCGTCCTGTTGTTCAGCCCGCACCTCTCTGTGCTGCCATCGCACCTTCTCTCTGCTGCAGGGCTCCGCCGGAGCCTCCGAGAGCCTCGTAAAGCCTTTCGCCAGTCAGCACAAAACCATCGTGCTCCTTTTCTAATCCCAGTGTTTCGTACACCAACAAATCAGAGGATGAGCCAGCTGCGAGAATGCGCGCTCCTTTTCACGCGGGCAGGCATAACCGGTGAGAATCCTTACCGTGCAGGCGTTTTCTTTCAGGTCCAGTGCACTGTTCTTGAATGACCAAACCAACCCCCCCTACATTAAAAATATGAAGAATCCCAGTAATAACCGTTGGCTGTTTTGAAATATTTTTTGCTGAAGTTTGTGGGTTCTTCCAAAAGCCTGGTGACTCCAGAGAGTAAACCCCCGTACCAGCTGGGTAGGGACAGACATACTGCGTTCACAAAACGCACAGCACCACCTGAAATCCTTCATCCGTACTGGGTAAAAATCAATGGGTTTGAACCGTGGATAAAGGTTTATCTTTGCTTATCTTGTAAGAGATAACAGCAGAGCTGATGATACGATCCAACAAGTGTTTGCAATCATATTATTGTATTTCATAAGCTGCCACTCTACACCTGTCAGCACATCCCTGAACAGTAGCTACTATGCAGGCTGCAAGGTAGTGATGTACAGTCTGGGTGCTGCTAACTGGTTGAGATGCCCAGTAAAAACAGCTGCCCCTAAACCATTTGGTGAGCGCTCACGGCAGCTGTGTCATGGGAGGGTGCGGAGAGGAAAGAGCCAAGCTGCCCTTGGAGATGCACAGGGGCAGGACGAGAGACACGTGCTGGAATGTGGGAAACTCCAATTAGATATAAGGAAGATATTTCCACTGTGGCAGGACCAAGCCCTAGCACAGGTTGCCCAGAAAGGCTGTGGAGTCTCCATCCTTGGAGATATTTAAATATGGCCAGAGCAACCTGCTCCACCAGACCTGCTCTGAGCTGGGGGGTGACGGACAGGGACAGGGACTAGACAATCTCCAGAGGTCCAACCCCAATTATCCTGTGATGCTGTGAGTTTATGGCCACTTACTATATTTCAGTTGAGAGAGCGCTAGTTAACAAGTTATGAGGATTTTCACATCGCTCTAACTATCAAGGGGAAGTAGCAATAAAGAATTAAAGAAAATTCAGGTACGAGAAAATAAGTGTTATCTACAGAAAAAGAAAACAGAACTGTAGAGTTGGAGAGCTGCTCCCCAACCAAATTACCAGCTGGAAGCACAGCTCCTCAGGAAACAGAGTTCATTTGGACCAGGGGTATTTCCAGCATGCCAGAGTCTGGTTTTAACCAGATTTGAGATGAAAAATACAGATTATATATTTTGCAGGAAAAATAAAAAATATTTCAATTAGTAAAAAAAATGTTAATACTGTTAAAAGATTACCACATAATACACACATGCACATACATGCATGCACAAAAATAAAATAAAAAAAAAAAAGGAATGGAACAAGAATACCAACACTGAAAATTCAGGAAAAGTGATGCAGGAGAATCAAAATAAGACAAGAAGAGCATATCCAAATGGGATCTCACATTTCAATTTTTAATTTCTTTGAAATTTTCCCATTCAAAAAGCCAGTTGTTTTCAACATTCTGCTTCGTGAAGTGTATTTTGCACCTAGTGGAGCAGCATTTTCCAAAGGGAAATTTCCATTTCAAAACTTTATATCAGTTCTCTTCAGCCATTTTATCAAGAGCCAGTATCTTTGAGGAACATGGGCTTTCTTCACTGATACAACTTTGTTTTTCCTGACCCAGGATTTTCCTTTCCTCACAATAAAGCAGTGATTCTTCATGTTTGTTACACATTCCTGTAGTGTTTTACAAAAAGACATCTACAAATTTTACTGCCCTGTTTCTTTCCGGACCACCCTAACAAACAACTTCTGCTTTATTTTTAGAATTAGCCCTTCTTGCTGGCTTTTATTTTCCTGTACAGACCTAACATGATTTACTGTAATTCAAATTTAACTATTAGTTTGCTGCACTGCACACCTGATGCTATGGCACAAATAATACTAACCTATTTGTCTCTCTCTCCAGGTACTTCATACCCCTCGTCACTTAGGCTATTTGAGTACCCCAAATATTGACAAACAGAAAGAACATAAATAATGTAACTTTCTTACTTCAAAGTGCAGAGGAGAGGTAATAAGATTAGCTTCCCAGGGATCCTAGCAATCAGTCCTCACTGCATTAAAAGCTGTGACACCGTGCGTTATGTTCCTGGGTGTAAGCGTACAACATTTACGGAGGCGAGCTATGGCCAAGAAAGGAGGTTTGTACTTCTAGTGGTATAATGCCACTAAAGGTCATGTTAGAAGAACCAAGGAACTCTGTATTACAAAGTTATAAAGAGCCCTTAAGTTTCAAACTGATGGCAGTGAAAAATGAGACTGTTTGGGGCTACCACACAGTCAGTGTATGAGGCAGCTGTGGCTCCACAGGCGGTCAGGAAAAGGTTAAGATTTTCTGGAAGTGGCGTCTCCACAGATGGCAAATTCCTCTTTCTGTTCAAATGAGACTGTCAAAAACAAAACAACCTCTTTCCCAGAGAACGAAAACTAACTTTCCACGAATTCAACCCTTCCTTCTTCCACCATTTCCTCAGCTGTTGGTTCACTGCCAGCTCGCTGCACCCTCAGCTCCCTGTGGTTCTCAGAAAAGATCGTGTTTGCTGCTTGCTGTTGTTTCCCAGCCCTGGCTACCCTACTCTTGCAGTGAACATTGCATCTCCCTTACCCCTGCTCTCATTCCTACTCTTCCCTCCTGGCCTTGTGGTTCCATCCGCAGTTTGCAATATCATGCGCTGTTGGAGCAAAAGACGCTGCCTCTCCCTATAAAACCTGACTCATTCTGAACTCACAAAGTTAATTGCCTCAGGGGTATATTCATCTCAACAGCATCAAGCTAGGCCCATTCTTCTGATGATTCAGTTTCAGAGCTACTTATTACCAGCTGCTTTTGCAGGTCTTCTCTTGGTTTTTTGTGACAACCTTCATTTGCTTCACCAGGATCTTCTTTAACCTCAGCAGACTTCAGGAACTGCAGTCTGTAGGGGGTTTTTTTTCCCCTTCAGCCTTCCTCCAAGGCTTGAAAGGCTTCTCTTAACATTCTCCCTATTTTTTTTCTTATCATGTCAGTAGAATTAACTGTACATCACAACTAGTAGGAGCTCAACCATCAGAGTTAAATGTCTTAACTAACCCCTGTATCCTTCTCTGCCTGAACACTCATCCATGAGAATATGGATGTACAAATTTGCCATTTCTGTGAACTTGAAACTTTCTCAGTAGCAGGTCCATTTCTCCAGGAGGTATTCTAATTCTGTTCATATTCTTTGGCTCTGGGGCTTCAGTAACTTATACATTACTGCACTTCCAGTCAAAGTTTCATACTTTCACACAGTTATATGAATAGGTTTTTTTATATTCTAATGAATTATATAAAAATCTGCCCAAGAGTATAAATAGCCTTTATTAGGTGAACAGGCCAGCAGGAAAACAAAATTTTGCTTATTGTAACTTGATGTGGAAAAACACATTCATATGAGAAGGCCAAATTTTCTAGGAATTTCCATGAAATTCCTGAATCTCAGACTTTTCTGTAGGTCTTGGCTGCCTGTGCATGCAGATGGGCATTTAGTTTGAATCTACATACATTAATCAGATGGCAAAACTGGAGCTGCACACTGGTGTGGCAAGGAGGCACTGGTAGTGGCATGGCTGGCTATAGTGTTTTCATCATTTTCAAGCAATACAACCTCATATAATTGCTTTGTTTTGAACACATACAAAACCTGCAGCAGAGCTGAGGAAGAAAATCCCTGGCCTCTGAACAGCCAAACTATTTGTGCAGCTGGATCCCTCCAGCTCCTGCAAAGGAGACATAGCAGACAGCCACCTACGCAGCCTTTCAAGCCACCTAATTTCAGTGCTGTGCTAACCCATTGGATATGGCACTTTCAAGCATTTACCCTGCCTGTAATTCCCATGCACAACACTCACACGGGCTCCTTTTCTAGTCTCTCTCTCTCTCTCTCTCTCTCCAGCTTCGTATAGTCAAATAACAGAGTCAAGGCAACTATACTATATGAACTATGCAATGGGTATGCACAGGAAAGCTTATTATTTGGTTTAGCTCTACGTTGTACTTTTTCAACTGATGAGTAACTTAGGGGGGGACATTTAGAGAGGCTATGTGTGCTTCAGAGGTCAATTAAGCAGGACGACCTCCCCAAAAAGTTGTTCTTACAGTACCAGGGGGCCAGGGCCAGCTTTGATCTTAGAGCACCTAAGGCACTTGTAACGGAAAGTCCAACTTCTGCAAGAAGATCCTGCAGAAGACACCTACATCCAGGAAAAGATAACTACTTTCCATAGGAAAATTGTGAAATCCTTTCATGATGAAATATTATCACATATTTTCTAAGTATATGGCACATGAAAAATATTACTTCATCATCTTTTCCTACTGCCTCTCTATGCTTTTAACTCTGCTTTCACCCCCCTCCTAATTCTAACTCTCCCTAATCAGCACCTGTCGTGGTTTAACCCCAGCCAGCAACTAAGCACCACACAGACGCTCACTCACTCCCCTGCCACCCAGTGGGACGGGGTAGAGAATCAGAAGAAAAAAGGTAAAACTCGTGGGTTGAGATAAGAACAGTTTAATAGAACAGAAAGGAAGAAAGTAATAATGATAATAACAACAATAATAAAATTACAATACTGGTAAAAGGATTGGAATATACAAAACAGGCGATGCACAATGCAATTGCTCACCACTTGCTGACCGATGCCCAGTTAGTTCCTGAGCAGCAATACCCCCCCAGGCCAACTGCCTCCAGTTTCTATACTGGCCATGAGGTCACACGGTATGGAATACCCCTTTGGCCAGTTTGGGTCAGGTGCCCTGGCTGTGTCCCCTCCCAACTTCTTGTGCCCCTCCAGTTTTCTCGCTGGCTGGGCATGGGAAGCTGAAAAATCCTTGACTTTAGACTAAACACTACTGAGCAACAACTGAAATCATCAGTGTGTTATCAACATTCTCTTCATACTGAATCCAAGACATAACACTATGCCAGTGTCCTGGTTTCAGCTGGGAGAGAGTTAATTGTCTTCCTAGTAGCTGGTACAGTGCTATGTTTTGGGTTCAATATGAGAAGAATGTTGATAACACACTGATGTTTTCAGTTGTTGCTCAGTAGTGTTTAGACTAAGCAAGTCAAGGATTTTTCAGCTTCCCATGCCCAGCCAGCAAGAAGGCTGGAGGGGCACAAGAAGTTGGGAGGGGACACAGCCAGGGCACCTGACCCAAACCGGCCAAAGGGGTATTCCATACCGTGTGACCTCATGGCCAGTATAGAAACTGGAGGCAGTTGGCCTGGGGGGGTATCGCTGCTCAGGAACTAACTGGGCATCAGTCAGCAAGTGGTGAGCAATTGCACTGTGCATCACTTGTTTTGTATATTCCAATCCTTTTACTAGTATTGTCATTTTATTATTGTTGTTATTATCATCATTAGTTTCTTCCTTTCTGTTCTATTAAACTGTTCTTATCTCAACCCACAAGTTTTACTTGTTTTTTCCCCAATTCCCTCCCCCATCCCACTGGGTGGCGTGAGAAGTGAATGAGCGGCTGAGTGGTGATTAGTTACTGGCTGGGGTTAAATGACAACAACCAGCTACTAGAAAGAAAATTCACTCTATCCCAGCCGAAACCGGGACAGCACCTCTCCCAAGAACAGTGATCTCTGCCAGCGCCCAACCACCCAAAGTGCTCTGTGTACCATGCTTTAGCTGATGGTTCGCTGATGACTGTGCCAATCATTCCCAATGAGAAAGGGCTTTGTAGGCAAAAGGAAAGTGATCTCTCGTTTGCTAATCATAATTCCAGTTATGAAAATGGGATCCACCATCATTTCTCTTATGCCTGTTTTCATTGTAGTAGCCATGAATTTTCATGTAGCCTTTGAGTAAGCTGTGCTGGCTGGCAAAGTTTTCATTGTAAATACTATCTAGAGCTCTTGATCCCTGAGCTTTCCCAACTCAATCAAGTGTGAAATCTAGCTCACTCAGTCTCAGCTAAGGAGCAACCTGTTTCCCTAGCGCTCAAATGAAGTCAAGCCAGTCAGTTTTTACATCAGGAAATCCTTACAAAATGTGCCTCTAGTAATTCCAAGGAGTTTCTTCGTTGTTACACCAAACTATGCCTTGACACATTGGCATTTTTAAACAAAATGCAGTCTCGTTATTCTCGCATTTCTGGAGATAAATGTTAAATGAGAACAATGTGGCAAAATTCCAGGTAGCTTTCTGGAAAGCAGAAAGGTTAATTAATCCTCAGTGTAGTTTCAATCATGAACAAATAAAAATGTTTAAAGAGTTCCAGGGTTTAGGTTTCAGCAGAGGCTGCTATGCATACAGGAAGGCTACAATGCTCTTCGTCAGTGCCTGGCACTCCCCAGAGATTTTTCTGTATAAGTCCCAAAATTTATGGTTTGAGTTTTATTCACATAGTGGGGCTTAGGCTGAATGGCTGAGCCAAGCTTACCAGGATGTTGGGGCACTCCAATAGATTTAGCTCCTCATTTCTGCCCTCTTTCCCATCTCTCCAGCACCTGATCTCTTTTCTTTTCCCTTCAGAGAACACTGCTGTCAGTCACACACCAGAGAGAGGCCATGACCCTCCAGCCTGGCATTTCTTCGTACTGCAGTCCCAAGGGTGTGCTCCATGGTAGGATTTTGCCTGTTAAACATTGTTTCCAAAGAGATCTGTGACATGAAAAAGCCTTACTCACTCTTCTGCCATGGTTTCCCATTCTAGGCACCATAATTTCCCAAGTCTGACTTGTTCAATTATAGAAAAAATGAGCCGTTTTGCTCCTTATTATAATTGAATAAAAATTTAGTGAGAAATCATCATTTTAAGGAGACCTCCATATTGATATTTCTGATCCTACACCAATCAGGAGCTTTTTCCAATGACTTTGGTGGGAATCAAATCAGCTCCAAAACCACTTGAAAGATGCATACAAGTAAGTCTGTGTTTACTGCTGGCTATTTGGGAGTGTGGCATACGAAAAATCAGACCTAAAGCTCCAGTACTGGGGAGCTCAACACTGAGGACGTGATTCAATGACTCGTGCAAGTGAGCATGACAAGCACAATGACTTACAGAACAAGGCGGCACACCCAGTATCAATGTTTAAAGAGCTGAAACCTGATCTGATACCTTTGCAGGAGGACAGAGAGGTAAAGGACTATTAATATGTACCAGGAGAGAGATGTAAAGTTGAGCTGTGAAACTTTCCTTATGGAAAAAAACTGTGAGACAGGCCACAGCCAAAGCTATTGATCTGAGTTTTGTATTTCTCTGCTGCGGGAAACTAGAACCTCGGATACAACTACACCTAAATCCAGGGATTAGGATTTTGGACCTGGATCTAATATTTCCATCTTTGTAGGTTTTTCAAAACCATGTTCAGATTTGATCTAACGTAAATTCACACCCAGACCCAGAATCTCAATTCAGGCTCAACTCTACTGAAAATGAGTTACCCAAATTATGCCATTCAAATCCAGATTTGTCCAAATTCCCAGGAAGATCAACCTCAGCTAAACTGATTCTGAAGTTCTATGGTGAAGTTCAGATTCAGATGCCTGAAACCTCTGGAGAAATTAGGATACCTAGAGTAAGAGGAAAACACAAGGATGGAAATCAGAAACAAAATAGTGAGAGGACCAGCTGACTGCCAAGAGGGGAAAGACACACTGAGAGGGGAAAGGAGGAGATACTGTTGCATAGCTCCGCTCACACTTCTATCAGGTAGGACATAGAAAGCCAGTTCTATGTGTGGAAGCCATGGAGATAGGTCAGCATTCAATGCGTCTATTCCAATAAATCTTGCTTTTTAGGTAGACTTGCTGGAATGGGAACACTCTCATCTTAAGCAGTGATGCAGCTCTGGGACTGGAGCCGACTTGCACTTCTCTTGGAAACGATGGCACCTGACTGCTTCCACCCTGTAAGCAGGTATCTAGTATTTTAAACAGCTGACACGCTGACATGATGGTGTAGACATGACATGAGTCTGGCCCCAGCTGCAGTAACTTAAATCAGTACCAGTGAGATCTCTTCAGGTGTTAAAGACCCTCATATCAAAACCAAAATCTTGGTTTAAATGTGGCACTTCTTCTAAACTGAAATGGTGAAATTCTTATTCCAGCCCTGAGAAGGTCATTTCCATACATGGAGCCACATGTGGAATATTACTGTTTCAGCTTTGCTATTCTTGATAAAGAAGGAAACCACAAATCTTGCTTGCTCTGTACTACAGAAAGACAGAAGGAAAAACAAGTGACAGTGCTAAGTGACCACTTGCTGTGCAAGCACAGCCTGAGATGAATGTAAAAGCTAGTAAGAAATAAACCTGAAACAACCCTGTTTCATTCTTAGCGAGACCAAAGGTATAAACCTTCTCACACACAGTGTCTCCTTGATCAGCAAGATCCACGTGGGCTGTTGAACTCCACAGAAACTGCTCTGTGTTAGTACTCTCTGCCTCATCTCTCAGGTACTCACCATTGGAAGTAACTCCCCCAGGTGCTGCACAGAACCAAAAAGGTCCTTACTCAAACAAGAGGTCGCTCAAAGACATGTGCAAAAAGCACCTTGTCACTGCCTTTACAAGGGCAGTGACACTGCAGAAATTCTGCAAAATTATTGTGCCAAACTCAACATGATTTTCTGGGTTTTGTCCTTCTCTATTATCCACATTTTTGTTTACCTACTTATCATGTGCACGTGTGAAAACTGTACGTACAGCCACAGGTGCAGTTGTTGCTGTACTCTTGCACGCAGCTCTGTGCAAAGCTCAGACACACACGGGCCGAGGACAGACTCCAGCGAGACCGACACAGAGCAGTGACAGCTGTGCTGCAGAAACACTCAGGGGTAAGAGCAGGGCCACGCGAGGAAAGGGAGCCCAGACTACATGCCAGAGATGCCCGATAAGGTAAAGAGGCTGGAAATTGCAGGCTGGTTCTGCAATTCAGCTGAGACTTGCATGGGGCTCCAGCAAACAGAAAACTGGACTGAATGGGGTCTCTCACAAAACAAAGAGGAAAATTTAGCAGTGTTTAAAAACTTCATGAAAAGGAGAAAGCAGGAGCAGTAGCTACAGAAGCGATTGAGATCAAAGGTGGAGATTTTTTTAAGGTGAGAGAGACAAAAGCTTGCTTGTATTATGGGTCAAAAAATGGCAGAGCAAAAAGAAATGAAAGCAGAAAGCAGAAGAGAGTAGGGATGGGAGGGGTTCAGGTATATTCCCTGCCTCTCGCCCCACACAGCCCTATTACCAGCCATAGAGTGCCCATAGCTTGTACAGCACGACCATATTCCCTAGACAGCAGCTTGACTGCTGCCTGATCATATTGTTCATGAACCATCCTGGGATGTGCTTTTAGGACCTTTTGGCTGGCCAGATCTACCTACGTGACATAGCTGCAGTGGGACAAGGAGCTACAATGACAAATCTGAGCTGGGCTCTTGCATCTGTGAGCATGGGCACATGTAGACTTTGGGCATGACACCAGGCCCAGGCCAGTGCTCAAAATACACTAAATTTTTTGGAGCATTTTTCCCCAAAATTAATGGCATAGCCCTGGAAATGAAAGCTGGTCTCCAGGGCATTATGCAGGGACCTACAGTGCATTTTTTCTTCCATGCCCCAGCCATGGCGATTTGTGGATCTATGCATGACTGCTCACCTTGTGAACTGCACAGCGACTTGACATTACCCACACAGCAAATGCTGGGAAGTATCTTCTGAGTTAAAACATTAACCAAATTCTTTGACAGGCCTGGAAGAAGTTAAGTTAAGGTGAAGCTTTCTTTTTTTCTTTTTCTTCTTGTGAGACATTCAGCACTTGGCTCAGACCCAACATTATGTTAAATGTACTCAGTGCTCACGTGGGTATACAAGAGTTTGAGGATGTTTAGCATCCTGGAGTACTGGGGACACAAGTCCAAGGATAGTCTTTTCTTAGGAAATAATTTCAGGTTACATTTAAAATTATAGGGCAAATGGCAACAATAAAACAGGTAATAAATTACTATCACAACCAGAGCCCCGTAACTCCTCTTAAGCAAACATCTGAATGAGACCAAACTACCGGCAGTGCAATAAAACACAAAGGGTGTGGAGTTTGTGTAACATGAAGACATAATATCTGCTTCATGAATCTACTTACAGAAAGAGGAATTAAATTCTGGGAAGTAAGCAAGTGCGTTTAAACAAAAAATAAACTTCAAAGAAAATCATAAAAAGGGGAGGGTAAATGCAGAGATGACTTTGTTTTGAACTCTGTACAATTGCTCAATAAAAATGTCTGCTATTCAAATTTAATTTTTGGTTTAAACATTATAGTTTCTTTTGCTACTCTTGGCAAAATGCTGTCTGTCCTTATCCTGGAGGGACCTCCATCGTTACTCTTTTCCTTAGGCTCTAACCTTGAGGCTCCACAGGGACACCAGAGTTCATCCCCAAAGATTAGCTTCCAGAACTGGGGGTTGCTTACAGCTTATTGGAGGGTTTGGAGTGAAGTTGTTCAGATATGGAAACCAAGGTTTTCCTGCAAAAACAATACAGGTTAGCTCAAAGCTGAAGAAACTGGATGTGTCACTACTGTAGGAAAAAAAGAAAATCCCATTCCTCATTATTGCTTTTCAAACTACAGTATAAATTTCAACTATATGGAACCTACTTCTGATTTTTAACTTAAAATTGCACATTTTTAGAGCAGTGAGGGGTTAGCTGGCAAGTCAGCCCCTGCTTTTTCTCTGTCTCTGATCCCAATTCCTCTTTTAAAAGACTCTTTGTGATCCTCTTCAGCAAGGCATATCACACATCTACCAACCAAAGAAAGAAACTTAGAGGCAAAAGATGAGTTTCTATTTACTTACATGCAGTCTTTGAGAAGGTGAGATTCTCTGGAAGGAGATATGCTTCAGCAATATATACTCGTAAGTCCTTCTTTTTAAACTGATATGATTTCAATTTTTATCGAATGCCGTAGCCATATTTTACCCACAATTTCCTTATTCTCCTGAGAGCTGAACCAGCTGACATTTATAGCTTTAACTGTTAGCATACTATATGTGATGTATCTTAATTCACATATGCACTCTGCACACAGTGGCAAGGATTGCCAGAAGAAAAAGTAATTTTTAACAGTCAAATTTCCTATGGCTTTTAGTGGACCTAGCTCCCTTTGGGGGACCTACCTCTTTTCCCTGCCTTTGAAAATCCAAACCAATATTAATATTTAACAGTTTTTATAGCAACCCTTATACCAGGCTTTTAATGTTCTTTAAACAGATTAATGAATCAAACCTAATACCCAAGAGAAACAAGTGGTACTTGCACGCAACAGATCCCAAAGACCTCAAGAAGATAAAAATAAAACCCAAAGCCCACTGAAGCCAGAGGAAAGACATGGGCTGACACCAGGGACGTCAGGATCATGGTTTCGGCCAGCCACTGCGCTGAAAGCTGGAAAAAAAAGAAAGTTCCCTATTTACCCACAGGCCTGTCCTTCCCTTGTGAACATGAAACTCACTTGGAGCATGAAATGTTTCTGGAGACTATGGCATTGTTTTGGTCTGGTTAATATTTCTTTTTATAAAGCTTTTTATCATCCTTTTCAAACAGCGTTAGCACCAAAATGACCTGCTACCTTTTATTTTTAAAGAAGTGTGACTGGTCGGATTCCTAGGAATAACTATTAAAGCCAGAGGGCATGTGGTAGCCAAAGATCCTCTACACTTATAACCAAGCACTTCTATAAAACATTGCTTCAAGCAGAGAAAATGTGGCAGATAAGGCACTGCTGGATAACAGTTACATTTTCCTCAAAGTAGGAAAAACAATGTCATAGTTCCCAAAGGCCTCATCTCTGTAGGCTTGAAATAGAGAAAAAAAAAAGAAAAAGAAAAAAAAAGTAAGCACTGTATTCCATTTCTCAAGAACTGCCACAATAAAAAGACAATGGATAAGCCTTGCTTGCACTGTGTATAATATTTTTGCAACTTCATGAATGTTAGATATACAAAGTACACGTGCACACAAATACACAGAGATGTCAAGAAAAAGAATGCCATTAATGCAACCACAGAGTTGAGAAATCAAGCATTTCAAAGGCAGGAAAATGTAGTCTTAAAATAAAATGCTCTCCCTGAACTTTACCCTCCTGTATTTTTCTAAGATATGGGATTTGTTATAGACAAGAACAGGAGAAATATTGGTGATTCCAACAGCACAAACAACACAAAACCACTTTTTGTACAACTCAGCATAATATCCTCTACCAAAAGTAATGTTTGGCCCTTCCAGATCTATGGTATGGAAAACTTCAGCCCAGCTAGTTTTCTGCAGCCTTGTCATACCTGAATTTCAAAGGTCTATTAGTTAAGCTAACTTTGGTTAAATTGTCTTATTGCTCAGCTATCCTTGCACAAAAAATGCACGGTTTTATCTGGGGCAAAGTTATTTAATGCATTTGGAATGAAAAATGCAGTAAATGCATTCTCCTTGCTGCAGTGAGACAAACTATGAAATCCAATTAAATTTGGTAAAATCATGCAGAGTTGGACAAGGATTTAGAAATCTAAACTAAAGATCTCCCTTTAGTACTCAAATTATTACAAATATCTTCTTTAACCCACCCAAACGCTAATGCTTTCATAAATTAGGCAACACACACTCTGGAGTGCATCCAATTTTTCTTTGTTTTATGTGAAATAAAAATAGTAATAATGAATTAATTAAATCTCTGCATTGATATAAAACACTGACATTTCATGAAATGCTTTACAAATTCACCATTGAACAAAGTGTTACTTACTGTAGGTTAAAATTAAATTAAATGTAATATTAATTCCTGCATCAAGGGATTAGAAACAAGAATTTCTGCAACATGGTGGAGGTTATCAACTGGAAACACAGAAGAGAAGACTGAGGATACCAGTATCA
Source organism: Buteo buteo (assembly GCF_964188355.1). NCBI lineage: Eukaryota > Metazoa > Chordata > Aves > Accipitriformes > Accipitridae > Buteo > Buteo buteo. The sequence continues at coordinate 25,714,032 of NC_134171.1, forward strand.
CAGGATGCCCATTAGACCCAAATGTAATTATGAATTAGGTAATGTAGTCCTGGGATATTTCGAACACAATGTTTCCATTAGAAATGGAATAATATTCACAGCAATGTGTAAAGCACTGCTGCACCTTCATCAGAAATATTCTGTATACAATTCTACTCACCCTTTGTTCAGGATGGATGAATTCAAGATGCAAAGACAGTGTAGATGACTGGCATGAGCCAAAGAACAGATAGGCTACCATACATAAGAATACAATAGCCTCATTTGTCTAACCTAGTGAAATGAAGGTCAAATAGGGATACAGCATAAACACCAGAAAGCTAAAATAACTTTTTCAGCTACTCGATCATGCTGACAGTTGATGGAAATTGGAATTATGAAATTTTCACCATAATTTAGATTTTTAGTCAGCAAAGAAATAGGGTTCTGAAACAGACAATAGGAAAAGTGGAAATAGAAACCTAACTGGTTTTACATAGAAACTGGATTAACTTGTGAAAGGGATAGTATGATACAATTGTCTGCAACAGGAGAGACACAGACTTGATGATCCAGAAGGTCCCTTTGAATTGATAATCCTATGGGGATGGTATACTCCACAGGTTCTCTGGGGTTCAGCCACCCATAGAAGACCGCGCATCACTAGCGTTTCAAGGATTGCAACAGATGACAGGAACTACCACCTCAAAATCACTTTTTAATTTAAATCAAGAGCTCTGGGGCAATGCCTATTCATGTTTACTTTTTTGCCTGACAACTCTCTGGGTTGCTACAGCTACAGATGCACAGCCAGTGGTAGTCACTGCCGAAAGCACCGTCAAGTTCATAGGTTATCCAAGCCCGTGCTGTCTGGGGTCTTGCCCTCATCCCTGCCCAGGCTCCTCTGCCCAGTGCTGCCCGGTGACACATCCCTGCTGCAAACTGCCACGCGTTCAGCACAAGCACTCAGAGAGCTGGAAACCCTGCACAAAATGCGCAGTAAACCCAGAGGACTGCGTGAGGGACTAGCAGTGTTCAAGCAGCCAGGATTTGGAAATTTTGGCTCTCAGCAAAAGGACAGTTTGTTAACATGAGCTGTGGATCGAGGAACGTTCCAAGCCCAGCTCTTTGACTTCAGGCTGTTTTCATCAAAGGCCATCTTTTCAGATGGATGGGGCGGTCCCACCCAAGGGTTCCTTTCTGGTCCATCTGCAACCTTGTGACTGTACATGATCTGGAAATCTGCGGCTATTGCCTACTTAAAAGAAGACTTGCCCACCTACAGCCATCGCCTGCCATTCCTCCTGCAATCTCATTAAGCCGTGTTTTGCTTTGCTGACACCAACGCTGCCAAAGAGATCAGCTGGCGAAGGAGACTGTATTAGTAATGTGGCTGGCATTTTGCCTCCTGCAGTTGAGATCACTTCTGAGCACTGACTCTCTACTGGTCCACTCGGACGGATGGCCTAAAACTCTCTCCCTCTGTTCAGCTTCCCAGTGATGTAGTGTGCTTGCAACTGCGCTATTGCACTGGCCTTGCTCCATAGCAATGATAATATCTATAATTACTATTTTTCTTGCCTTGTATCTTCTCTTCCCTAGCCAGCCACCTGAGTTGTTGAAATACTTGGTGAGCCTGTGTCCCCGTTCCATTCCTAAAGCTCTAAACAGCCTTGTAGCCCATTCATCTTAACTCATGGCAACGACTCCACTTCGCTGGAAGATTTTACTTAAATTGTTTCTAATTTGGGTTAGAATCTTTCTTTTCCAGGTGTTCTCTTGTGAAACACTCATCCCTCTTGTTCACGCAGATCTTTTCATTTCAGAGATCAGAGATGTGAAGTGCAAACTCTGTCTTCTTTGCACAGTGTATAAACAAGCCTGGATGTAGCATCCAGGATGGGGTTCATTTCACTTCATCTTAGCCATCGAAAAGTCAGCCTCACTCAATCATCTAGATTCCCTCTATAACAACTGGAAAGGGGAATTTCCTTCAGAAGGAAAACTCTCACGCTGACACATGGGGAGGTCTTACCCTCCGGAGAGGTGTCTCTCCACTGAATGCAGAGCATGTCTAGGACACCTAATACTCAGAAAATTAAAGGTAGTTGAGACCGATGATTGATGTTTTACATCTTGACAGTATTATGTAAACAGAAACTAATTATTTCTGGCTGTTAAAAGCTAAGTAAAACTTTCTAGCCCGTTTCAGGGAAGGTAGAGAAGCACATAGAGAATATATGACCTGTCAAAAGACAGACTGGCAATCACTGTCAAAGTCACAGGAAGAACACAGAAGATCCTCAGTCACAGTCCTGTGCTAAGACCATTAAACCGTGCCTCTTTCAACAAACATCTTTCTACTTGTTGCCAGCAAACATCTCAATAGCAGTTTTACATGGGTTATTAATTGCTTGTAGTGCCTTGCCTTTGAATAGCAATAAAAAGTGGTCACACACAAAGGATTCTCTGGAACTGGGTGGCCAGTTCATGTCCCCTAACCCCTCCAAGCTGGCTTGAAGAAAGGAGCCAAGTGCAGCATCCAGAGCAGTTCCAAGTGATCCTTTCCTGCTCTGGATTCAGTAAAATTCCAGTGGAGACACACCTGTACCAGAAAAGGGTTTTTTTTCTGAGGAAAGAAGGGGTGTGAGCAAAAGCAATCTTTCCTCCAATCATAACTGTGTGTATTGGGTTTGCATGGCAAGGTTTTGGTAGCAGGGGAGCTACAAGGGTGGCTTCTGTGAGAAGCTGCTGGAAGCCTCCCCTGTGTCCGACAGAGCCAATGCCAGCCGGCTCCAAGATGGACCTACCGCTGGCCAAGGCCGAGCCCATCAGCAATAGTGGTAGTGCCTCTGGGATAACAGATTTAAGAAGGGAAAAAAGTTGCAGTGGGCACAGAAACTGCAGCCGGAGAAAGGAGTGAGAACATGTGAGAGAAACAACCCTGCAGACACCAAGGTCAGTGAAGAAGGAGGACGAGGAGATGCTCCAGGCATCAGAGCAAAGATTCCCCTGCAGCCCATGGTGAAGACCATGGTGAGGCAGGCTGTCCCCTGCAGCCCAGGGAGGTCCACGGTGGAGCAGACATCCACCTGCAGCCGGGGAGGACCCCACACTGGAGCAGGTGGATGCCCAAAGAAGGCTGTGACCCCGTGGGAAGCCCGCGCTGGAGCAGGCTCCTGGCAGGACCTGCGGACCCATGGAGAGAAGACCCCACGCTGGAGCAGGTTTTCTGGCAGGACTTGTGACCCCGTGGGGGACCCACGCTGGAGCAGTGTGGGCCTGAAGGACTGCACCCCGTGGAAGGGACACACGCTGGAGCAGTTCATGAAGAACTGCAGCCCATGGGAAGGATCCATGCCTGAGCAGTTCATGGAGGACTGTCTCCCATGGGAGGGACCCCACGCTGGAGCAGGGGAAGTGTGAGCAGTCCTGCCCCTGAGGAAGGAGTGGCAGAAACAACATGTGATGAACTGACTGCAACCCCCATTCCCCGTCCCCCTGAGCCCCTCCCTGGGGGGAGGAGGTACAGAAAATGGGGAGTGAAGCTGTGCCTGGGAAGAAGGGAGGTGTAGAGGGAAGGTGTTTTAAGATTTAGTTTTTATTTCTCATTACCCTACACTGATTTGATTGGTAATAAATTAAATTAATTTTCCCTAAGTCAAGTCTGTTTTGCCTGTGATGGTAATTGCTGAGTGATCTCCCTGTCCTTATCTTGACCCACAAGCCTTTCATTATATTTTCTCTCCCCTGTCCAGGGGAGTGACAGAGCGGCTTTAGTGGGCACCTGGCACCCAGCCAGGGTCAACCCACCACACTATGGAAGGCTTGCCAGCTCCAAACATATTTTCTAGTGTAGAGCAGACCTCCAGCCTTCACAGGTACTATATCATCTCTCATCCATAAAAGTCAGGCCAATGAACCTTCAAGTTCATAGGTTATCCAAGCCACTATAAATAAATATCTATGTGTGTATCTGTATTAATATATGTACATATGCATATTTAGGTGTACCCAGAAGAATTTGCATGTGCACGCACACAATTTGATAATTTCTAGGAACAAATTCTTGATATTTAAATATTTGGTCTTACTAATAATGTATACAGCTCACCAGAAATTTGTATGCACCTATAGGGGAACCCTACAGAGATTTTTTTCACTGTATCAAGCTGGAACCAGCCTTCAGAGCACTGAAGAGACCCACAAGACCAGGAAGGGAGAGGTATGGCTATAAAGCCAGGGTGAATAATTAGTGGTGCAATGTGGTTGTAAAATCTCTGGGCAAATACCTGCTGTGTCTCTAGCCCATCGAGCTGCTGAACTCCCTACTGGCTGGGGAGGGCATGCCCTGGAGCAGCTCAGCTGCATCAGACAAGAGGCTGCATGGGCATCCTGAATTCTTACTGCCAGCTTATCAGAAACAGTCGTAAGAGAAGGAGACAAGAGAAGGATTTGCTCTTTTTCAAACAGTTCAGTAACCGAGAGCAGAAAATAGTGGGTTTGTTTGTGGTAAAGATAGCAGTATATCCTCTGCACTCACTTTGCTACTGTGCAGAAAGAGAAATGTAAGAATGCAAAACAATAGCATTTTAATTTCAGGTTGCAAATGCTATACTCTGCTTTTCACACCCCATGCTTCATGCTGAGGAAAAGCTGCAGCATGCCAGAAAGGAGCTCTTTTCAATGAGCAGAAACAAAACCGAGGAAACTGGAAATCTACATTATTTACTGCAACTAAACCTCTTTCTTATGGTAAGCAACAGCCCCGGCCAGCAAGCCACAAACCAAAAGACACCTTAGTGGTCCAGGAAGTTCAGAGATGTTTGAGTTAAATATTGAGCAATGCAGGTGCAGGCTGCAGATGGGAGGTTTGGGTGTGAAAGCATGCCAAGTGCATAACAAAACTCGATTGAAGGAAGCCAATTTTAAGATCTCAGTCTGAATTCGTTGCACATAGATGGCAGGAATTCCACAGATACCCTGTCTGAGAAACAAGAGTTTTCAAGGTTCTTCAGCGTGTGAGCCACTGGCATAAAAAGGGACCTGCTTTGCTTTGCTTTGCTTTCTCACAATTAAAGTTATCACTAGGCACGCCCAAGTATATCTTCTGTTAAATATGCGGGGGCACATAACCTTGGTGCAACTCAGCTGCAGGGAATTTAGTCTGCATTCACAGAATCAATGTTTTTTCAATATTTGTATCTAATTATTTTAAAATTAAGAACTGAAGATTTTGCTGAAAGCAAGGAGGCAAATACATATTTGAATTATTCCCACCTTACTTCTTCCACTCATCTTTTGTTCACTTTGTGTTCCCCTATTCACTGGGATATGCGAACCATTTTTAAGATTGAAAAAATCCTGTTTTGGTGTGTTCTTCTTATCTATCTATACAGAAACAGGAGCTCTAGTCTGTAAAATTGACGGAAGTTCAAGCAATAAATGGAATTATAAAGAAAAAAAACAACAACAAAATGTTGGGAGAGGGATATTTGGAAAGAAATCAGCTTAGCCTGAAAAGACTGGGTGCTGATGGGCAGACAGATTTTACCATGCTTTCAAACCTTGAATTCTCCCCATTTCTGCAAAACAGCTGAATTAATAGTTCACCATTTGAGAGGAAGAAGATGTCACAAAGAAAATACAAAGCTGATGTAGCATCTCCTTAAAGCAAAGGATCCTTGCTTGGCTACACAGCAACGTTCAAGCAAAGCCTACCACAAGTCTTAAAACAGTGGCAACCACCCAAAAGAAATCCACCCTGTATAACATGCTGCACTAAAGGCTCAATAGCCTTTTGGTGAACCTACTGGCTTAGAGTTTCCTTGAACAGGATCTTTAAAAAAAACCCACAAAATCTGGACATTTTCTTCATTAGGCTCCCCAACTGCATGATATATCTCTATTTAACATGAATTTTAAAGTGAGAAAGCTGTAACACCAGCTTGCCTTACTAATGCCTGGCTACATAGCTACATAATAATGACTTGTTTGATTCCTTAAGGTGTTTTGTCTTAGCCTTGTTGAGATGTTTACTAATATAAAAAAGAAGCAAATATCTGGTTCTTACCCCATCATGCTATTTCATCTGTAAACTATAGGTGATAATAACATAGGTGACTCTGCTGTGTGTAAAGCTTAGTGAACAGCAATTCTACCAAAACAGCCCCTTGCATTTCCTTGGAACCATTGACATGAATATTGGTATTTTGGATCTGGAGCATTGTTCATACAGTCCTTTTGATATATAAAGCCCTATGCATATGCTAACTACTCCATTACTGTTGATACATACTTAAAAGATAGATCTTATGGTTTATTCTTCATGTCTTACATGTCTTTGCTTAGGTCCCAATTCTACCTAACCTTCACAGCCAGCATTTTAAGTTTACACATTATTAGTTATTATGCCAGAAATACCTGCAGTATATTAGGTTAGGCACATACGTAAACCTTTGCAGAATCCAGGATACTTATTAATTCACAAAGACTGAAATTCTCTCTTCTCAAACATGCCTTTGAAATGACTCCTAAACATTTTCTCCAACTTAAGGATGTAAATGGGATTTATGTGGGAAATGGGCAGTTGCTGGCTGTTTACACGTGTGAATTTTGTCCAGTGGGTGTCTATGTTGATTTTCCACTCTAGAATTTCTGATCCTCCCAATTCTTCATTACTACCTGCCAAAATCAGTTGTTAGTTTTGGGGTTTTGTACACTTGAGGTCAGATTTATGAGCTTTGTTGTCAAAATATTCCACATCTGATCCTTTTTCCATTCACCTTTAACTCTCTTTCCCAGCCCTGATCATAACTGCTTAAAAAAGTTTAAATGAATCGGTAACATTTTTATTAATTATTAATGTAACTAAAAGCTAGTTCGTTAACAACTTGGTTTCTGGAGCACTGTGCAAAAAGTGTGTCTGAGGACTTCTCTGTGCCGATGGTGCCTGTGTAAGAAGCTCTAACTTATTTCTCAAGTACTTATTTCTGAGAACTTCCAGCCCCAAGTGACTGATGTTTATCTTTGCAACAGTTTTATCTGGGAAGACTTGAGAGTTTAAAAACTTCAGACTTAGTGGCAAATTTTGCAGGAAGTACATAGCCCTTTCTGAGAGAAACATTCATTTGCATTTTTAATTATATAATTATTTCCCCAAAGCAATAAAATTCAACTGCTTCTGAATATGAATGTTATTTTAGCTGTCATAATTTTAAAAATAGTATTTCCTTAAAGCTTGACTCTTAAGTTTGATGATTAAGTTTAAGCATTTTTTCTATTTCCACTTTAAATCTTAAATAACTGACACATTTTAGTATCATCTCTGAAACCCAGGAAGTAAAAAATCTGATTTGAGACTTCTGTATTCTGAATTTATACTTCTTACTTGCCATAAGTACACTCCAAAAAGAGATGTAATTTTGTGTCAGAATATAATCCTACAACTATATTACACTTCCTTTTCAAAAGTCAAGCATTCAAATATGGTAGAACAACAACAACAACAAAAATTTGTAAATTGCATTAGAAGCGAGAGCCATTAGGTTTATCCAAGACAAATACTTATTTTCTGGAGGCTCCACAAGCCCTAAACTGTATTTCCAATTATTCATGGAATATGTGGCTGACCAGTAGTAGTTTGTCCAGGTCCTTTACTAGAAATATGCACAAGGTATTGCCCTCTCCTGATGCTCTCTGCAAAGGCTTCATAAAAAGGAGACATGGCAACAGGCATAACGGGAACAGGTCAAAGGAAGATTTTGGATATTATATGCCCCAAAAAGATGACAGAGCAGACTGGATGCCTGCAGAAATAAATACAGCACAAGTGTTCCTCGAAAGTATGTTCACAGAATAAGCATGAAGAAATGTGAAAGGACACCTTTTTGTGCTCAAGAATGAATACTGAGCATTTACAAGTACTTTAAACCTAGCTTCAGAATTGCTACAGCAGATTTTCATGATGGTATCTCTAAATAACTGTTCACCAAAGGTGGGATTTCCCCACTGATGTGAACCTGCTTTGGCCATGCCTCACCAGAAGGTTTTGATGAGGGAGTTGTTTTGAGAGATCACCACAGGAGTAGCTTAGCTGTTCGTAAGGGATCCAAAGAAGCCTGAAGAGAGCATGCCTTCAGTGTAGACAGAGGAGAGTAAACTTGACTGAAAAGCCATCTTCATGTTCTCCCAATCTTGGTCTTCTCAGTCCCATGTAATTCAGGCATCCCAGACAGACTCTTTGGAGGGCACGTCAACAGCAGTGCTCTCCCAGCACCAATACACTTTAATGTGCAGCCATTACTAATGTCCCCATGGCTCTCGCCACACCCATCCCTAGTAAAACCCTCTCACCAAGTTTCCGAAAGCATCTTTGGAAAGTGGCCACGTGGCTGTCCCCCCCCACTCCCATTCCAGGTCAATTGCCTCCTCTCTGAAGACCTCTTCTTCTCTTCCATCTCTCTTGCATACTGCGAGAGGAGACAACAGGGATAAGGATCTCAGCTATGGTTTATGTAGAACCACCAGCCCACGTTTTGCTGCCTGTGTGACCCAGGAGAGGTAAGATCTCATTTCTGGATGGTTTTCAGTAACTTTTTCCTGTTTTGGGAACTGTTTTATTTCTGTTTAAATGTTACTATAGATACTGGAATTCAGCCTCGCGAAGTTACATAACCAGCCTCTGCAGAGGCGAGGGCAAGGATGTCGGGAGGGACACAACATCCTCCTGTGCAAACCCCACGCAGAGGGGAGCCCGCGGTGCGAGAGCGCTGGGAGGGGAAGGGACCCTTCACACTTCTCTCCAGATCTGGGAGGCTGTGTGCCTGCCCTCAGGCCCATATGGGACTGAACGTGGCCAAAACATCTGGGAATGATTGGGTGAAACTAGTCATAGGACAGTCATTAAAAATATTGAAAGGGTAATAGCAGATTTTGTTCAGACGTCGAGAGACGGCAACACATAGAAGCAGACATTCCACAGCTTGGAAACAGGAATGAAGGTACGTTGCATTTGTCTGCACCATTCAGGGTAGGGATGTGCACAGAAACCAACCCACCTTGGAAGAAGCTAACTCCAGGCCCAGAGTGCCGGTGTGGCCATGTACCCCGGCTAACTAGCCCAAAAATCAGAGCTAGTCAGTTGTCGTGTCAGCGCTGTCTCCGTGCCCGAGACTTGCGGTGGTGGCTGGCTAAGCACAGTGCAAAAGTTACCAGCTTGCTCAGAGCAAACTCTAAGCAAAGTTACCTAACCACGGTGGTATGTTCACGGCCTCAGGCATTTTTCTATTACTCATGAGTATTTCTTTATCATATGGTAGGGAAAAAAAAGTTCCTAAACCAACTTGTAAATGCTTAAAGGCACTTGGCTTTTTCACCATCATGTTCGTAATTTTGGAAATTACTTAGAAAAAGTCCACTATCCTCAAAGCCTATCAATTCTCTGTTGCTCCACCAGATACAACTGAATGCCAAGTGGACACCTGCATGTCAGAAGGGGAAGGATGGTTCACTGATTTCCCAATGTTTTCAAGAAAGCCGGGTTCAGCTCTTGACCCCTTGAAACATGAAAGTCTAAGTCCATATTTCCAAACCAAGACAGGCATTTGAACGTTTCACAGAGAATCTACTGATTCACTCTGTTTTCCATGAGTGAAATGGTGATGATACTTCCCTATTTCACAGAAGTGCAGCAAAAAGAAATTCCCTTAGCGAGTACGTGATGCTTATCATCAAACTCTGAACAAAAAGGCAGCTGAAAGGGAGATTCCCTGCATCACAGGCACATAAAATGCCCAACTGTTTTTTATTTAAACTACCGTCAGTTGTAATCTCACCTTTCTTGACAACTACTACAAATGTTGCTTTTACAACCAGTACAGATGCTGCTGCTGCTGCTTTAGTGAAACAAGGAGAAAGACAAGACAGAGACATCAGGCACAGTCATTTAGGACCAGAAGTGAGTAAGAATTAATTAACATCACACGGCAATATAGGTAGGCAGATTTTGTGAACAGAAGCCCTGTTTCACCTTCCCTGGGTTTTTTGCATATACCTGCCACCCCAGTGTTATATCTCACAGCTCCTAAAATGCCAATTATACTGATACTGGAGCTTTTAACCCATATGCAGTTTTTAATTAAACAAAGGCCATTTAGATACTCTTCAAGGATCCAAATATTCACAAGCTACATGTGCAGTACTGTACTTGAAATAGCCTCTGACACCATTCTAAATAAGTGTAGTTAGTCCACTTCAGTTAGTAGAGTTTTTCCAAATCACGTCAAACAGGTCACACATAGGTTCCATTGCATTTGCACATTTAAAAGACAGGGTTTATATAAAGAGGAGTATTAAATGATCCAGCACTGAGAAGGCAAGTAGGTGGTCATGACCCCAGTGCTTGTAGTGCACAGATAAACATACAGACATTTCAGTTCTATTTCCTCCTTCAGTTACCAGCAACAAAATTAAAAACAAACAAACAAACAAACAAACAAAAAGTCCAGTTTGCCTTGAGAAATGCCTACAGAGAACAAATTCTAGGATGTACTGACTCCCCCACTTTTTGACAATCTGATTCCTTCAGAAGTGTCTCAAGATGCACATTGAAAAGCTGAGGTCTTAAAAAGGACCTGGTCATTTCTGAAAATACAATACTAACATGAAGTGTTGCAGATTAAGGAACAGAAATGGGGAGTCTTCCCTTAAAGCTTAAACTGGAAGATGTTTTTCTGGTGCTAGTTTTATCTGATTCATGAAAAATTACGAAGGTGTTTGGCGAAACACACTGTACAAATGCTTTTTCTATTGTATTGAAAAAACTATGAGCACAACTGGAAGACTTGCACATATTGTGAAATAGTTTATTTGCTTTCACATCATTTTAATGTCACTCAATATTTCTTAATGAAACCCTGAATAATAAACTGAGACATAGACAGGATACCTATGTAGTACCCCCCATGCCTTTGGATGTTCTGAATGCCACCTCCCCTTCTATCCCACTACCTTTTCTTTTACAATCCCATAGACTGCTTGAATTCTAACTGCTATCGGAGTATTTCAAAGTAATTCAGGCCACTTTAACCGATCAGTTCAGTGTGGTTCTTTGCTCAGAAATGCCAGTGTGACCTTACCATTTGCTGAATCTGTAAATAAGTAATTATTTGGCTTACTTATTAAGGTAACACACCCTAGCTAGGATGAAAAACCAGACCTACAAGATAATCCTCATCTCAAGTTTCTGCTGGCTGTACTGTCTCGAAGTATTTGCCCATATTGTATTAGTGAAATTTCATCCATGTTTGATACTGTAGTTGGAAGTATGAGGCACGGGTGGTCAAAGCAGTAGTCATCTAACAGATGTTTTCTCCCATTAATATATGAGCTTATAATCTTGTTCTGCAGATAGAAAGATACCTTTTCCTTACTACAGAAACTGTATTGCTAAGTATGTAGTAAAAATTTTCTGTCAAATGACTCTTCATTAAAATAGGTGGATCAATAATGGTATTACTAAGCATCTGTGTAGAAGGCAAAGAATTAAATTTCATATAAGGGGACTCTATTTCACACTATAGCTGATATCACCCAGAACATTAATCTTTTTGTTTATACATTGAAATTCTAAATAACATTGCTTTACAAAAATAATGTGGAAGTATCATGAAAACAGCAGTTATGTTAAAAAAATAGACATGTTGATGTAAGAAAAAAAAATATTTTTGAAAGGATATATTTTCCCAAAAGTTTTTTTTGCTTTTAATACTTAGAATATGCAGTAAAGGAAAAAATAATAAAAATTGATGGTACTGCTGGTAAAAATAGGGAACAGTACTTGTTCTCTGCTTTTAACCAACAGATACCATTCTTGCTGGAGTACATAGTGGTAGATACAGGTATGGAAAATGGTAGCCACTGGCCATTCCTTTACTTCGTTGTTAATGTCTGCATTATGGTAATTTTAACTTGCAATTTGTTTTCATTCAGGTTTTCTACTTAGCAAGTACAACATTTTATAGGTAGTGGCTGCCATGAACAGCCTGATTTCAAAGCACATAATGATACTTATCTTCACCTAAAAGTGGTACTTAATGCAGAATCACAGTGTTGGTCAGGTTGGAAGGGACCTCAGAAGGTCATTTAGTCCAATCTCCTGTTCAGAGTAGGTTCAGCTCTGAATTCAGAACAGATTTGTCTAGGCTTTGTCCAGTCAGATCCCAAAAACCTTTTGAAAAGATCCAAGAGCCTCCCTGGGCAGCCTGTTCCAAAACTTCATGGCAAAAGACTGTTTTTTCTTGTTTTGGCTGGACACACCCACCCACCATTCCCTCGTTTTTATGACCACTGTCTCCCATTTTCACACTGTGCTCCTCAGCTTCAGCTTCACCTTCTCAGTAACCTCCCCACAGGTGCTGGTGGGGCTGCTGTTAGGTCTCCCTGAAGCCATTTCTTCTCCAGGCTGTCACAGCCTTTACTGAAATACTTTTTTTATACAGTGATATTTTTAATATACTGATACATATTTTTAATATACAAAAAATTAGCTAAAGATGGCACTAGTCCAAACTGGTCAGATTCTGCAGAGTTTTTTCAAACATCAAGGGAAGGAACCAATATCATACCCACTTCAGTACATCTCTTCAGACAAAGGAATTAAATCCTACGCTTTGTCTGGTAAGTCATTTCAGGACCTCACAATTCAGCGAAGAAATGTGCTAACTTTTCCCTAAGTATTTAATGACATTAGAGTAAAAGAGATATAACATTATTCAGTCCTACATTAACTTTTCAAATTCTGCTAGTACAGATTTCTCATGCAATACCAGCTTTGCAAGGAAAAAAAAAAAACCACCAACATTGTTTCCCAAAATTGCATGCTTTTGGAGGCTGTTTTTGAATATTGAGCATTATGAGTCATTTGTGACTGTGGAAATTCCAGTAATACAATGGAGTTATGTCAGACCTGAATGGGACTCTTTAATTTCTGACAGTACATCCTAAACTACACAAGCAAACAAACTCCCCAAATATGAAAGGAGGAAAAAAAAAATGCAAAAATGGGTGTTGGTATCTACCATATTTTAAGACACCTCTCAATCGCCCAAATTAGACGCAAAGTAGTTCCTCCATTCTAGCAGGACACCTAAAAACCTGTGATCTTGGGATATATGAGACCTCCAAAGGTCAATCTGTGTCCTACTCAAGTTACATAAAGGTGAAGCCATACATAATAAAACATGACAGAATGGGGAAAGAAATGCTTTAATTAACCCAAAAAATTAACATAATATCTTAAAATTTATCTATTTTCCCATCAGTCAAGGAAATAAATAATAACTGGAGGTATATCAGCCTGAACTATAGGCTACTATAATTAGATGGCCTTACCTATCTCCTGGAAGATCCAAGATGCGTTTTTCTCCTAGGAGTGATCTGGCATTGCATCCATTGAGTTGCCTGACTGAGCAAAGTCAAAGTGACTTTTACATGATATGGACCCTCAATAGACATAAATAGATACATCTAAATTACTTTTTGCACAGCAAAGTCAACTCTCATCTGTTAACAACTTGACTTTCTAACTGGCACAAACCAAGATTTTTTGAGAATAGCAAAGAGCAGAATTACTTCTCTGGACTTCCCATCAATTCAAGACTTTCACAGTGTATTTTGGAACATGGAGCAAATCTTTATACAGTGAAAGTCAACAGCTGCGTAAGCAGACTAGTTTACATTTTATATCCAGTGAACTGACCTGAACAGAGTTAACTCACTTCTTATCCACGTGTTTCCCATTGCTTTCTGTTGGGAAGGAACAGTGGACAGAGACTAAAAGCGATAGAACTTTTAAAACCAAACCACTGACTGCGTATATTTCTTGTATGAATGAATCACATCATCTTTCTGTTTCCTGTTCTACACTCTGAGGAGAAATTCCAGCCCCAGTACTGAGGAAAATGTTGTTATAGTAATAAAGCCCAAGAACAGTAGTAAGAGACAGAGCATCTACACAGATGGCAAGACTGTTCTCAATTACATCAACATCCACACCTCCTCTTGAGTTCATGTCAGCATAAATTTGATGAGGATTTGGTCTCCAGACTCAGCAACCTTTACACATACATGTCTGCTATTACTTCCAAAATTGCTGCTATTCTGCCTGCTATGGAAATCTCAAGTGTCCCTCAACTACATCTTGGACGTCAATACTTAATACAACAACCTTTCTACACTTCAAGTAATGAAATCGCAGCCCAGCAGCCTTCAGTAGCAGTTACACCTGCAACAAAAACATGCGTGCCCTCAGAAATACCAACATGTAACAAGAAATTCAACACACACCGCACCCCCCAGTCCCCTAACGTTGTCTCTGTAATTTTGATTGCTGCAGCGGCCTTGAGGGCTGACCCTCGTAGAGCTACTTTTTTATTAAAAGCAGTCGCGTGCGACTCAGTGGTTTTAACTAGAAAGAGCAGCCATCCATCCTTCCCTTGTGCGAGGCGGTGAACACGGAAGAGCCGTGCGTTGTGGCGTTTGAAATTTGTTTCTGCACAAAACGAGAATTCTTTTCAGGGGTGAGGAACTACGCCAATTGCCTCGGTCCTTGGGCCACAGGAAGGGGCAGGCGGGGAGGAGGAACGCGGGCCAGGCTGGGCAGCAGAACTCGTCATCCCGCACGTGGGCAGGAGGAGGGCGGCAGGGAGGGGTGCACCCGCTTGCCTCTGCCCTCGGCCCCATGCACCTCCACACCGGCTCTGCCCAAGCTCCGCCGGTGGTTTCCTCTCGCCCGCACCCGCGCGACAGAGCCGGGGAGCCTGGCTGCTCGCCGCCGCCTTGCCCTTCCTCCGAGCAAACAGTGAGGTCCCAATTATGCAAACACGCGGGTTGACTCACAGGTTGCTCACGTGCCCGAGCGGCTACAAGACGAGAGCCCACCATTTCAATATGGGAAGCTTCAGTGCAATAAACGCGCACCTTATGTCGTACTGTGAGGTTTTTAATACCTGCAAAAGCCTTTCCTGGGGACCAGTGAGTTGACGCTACCCACACAGCTCCCAGAACAGCACGGGAATCGCCTGCCAGAAGATGTGGCTGAGTCACAGAATTCACAGCAAGGTATGTCTATACTACAGTCACAACTGATGGGACTGCAATACAGCGTAAGCATAGTCGGGCAAGCTTTAAATTAGCTAGCTTGGGCACCGGTAGTAGTCTAGCCATTAAGTCCAGGCCAGCCTAACCGCTCAAGTATTTACCCAGCTTTTTGGGCACGTTTTCCAGCCGGCTCCGAGTTCCACGCTGCCACAGCTGGACTGCTACCAGCTCCCAAGTTGACCAGTTTAAAACCAGCTCAGGTATGTCTGTGACTGCAACATAGACATACCTCAGCTCCTACATCATTTAAACTCCTACTGTCTCAACTTCCACATTTCTAAAAACTTGGAATTACAACACTAGCCTGTATCGTCACTGTACTGCTGAGATTACACATTTGGGGTGCAATAAATAAATTCCATTTTAAGTGTGAAGTTTATGGTTCTTCCAAGATGTGAACTGTGTTTAACAAAAATAATTAATATTGCTGGCTATGTGACAACCTCTTTCATTCAGTCGAGAAGCAGTTCAGTGAGTACCAGATGTACGAGGTGACTATCTGACCTGAAACTCTGCAGAACACAGTAAGTTTATACACAGATATCCAAATAACTCAAACATGTCTAGGCCTTACCCTGTATCTGTGGACTAGGGGAAAAGTCTGCTGATTCCAGTGGACATTTTCCCTGCATAAATACCACTCACTAAGTAGTACATTTTGTAACACAGAACAACTTGGAAGAAATGCCAGCTTAACAGTTGCATTGCTTGGGACCAGCAAATCACTCCTATTTCACCCCATAACCTGAAGTTGAATTAAGGACTGAAAAAGTACACAAAATTCTTCAACTAGTTCTTAACTGATCTTTGGGAAGCAGAACATGGCTTTTACCTTTAAAAGCCATAAATTCGTGTACAATTTAAGTCACATTCATCGCAGTGGTAATTTAGCTGATTGTAGCAAGGGTTCATCTCACCATGGCTGGATTTGGTCCTTTAACAGACATCTGAATATATTATACCTTTTTCATTTAGCATTTTAATACCAATTTGTTCACGCTGAAGATCCATACATTCGCCTCCACCCACTCAACGTACCACCTCCTGTCTGCTTATACCAGAAATTTGTATGTGCCAACACTCTCCCTAATGCTTGGAGAGTATGGATCCTCAAGGCCCCATCATGTCAAATGCTCCATCTCATGGCAAAGGCTCATGCCGTGTGCTACAAACCAAACGACACCCAAGCAATATTCTTTATTCTTTCAATACCAAGGACTTGCATACCACTTCTCTTCCTTCTGTTTTCAGAAAGTCATTCAGCACGTCAACATTTGAAATGCTGCGGGGATGATGGGCAGAGCAGAGATGGAGGAGGTGTTGTGCTGGAAGATGTTAAGGGCTGCCATCAGCCAGTCCTTTGATCTAGAAACACTTCCAGACCTGGTTAAAACTGCTGGGTCTGCTAACCAGATGGCAAGGACCCTCTGTGTTCCCAGCTTCTCCCTCCTAGTTTTTCAATTCCCATTAAAATCAATGAGATTCTGCTCCCTTCAGAATTTGAACATCCCTTCAAATTTTTGAATTGTTGAAGTATGAAAACCAAACACAGGAAGGCAACGAAATGCTCACAGGTGTACAATCTTGCTCGGCACCACAAAAGCATCATTCACAATCCTCCCTCTCCTCTCTTTTGCCAACATAAATCCAAAGTGACTTCACAAGAAGACAGTAAAATTACACCGGATTAAAACAGGTTCATCTGAGGCCAGAACTAGGTAATAGTTAGCAGGAAAACCTGGTGACTTCACCAGAAGCAGCATGCTAGCTACTACTAAATATTTTGGCATTTCTTGTGATTTGACATCAAAACAGCTCTGCCTCTGACCTAAGGGTTCTAGTTAGCTGTGTAACCTCTGCTAATTCCCAGAATAAAAGAATGCAAAACTGGGACATAACTACTTTATCTTGAGCATGTTCATGCAAGAAAAACACAGCAGCTCCTTTTCACAGCCCTAATGAAATGTTTTGTGTCCGTGTGTATGTTCTAACACAGCAATTCTGTTTATTTTATAGGCTTATCATAAAAAAAGACACTTTATGAGCTACACAATAGTATTTCAACAATACCTTGTTGTGACATGATATGGTGTAATTACTTAGCAGGAGATACTACAATTTATTGTTATGTCATTGAGTCATACCCTTCAGGGCTTCAGATTGGTGTCTTAGTTTGCTTTTTAAAGCCATAGAGACTAGCAAGCTAAGTCAAGGGATGCATTAAAACATCCCAGACATCTTTAGACATAGACTGAACATGCGCCTGTACACAGCAGCATGTTTGAAAACGCTTCCCCCATCCTTCCCCCTCCCCTCTTTGTTTTGCCTTTGCAGCATTATTGACTGGGTTAATAATAACCAAAGAGAACAGAAATTTCAACCCAAACATGTCAAAAACGTGTTACGTTACGTTAGGGTCCTATTCAGGCAGTTAAATACACAGACTGATCCTACGGAGCCGGAGATGCTCAGCACCTACCACAGACTTTACCCACGAGAACGCATCGCTGGCTTCTCACCTGTCCATGCAGTTTGCACTGCAGGACAGGGCCTTGCCGAGCACAGCGTCTCCCTCTTCCTTGGCATCATTTTTAGGTACCACGTATCAATGAGGAGAGGACGTGATTTTATTATATAGCACACTGTAACAACTGTAAGCGCAATACAGTGAATTAGTGGCAGCACCTTTCCCTAACCAACGGAGTTGAGGCAGTAGGCCAGGATATGTATTTTTTTCTTTAAAAGAAGCACGGCTCTGACTGAGGTCCCTCGGTCTACCCGTGGGTACGGAGACAAGCGGCTCCCGTTTCACAGGCGGTACGTGCAGCGCACCCCGCTGAAAACTCTCTCAAGCAGCCAGCGCAGCCCTGGGACAAATTCAGCCTCCCCGCCGCCACGGCGCGCCCCGCCGCCACGGCGCCCCGGGAGCCCGGGCAGCCTCACGGCGCCGCGGGGCCGGGCCGGGCCTCCTCAGCCCAGCCGCCCCCCGGGCAGGGCGGCAGCCGCCGCCGCCGCTGCCCCGCTCCTGCCCCTCCAGCTGCGAGCGGAGCCCGGAGAGGGGCAGGACCGGGACACGCACACCTGCCCCGCGCCGGTGCCGGCCGCGGGGCTGGGCAGGCAGGGGGCGGCCGGCCCGCCCCGGGGCCGCTGCCCCCTCCGAGGGGAGGCCGAGCCGAGGGGAGCTGGCAGCGCCGCTCGCCGTCTGCCCCTTCCCCTCCCGCGCGGAGCCCCTTCCCGGTGGGAGGCGGGAGCGCACCCGGGCCCGACGGGCTGGTCGCAGTCATAAAGAAAACCACCCCGGCAGGGGCCTCAGGCAGCCGGCAGTCCCGGCGGCGGCCGGGGCGGGCGAGCCGCCAAGCCCGGGCGGAGGCGGGCCGACACCTCTGCCCCACGCCCGCCGCGCTCCGGCCGCCGGTCCGCGCCTTGGCCCGCCTCGCCTCGCCCGGCCCCGCCACCTCCCCGTCGCGCCGGGGCGCGGCGCGGGCACAGCCCCGCGGCGGCCGGGCCGGGGGAACCGCCGCCCGGCTCCGCGCCGCCCCGCTCCCTTTCCCAGCCCCCGCCGGCGAAGCCAGCTCGGCGGCAGCGCCCCAGAGCGAGCACCTCCCTTCCTTCCCCCCGGGCGCTGGGTGTTGCTGTTGTTTTGCTGCCGCCGCCGCCGCAGGTCGGCCGGGGTGGGCGCGGAGGGAGGGAGGGAGGGGAAGCGGTGCGCTGCGGGGCCGGGTGCCAGGCGCACGCCTCTGCCTGACACACGGGCGGGGAGGAGGAGCTGGCCGGGCAGGTTTGTCAGCGGGGCGGCGGCGGCCCCGCTCCCCTCCCCTCCCTTCCCCTCCCTCCCCGGGCTGCTGGGGATAATTAGTGTCTGTGCGAGTCTGTCTGCCCCCGGGAGGCAGGGCGGGCGGCGCGGAGTCAGTGCGTGCCCGGCTGTTTGTGCGCGGTGACTCGCCCCGGCCCCTCGGCGGAGCCTCCACCCCGCGGGCGGGGAGCCGCCCGGCCCGCCCGGCCGCGCTCCCTGCCGTGACCCTCCCACCGCCACTCACCCCGCCGGCCCGGGGAGCCTGGCAGGGCGAGCGGCGCCGGCGTCATGTGACAGCGCGGCCCGGTGCCAGGAGCCCGGGGGGAAGGCGAGCGGGCGGGCGGAGGGCGGGAGGCAGGGCAGGGCGGCGGGCGGGCAGCTCCTCCTCGCACACAGACCCGGAGCCACCGCGGAGGCGCCTCAGCCGCGGGGACGCGGGACACGCCGGCCTTGCGCCTCGGTGCCGCCGCAGGCGCGACCCCCCCCCAGTCCCCGCCACCCAGCGCGACCCCCGGCACTGCGGGAGCCGACGGAGGCCGGCACCCTCCGCACCGCCCGCCGAGCGTAAGTGTGAGGGCGCGGGGGGGAGAGACGGACCGGGCTGGGCTGTGCCTGCTGCAGGATGGAGGTGCCGGAGGAGGAAAGTTTCCAGGCGCTGCGAGCGGCGCGGAGCCCGGGGCGGCAGGCAGCGGGACGCCGCCGGCACCCGGGGGCGCGGGAGCCGCAGCCGGGCCGGGGGGCGCCGGGGACAAGCGTCTCCGTCGGGCCGCAGTTGCGGGGAGGGGGGAGGGGGACAGGACTCGTCTCGGCGGGGCGCGGGGGGCTCACGGCAGGGCTCCCTCCGCGGCGCCTGTGAAACTTCCTGCGTGGCCGCCGGCGCGGTGAGGTGGCGGGAGCGAGGGGTGGGGGGCTGCCGCTGCCTGCCGCGCCCGCCCGGGCGGGCAGCGCACCTGTGTGGCCGTCGCCGTCGCCCGGGGCCGGGGCCGGGACCGCGGCCGCCTCCCCCGCGGCGCCCTCCCCCGCCGGCCGCGCTCCCCGGCGGGGGGGCTCTGGGGCCTCCCGCCCGCCTGCCCCTGGCGGGAGGGCCTGCGGGCCCCCGCCCCTTAGGGCCGCCCTCCCGCCGAGCGGGACCGCGGCCCCCGGCCGGCCGCCCGGCGCGGCGCGACAGGCTCGTCTTCGGTTAGAGACTGGGAGGAAGCGTCGTCGGATCCCCCGCGGGATGTCGTGAGGTGAAAAGTGTAGCGGGCTCCCTCGGTTCTGAGGGCGGTGGGGGAGACGCCGGGCTGGGCAGGAGCTCGCGTCTTGGCGGTGTCCCGCCAGCAGCGCGAGGCTGATCGGCGGCGCCGTGTCCCCGCTCTAACTCCCGGTGAAGTCAAGGATGAGACCGGCTCTCCGGAATTTATCCTTCGTATTGTCATCTAACCTTACCACCGCTTAGCCGTGATGTAGGCGACGTTAAAAGGCGTAGCGCCTGGGACGGCACGGCAGTTAAGTGCGGAGTGAGAAGAAACGACCGTAAATTAGCTTCCCTTTTCTGGATGCCGTTTGTTGGGTTTTTTTAAAGCCGAAATGGGAATAGGAGTTATTTGCTTTGGACCTGTGTCAGGTGAGTGCCTGGCACAGCTAGGGGAGCCCTAGAAAAGGAAGGTTCGGCAGCAGGCGCCTGCGCTGGGAGATCACCTAACCGGAGGTTGGGAGAAAGATCTATTTCGGAATACCTCAAGTTCTTCAATAGTTATATGAAAAAAATACATTAAAGTTGCTTTGTGTACTCCCCTGGTGATTCGGGTACTGTACCTGCGCTGTCTGCTGTGTTTTATTGGTTTCCTCACCTTCGAAAATTCAGGAAGTGTCACTATTTGTGGAGCTGAACTCTGAAGGTTTTATTGTTGGGAAAAGCTGAATTTGGGTGGCTGATGGGAGAGCTCTGAAGACTTGACATTATTTAAACATCCATAAATGTTCATTACCTGTATTGAAAACAAAGAATTACACGGCTGCTCACTAGTGACTTTCCATAGAATACTTTTAAGAGACACTGTCTCGTTAATCGCAGGAGGAGCTGCTTCTTGTGTGAGAGGAATTACATCTGGATTTGATAATCCTGCCTGACCCAGAAAAGATTTATTTCAAACTAACTTTCCTCTTGTATTTTTAAGAATATTTTGCCTAGTATCAAAATACAAAAAACCTGAAGTTGACTTGAGTGGCCTTTTTTATTTTTTTCCCAAAGGCAAATACTTGCCCCCCCAGCTGGGAAACTGGGCGTAAGGTGGGGGGGGGGGGGGGGGAAGAAGATACTAAATGGTTGCTCACTTCCCTGAGAAACTGAGCAAAATTTCCTCTAAGCAGCAGAGCTGTGAGGGAGCCCTTAGGTACTGTGAGGATTTGACCTAGGCAACACCTGTTTAGCCAAAAGCAAAAGTCTTCAGATAAATAATGATGTAAATGTGACTGAGATGAGTCGAAGGCCTGGAGATAATAGAGATGGGAGTTATACAACCACTAAATTACTTATATTTCCAGATATTCACTATGAAGAAAGGAAGGAACTGATACCATCGGCATAAAACCTACACCCACACATTGCTGTGTAGATGCTGTACTAGCCAGTTGTTACCTCATGTGTGTTGTTAAACTCCAGCCATGAAACCCCACAGCAATTACTAGTGTTACTGTGGTACTCGTCCACATAATTTGCTGTAACACATTCTCACATTGGATAATATTAGATGTCCCACCCATAGTATATAAATAACCGATGCAAAGTATGTAAGAGAGAGTATTTGAAACCACAGCTTTGAAGGAAAACAAATGTTGAAGTTACTCTCTTGCAAGACATCTCTGCCTCATGTTGTCAGCTTATTTCATTTATTCAGCTGTATATTTAGGTGCTTCAAAAATAAAGTATTATATCCATGGAAAATCAGGTCCTGAGATGAAGTCTGAGTGTGTATGAAACAGGGATGTACAAGGCTAAGCGTGTGACAGCTTAGAAAAATACTCTTGGGTGCACTGAGTGATGTTGGTCCTCAGCTATTGAGCCATACGGAACAAAAGTGAGACACTGTCCGGGAGCAGCCCTTAGCTTTACAAATCACTCCTGCGGTGGTCTGATCCCCCTAGCTCTGTCTATGAAGAAAGAAGGTGCTTATTGTCAGGCTGGGGTGCTCCCTGTTTGATGTCATGAGCCTGTAGCTCTGTTTAGCTACTGGCATTCTGTAAATACAGTAATAAACCAGCTGATCCCAGGGAAGGTTTCAGCTAATCGTCATGACCTGTGGTGTCTAAAAATCTCCTGCTCCCTGATGTTAAGGGAGCCTGTTTGTAAATAGGGCAGGTCCCCTGCATAAGGACAGTGTTTTTATTCACACCCAATGAACAAACACCTCCACCCACTGTTGTTGTTTTAAAAGACTCCAGCTGCTCATGAATATAGGGTCAGGGAGGGCCGCCTAAATGTTTCTCTGTGCTTTCTCCCCAGCGCAGCCAGCAGAGCTGTTTCCTGTTCTTTGTTTCAAGGCTGGGGTTTGCGTCACACATTCCAAGTGGCATATGTGGTGCTCTTTCCTGTTTCAGGCTGTTTTCTGGCAGATCGGTAGCCTCGTCCAGGCCCCTTGTCACTGCCCCTCAACTCCCAATCCCCACCCAATGAGTTATCATGTCTCTACACACTCACGATTGCTTAAGATGCCTGTGTTATGTCATAATAAGGTTTCCAAGTTAACCTTTAACGCACGCCCTCGACTCCAATGTAGTTATGGGGGTGAACTGGAGAGCTTCGCTACCTTCGCTGACAACTTGTACTTGAGTTTACAGAAAGTTGTGAGCCAGTTTTCTGCTCTCACTTGCTCATCAGCCAATCTGGAATAGCTCCATTAAAGTCACGGAGTTACACTGGTGTGAAAAGAGTGTGAGAAGAGAGTCCACATCTGTAGGCTCATACTTATAAGAGGGTTTTGGCTTCTGCCATGACCCAACCTGAATGGCCCACCATAAGCACTTTGTATTTCCAGATCTCAAAAGGAATAGGTATTTTCTCCTTATACAAACTAGAAGATTTCTCTGTCTTCCAGATGTAATACAGAAAATGAGGCACTGCTGGCTAACTTTTCTTTGGAATGAATAGGTATGGCCGTCCCACATTTTGCATTTTTGAAGGCATAAAAATAAATCTTTTACTCCTGTTTTTATATTTGTCTTCTTCCCCCACCTTGTTGCAGGCAGACATAGAGATGAGAGGAAATTCAGAAAGAGAGCATAAATCTTTGTGTTGCTTTGGATCTGACAGAAGAAGAGCTAAAGGACCCGGGCCAAAGCTCATTGAAATCAAGAGAAAGACTTGCATTAACTTCAGTGGGCTTTGAATCAGGCCCTGGATGAAAATGCAAGATGGAGTGTTTATTCTTCTCTGTCACTTACGGGCTGGAATATGCATGGTTTCTGTACAAACAGAAGTACTTCCACCCTTTTATTTTACCTCTTTTTATTTCACTCGTTTTTAAGTAATCTTACAGTTCCTGCTGTTGCTCTTTTGGATGCTAAAAGTTCGCTGTTTGTGCTCATTGCAGGTATCTTTTAAGAAGTATCCAAAATACATGCTTTAAACTTCCTCTTTCAGGGCTTAATTGTATGTGAAAAATAATTTTTACTGAATTCTGTGCACGTCCTTACATCAACTTGTTTTTTGTCTGTTCAGAAATCCAGATAACAAGAAGTATTTGGCCACACAGTTTTGGTAAGTGGTTTATTGATTATTTTAATTTGTTACTCTCAGTTGTTTTTACATAGTTGTTTTTCTGTTAATTTTAGAATGCTATGGGTTAGTTTATCCATTAGAACCCAATAAAATATCTTAATTCTGGTACTGTTAATTTGCACAGGATTTCAAACATATTTAATCTTTTTTTCCCATGACAGAGGGAAAGTGTTGCATTTAACTGCATTTAATATTGGAAACTTGTGTATAATAAATGCAGTAAATTTTGTGGTTCACACCTTCTTGTAGCCAGAAGTTCTACAAAATCAGGGACTGAGATTAAAATTATAATGGTTTTGTAAACCAACTTTTTAATATTAATTAACACCGCTAACAGGAGGTCTTTTAGAGTTCTTTTATGCTGTCAGTGTTGAAGCTTTTGTGTTTTCATTCCAAGGCTAGTTGCTTCCAATCCAGAATATGAAGTTTGGCAGAGCTGCTTTTAGGAGAGATTTAACCCTTCCCTGTTAAGCATTCACTTGATGCCGAGTTTTACTTCGAGGGTTTTGTAGCTGTAGTTGATATCTCCCAGGGGAAGGAAGTGTAAGTGTAGATCAGCCAAATGGAAAGATACAGCTCTAACAGGTTTTTAATAATAGTAAACTAAGAATGGAAAAAAAAACCAACCAAACGTGCGGTCTGTCTATCATGCAGTCAGTGTGTGTTACCAGCAAACTAACTTGATCCATGAAGGCATAACAGACTTTCCACTTTTAAAGAGTCTAAGCTGCTTTGATCACTTGTCTCATTTGTACTCACTACACTGTCCAGCTCTTCTCCCTGGTGTTTTTTTTCCGACTTCCGTGGGTACATAGAAGTTCATTGACATTTGCCCTGTATTCAAATCCTCATTCAAATTAATCATTTAGGCTATTATTCATAAATGTACACTTCCTTTCTTTAGGATTAGATTTTTTTTCTTCTTCCCTATACTATCAAAAATGTTGAATCTCTGTTTCATATGTTTTGTGAAATAGCAGAACCTTTTACGTAAGAGTATTTTCTGTCATTCTTCCCTCATAATAAAAAGATAGGATTTATATTTCTCCTTTTAAATTATCTTCAAAATTTACCTCTTAAGAAAAACACAACAAAAAAACAAAGTTCAGTTTGGAAGGGAAAGATTATCATACCATTCCACATACTTCACTTGTTTTCAAAAGTCTGATCTTTTATCCTTACTAGACTGTTTCTCCTTCTAAGAAGTAGCTTGAGACAGGAAACCAGACAGCAGTCTGCCCTGATAAGGGAGAATATTGTCTAATGGAGGTGCCTCAAGGGCTTTTCTTTCTCTCTCCCTAAGGTTCAGTAACTGTAGAACTGAAGGTTGAACAGGCTTTACATGGGCTCCATTTTTCCTTGGTAGAGAAGTCATTTTCTTAATGAGCACTGCAAGAACTTTTTTGCCCAAAATTTTTACATACAAGAAAGCCATTTCCAGGCATGTGGCTTCAAAGAGCCTGCAACAGTATTATCAAAATTTTAATGGAAATACTGATTAGTCTGCTACACAGCTGATAAATAATTACATCAAAGCAATTCTAGGTCAAACAAAGTGATATCAGCAAAGTTAGGATGCACAAGTTGTGCAAAACCCAGATTTTTCAGCCTGTTAGCAGTTCTGAAAGGAGGAAGGTAAACGATTTTCATGTCAATAAAAAGCAAAAATAGTCTTAAATACTAAACAACATAATCCTATAGAAATATTCTTTTTCTTTGTGCCTATCAGGTAAAACTTTCAGCAGAAAATTTTTGCCCAGGCACCATTTTCTTTTTACGCAATATCCTGACTTTTTCAACAGTTATTCCTGTTTCCCAGTGGAAATCCAATGAATAAACAAACACAGAAGGCTGCTGATCAGTGAAACGTTTTCTCGATGTACTAGTTCATCGTGATTTTCCCCCTGCTCTGTTCTTCATGGGCTGGCTGCTCCAGTCCCTTCCCCCAACACCGTGTCTGGGCCTTTGCTCCTTTCCCTGCTCTTGCTTGCTTTGACTGAGTCTGACTGCTGTGCTGAGCTGGAGAGTTTCTTTGCCTGCTGCTATTTTGGGGCCCAGTGCAGTAAAGCGCTTGCTTACTTCCCATTAAAGTTAATGGAACTTTAGAAACATTCTTTTGCTGACTCAGGTCTTGATGAGCAACTGGTACAGTAAGTGCAAACACATCTTGTTACTAGCCCTGGAAAACACTTTTTGTACCTTTTGCAGGGAATCCTGCTCTCAGAAACTGTTTTTTCTCTGTCAAACTCTCTTTCAAGGTTCCACTGAAGAAGACTTCTCACCCAGGTTCAGAAAACCTCCCCACCCTTTGGCTTTCATCCGTGGAGACTATTCTGATATTATCACTTCTCCTTAGTATCAGGGGAAGTTTGACTCAAGGCTCACAGAAGTAATAGTTTCAGAGCAACAGCCTAAGTCCCAAAGGGCTTGGACTGAAGAGCTTTGGCCACATGACTTACGTCGGCTGCTAGATGCCAACAGTGCTGCAAGAGCTGCACTGTCTTTGCAGAGGACACTCATGCAGTGCTAATTTAGCAGATATCATTACATTATTCTGTAATTATACCAACAATAACAGTCATACCTTGAAGCTTCTAGACAAAGTCTCACTGTACCACAGGGCAGCATTCCTTGCTTCCCCCAGGCACAAAGATTGAGAAAGCAAACCCCATGCATGCTTTCATGCAGCGTGAAGAGAGGCAGAATTTATGGTCACCACCCCCCTGTCCGCAACAAGAGTCAGGTCACTGAGCGCTCTTCCAGGTATTTAATGAGAGCAAAGGCTTTGTGTTAGAGGGAGGCTTTATAGTTGTTGGATGTGCACAGTCAAAACTGGCCCTTCACCCCACCCTTTCCTTTCATAACAGGTCTGCAGAGTTGGTGGACCTTGAAGGTAGATGCACAGAGCTGCTGGGAATAGCTGCAGTGCAGTTGCTCTTCTCCAGCCGCTCTGCCGTGCAGATGTGTAGTCTGGGTCCACTCTTTAACCGCTTTGCTCATTTCATCCAGGGTAAATAATCCATACAAGTCCTTATTGTCAGAATACACGTTAAGTACCTTTAAGCTTTCATTTACTCTTAATTATGTCTCTGAAACAGTAAACAATACCTGTCAGGAAGTTAGTATTGAGAAGTCTTCAGTCCTGACAAGGTGATGAACTCTATCGATGATGAACTTCACTTCTGGAAGGGGTACTTCACTGCGTATTGGATCATAAGGGCAGAGTCTGTGTTTTTTTCTGGCTTGGTGTCTTCACTGGACTTCAGATAGAAGAATACTGAGGGACTTTGCCTGGACTTCACCTTGCACCTGCCCTTATTTGCATACAAAACCCAGTTGCTTCATTTGTCTTTCTGAAGTACAGGGTGTGAGCAAAATGTTATCAAAAGCCATGTCCTGTTTGGACAAGTTGGACTGACTTGGCGGAGTTCCACAGGGTGGAGTGAATGGGAGGAGGCAAGAAAGTAAAACTGGGTGGCTTGTTAGCAGAAAAAGAGAGGGAGAGCAAAAAAAAGAGGGTGGAATGTTTGCCTACTGGATTGTAGTTAATTATTTAGTTTCAGATTACATGCATTTTAAATTCTTTTAACCCACATGAAAAAAACCCTTTAATGCAAAATAGTTTATCTAATAATGTGAAAGACAAAGGCCCTTATTTTTTAATACGCTTAATATGAATATGTTGTTGTCTCCTCACTCTTTTTTCCGGGGTATCTCAGGAACGAGAGACAGTGTTTTGATTTTCCAGAAATTAGTTGTATTTACTAAACAATTTGTGGGCTTTCAAACAAGTACGTTATGAAATCAGTGTGTAAAGTAGAACCCAACTATTTTTTCGTTCCTCTGTAATAGAAACAGATAAGACTGTTTACCTTCCCTATTGCCCCCTTCTCAAACGTTTAGGAGAAAGACTGAGTTTTTGAGTGAGTAGGCACAATTTTACAAATAGACTAGGAAAAACTACTGACTTCTTAGTAGGAGTAGCATGCTTTATTTGTGTGTTAGTGTGCATGCACGTATTTGCTTGTGAATGTCGTCCAAGCAATAGATTTGGAGCATTATTTTTAAATACAAAGAGAATTTTTTGTGAGTTTATTTGCAGCCTTAGGAAAGTGTCCTTCTGAGCTAAATTTTAAATGCCAGACCCAAAGCTGGTTTGTATTGACTATAGCAGCTCTATCAGTTTCTACCAAATGAGAATTTGACCCTCTGATCTGGACAGTAGAACCAAGCATTATATATTAATTGATTTTCCTTTCTTGAAAATTGGTTTCCAGTCACTATCAAATGGGGAAAAGAAACCAACCGCTTAAGAATAATGTGATAAAGAAGTGCTCAATTTCTGTACTATGATGCAGCAATAAAAGTAACGTTTTCCTCTGCTGTTCGTAGATGACTGCACCCGAGAAAGATCGAGAATTCCGTTTCACTTTTATTCAGTGCAGTACACTTTCTGTTGTCTATGTCAGTCTAATTCCTACACAGTAATTTAGAGCCCTCTGAGGAAACACTCAAATGTGTAGCATGACTTGTGAAATGTGTATCAAGTGTTTTTCATGCACTTTCTTGGAGTAAAAGGTGAAAAGGAGTAACTCTTAAACTGAAGAAAATCAAATTTTAAAACAACAGAAATAACAAAAAGAATAGGCTGGGAGCATGACTGCTTACTTGGAACAAACTCTTTCCTTCTCTCTCTCTCTTTTCTTTTTTCCCTTTTTCCTTTTCCTCCTTTTTCCTTTTCCTCCTTTTTCCTTTTCCCTTTTCCTTTTCCTTTTCCCTTTTTCCTTTTCCTTTTCCCTTTTTCCTTTTCCTTTTCCCTTTTTCCTTTTCCTCCTTTTTTCCTTTTCCTCCTTTTTTCCTTTTCCTCCTTTTTTCCTTTTCCTCCTTTTTTCCTTTTCCTCCTTTTTTCCTTTTCCTCCTTTTTTCCTTTTCTCTCTTTTTCCCTCTCTGTTTCTCCCTTCCTTCTTTCCTTCACTAAAGTACAAATTGGTGTGTCAGTTTATCTGTGCACATATAAACTAAAATTTAGAAAGTTTCTGGAAACTTGAAAGCAAGTAGTTCCAAATTCTTATATATGAGGTCTGACAGGCTACATTTTACTTTAAACATTTTTTATGTCCAAAAGTATAACTTTTTTCCTGTTTTCACAATCCATATATGTGTGTGGGAATGTGTGTGAGTGATGCATAGATATGCATATATGTATTTAACGCATAGATACATGGATATATTTCTGGGAAGACAGTCTTTTGAAATGTTAGTTCTAGCTATGTGAAATGTTAAAAATCTGAAAAAGATAACCATTCAAAGAAAAATAGTATAATTAATAACCTTCTCACAAACATACTTAAAGTATTTACAAAATTATCACAACTTTTAGCAAATAGTGCATTCTTACACAACTGCTTCTAAAATAAAACTACATGTTAAGTTTAAACTGGAAATTACATTGAGCTGCTCTATTGGTTTCACTTTTTTGCGATTTGGTTTTGTCAGGCCTTTGACTTTTGTAAGAAGAATTATGAAGATACTTTTGATACTTGTTTGTTTCCATTATTCAAAATGTACACTGTTGTAATATATTTCCATAAGTCTTTAAACTTTATTAATATACCTGAATAATTAATGATAGACTTGCAACAACTCATGCCATCTTTCTCTGGAAGCTCTTAACAAAGTTTTAGCTATAAACACACATGATAGTTAA
Organism: Buteo buteo; assembly: GCF_964188355.1. NCBI lineage: Eukaryota > Metazoa > Chordata > Aves > Accipitriformes > Accipitridae > Buteo > Buteo buteo. The sequence goes on from NC_134171.1 coordinate 25,743,429, forward strand.
TTGCAAGATTGTTCATTAGTGTAGGCTTATTAGAATTGTTTTAATTTGAGCAGGTGCATCTTTAAATTTTCATTTTGATTTCTGGGAGGATTTTCCGGCCACAGCTACAAATCTGTTATTGAGCCTTTAGCCTACTTCCGCAGGGTGAAATTGTCTGGATGTTGTAGTCTGGCTGTATTTGTTTCTTTCCAGTGCCATCTACTGGTCAAAATTGAATTTGTGTAAATTTTTTTTTGTCCTCAGATCTTAATAGAGGTCATACCACTTCCAGGCAGGGCTGGGAACTGTACAGTGTATGGTCAGAACTTGCTCCTTTAACATCAGTCATATAATGTATAACCTCAAGTGATTTATAAAAAGCTTGCCAACATCTAAATGTCATTGAGAACCGCTTTCCTTCGCTTCTCTTGTTTTTTTACTCCATACACTTGCGGCTTTGCCCAGTAGAGATGTCTCCTCCTTCCCTTCACAGCATCTTTCCAAGTTGACCATGGCAGATGTGTAGTATGATAGTTAAGTTATGACATGCTTTATGCTAAATACTTTTATTTCAGGCAGTTTGAGATAAGCTAGAATTGGATAAGTGAGGTTGAACACTGTAGTGAAGCTGCACAGAATACAACCAGATTTTTTGAAATGCTTCTCTTTTGCACAGATAGCACAAATTGTTGAATTGTCAGTAGGTTTATTATCTCAGGCAAATAACTGATGTATTTTTTATGTTAAGTCATTGCAACATGTTGAATATACCTCTCCAAATTAGTCCTGGATTTTAATCTTTCTTTTGCATTGATTTCAGTGTCACTGTGTGTGAAAGTTTCAACTCCAGGACTCTTAGAAAAAAGATGTCCTCTCCAGAATCAGTTCACTTGTATAAGCAAGATTATTCTTAAGTTGTAATGCTGATGAGAAATGCCTAGTCTAAACTGTGATGTGTTTATACACTGGCAGCTAATGAAAGTGACAGTTCTGTGATCTTGGTATGCTGACATGCACAATAAAAATTCAAATTAGCTTGCATTAAAGTGAGCAGATGTCCCTTTGTTTCAACAGCAATTGGGAAAGAATAAACTTACAATAACTGAAATATCTAAATGAAGCCCAGTCAAATGTTTAAGAAGCTATGTTAGAGGTGGATAAATATTCACATTAATATGACAAAATAGTAAGTTCTGTACAATTCAGAAAGTTTAGGGGATTTCCTGCGGCTTTGTAACACCTTATCTTTCCCCTGCAGGCCAGGACATCAGAGACATCAGAACAGCTGAATAAAAAAGATGCTAATGTTTGACCCAGTCCCTATCAAGCAAGAAGCCATGGAGCCTGTTTCAGTGGTAAGACTTCTAAAATACATTAGCCTTTGTGATTACTGTATAGGTTTTTCACCTTTAAATTCATACCAGGGTTTCTCTAAGCTTTGGACTAGCTTAGGAAAGGCTGTGAAGCTGTATTTTGCTCTTAGGGCAATCAAATTCATATTTTAGGAAAACCTTTTCTGTAGTTTATGAGTTTATTGCCCCTAGATGACCTGCCCCATTACCTCTGCTGGTGCTTCCATCCCCAGAGCAGAGGAGAGAACATCCAAGTACTCCTCAGCCACTACAGTCCAAATATGATCGCTGTAGCTCATGCTGATGGAGGTGGGTTGAAATTAAGTTGCCAGACTTCACAGTGAGGTGCGAAGGGCCTGTGGTTTCGATTCAACACCTTTGAACTAAATGAACAGCTTCTCACTGTCCCCTTTTCTGTTTCTCTCTTGGTCTTGACAACATGTGCCTGGAGCTAATTCTGCGCTCTAAACAGTAGAAAATAATCCTGACAAAAAAAGCAGTGGCTTTTTGCTGGGTAAGCTGGGTGCATTACCTTACCATGTGAACAGATTAGAACCAGGGCGGTGGGGAGGAATGGGGAAAAAAGGGGAAGGGGAGACTTTTCTTTTCAATTGGGTTAATTTTCCATCAGCTTGGTGTATAGGGTCATCTCAAAGAAGAGTCTCAAGCAAGATCAGCAGTAACATTTAGCTGGGAGGGGGACAGTGGGAATTGTGATGATTTAAGCTGCCAGGGAAATACAGCCTTAGGAAGCAGTTTCATGTATACTTCACCTATTCAACTGTAGGCCACTGCTGAAAGGGAAGGTTCAGGCTCTTCTCCCTCCTTTCCAGCTTTGTGTCTCCTTTGTATGGCATGAAGCAATTGTGTGGCCACAGAATGATTGGTATCCTTTGGATCAGCTCAATGAATAGTCAGAATTGCTAACCCACCAAAAATACCCGTATTTTTTGGTCAGATCAGGAAGCTGATCTGACTCATTCTGTGCAGCTGCTCAGTGCTAGAGCAAGGGGAAGGGGGAGGACAAGGGAACTGGACCTCCCCTTTCACCAGTAGCCTGCAATAAAATCAGATTAAGTGTAACATGAAACCACACCCCTAGAAAGGCTGATCAATTAAAAGGGTGAAGTCAGTGTGCATAAATTAGAGTGCATTAAACTCATGCTCTGAATGGCATCTTTCAGTGAAAAGTTTGCTTCCTGTTTTATTTAAAATGTAGAATAATTGTCATCAATTTAAATGCATCTGTAAGCAGTTTGATTTCTTCAGTGCTATTAATAACACTTTTTGAGAGTTAAATTTACATGCATGTTAAAATTACAGTTTGACTTTCATGGGGTTTATTTACTTGAAAGCAATGATAGAAAAATAACTGATCTATCACTGAGAGTGTAAGTATGACAAATTCCAATATTTGGGTCAAGAAAGAACTTCAGTATTAGCCAGACTGTCTGTCATTTCAATCACAATTATTGCATAACCTTATTAAGATTAGTGCTGATTATCTATGTTTATCTGAGAATATTTAATGGTGTACATCAAAGGTGGAAAATGGGCCACTTTTACAAGAAAAGTGTCATTACACAAATAACAGAAAATCGCTGTAGGGACAGTGTGGGCTGTCTTTTGTACTCATGTGCCTTCACCTCCCAAAGAAGGTTCTGCAGTGGCTTGGGATGGTGCACATGAGAGACACAAGATCCTGTCCCAGACAGCTGTGTGCTTCTACAAGATGGACAGGGTCAGTCCCTCAGCAGGCTGACCAAGAGAGGAGTGAGCAGTCTTCCCCAGACTGGCAGATGAAGGAAAAACTGCAATGGGAAGAACAAGGGAGCATTTCTGAGCCAAGTGCATTTCAAGACTGTAGTTTCAAATGTTGCTTATTCTATACCATGTGCTCCTTGCAGAGGTGTGGTACCTGCCATGCATTAGACCCCTGGAGTCATCTTGGATGTTCTTATAACTCAGTGTCATCACTCTGACCAGCCATTATAGACTATTCAGAGTATTTTACCAAATCTGTATGCTTTCCTTTTTGTTATTGCATAATGAAAAAAAAAAAAAACCCCACACAGGAAAGGAAAAGCAGAAAGTCCAGAGGAAAGGACATTTTTTGAGTGCAGTTCCCCCCATGGAGATTACTCTGATTTCCCTTGGGCTGAGGAGTGTGTGTGTTTCAGCTTCTGTACACACACAGGCTGTTTAGCCCCAAGCCCTTGAGGTCCTGGCTTTGCCAGCACTTCTTGGTCTTGTGGCTTCCTTGGAGCCCTGCTGCAGCGGCTCCCCAGCAGAAACTGCTCTTGAGACCCCTCTAAAGGGAGGAATCATAGTATAGAGAGAACATACGAAAGGATAGCGGCCACTGAGTGTGTTAGTTTTCTTGACCTTCTTTTGAAGAGGTGGAAGGAAAGAGAAACCATTAATGTGATGTTTTGGAAGTGCTAAGCATAGCATTCAGTTCATTGCGGGCTGACATAACTCAGAAATCTAAAATCAGGGTTTATTTGTATCTTATCTTTCATTCTGATAGTATTATTAGAGGCCAAACTAAATGAAGCCCCTTAGGAATTATTTGTTATTTTACCTGAACATACACTGTCTGTAGGTATAAAGTCTGTCTTAAAAAAATCCTATTAGTTGGGGTGGGAGAAGGAAACAAATTATGGTTTTGACACCACTGTATTTCAGGGTGTGTGGCTGAAAGGATTAACTATACTTCTCGCATGACTGAAGCTCGCACCCACAGTATTTCATCACACTACCAACAGCTCATGCTATTTATTGAATTGAATTATTGAACACATTTTATGATAGTTCTTAATGAACTAGTGACAAAGTCACCTGAGTCCTACCTAAATATTTGCTGCAAGGACTTTTTAAACATTCAGACAAATACCAGTTACTGTTTAGTGAAAGAAGGAAAGAAGTTGCTTTTTTATGTGTTACCATCTTTCTTTGAATTGAAATAAACAGTTTTTCTCTGCCCTTCCATCAGTCCCAAAACTACTTATTTCACCTGTTTTTAAAGACAGCTATGTGCTATATGGGGGGTTGAGATCTTTAGTGTGCTGGAATACAAATTTCATGTGGTGAGAATGCTTTTTCATGTATTAGCTACTATTTGGATTAAATCCTATTCATCCTCTTACATGATACTGATTTGACAAATAGTGTAAGAAGGTAAGCAGGTTCTTCACCTGTTCTTGTTTTTCTAAGAGGCTGGCTAAATTTTAAAGTTAAATTCATAGGGTTATGTAGTTTATAAAATGAATTGCTTCAAAATTCAGCAGATACTCTCCTCTTCATTGTTCTAGCATCCATCTGAACTTTTCCACCCTTTTTCTTCCCAACACAGAGAATTTGTTGCACCACATTTTTCTATCACAACTTTATCTGCAGTTCAGGTAGAAACATAGGAATTAAAATTGCAGGAGGAAGAAAAGTTTAGAAAAATGATTCAGCTTCCCCAAACTGCCAGAAAAAATAGCTTATGTTAAATATGCGCCAGCTTAATTACAACAATTAAAACCTTCTATACAAAATAATGCAAGGCATATGGGTTAAAATACCGAGTCCCTAAAATAATCACTTCTTAAAAACAGGACTATTTTCTTCCTAATTCCTGGAAAATATTTCTTCCTTGTCTAAATATATTTTACTTAACTTTTCTAGTTTACAGTTCTCTGCACAACATTTTAATAGTTTGGTATTTTTTCAACACAAACCTGGTGTTACTTGAACAGTTGCAAGAGGATAACTGTTTATATATAAAGGTTGCAGCTTGGAGATGCTTTGTTCTTTAATAGACTCGTTGACCAAAAACATTCCCTAAGATTTAAATTGCATAGGTGTTCTTTTTCCTTTCTAGTATTCTTGCAATGGAAGAAATGTTCATAGGTAGTGACCTTGTGATCATCCCTGACAAACTTGCAGCACTGTAAATGCACTGATGCTTAGTGGTGGAACATTTACAGTTTGTTGAAGCCGAGTAGACTTTGTACTGGCAACCAGTAACGGCAATTTTAACAGAAGTACTTAGTATCTCTTATGTGTTTAAATTTTGAATTTTTGCCTATGCCCATAACTTGATCAGATTTAATAGATATTAAGTACTGTTAAATATTAAACTCTATCAATATTCAGTGGCCTTCATCACTTAGAATGTTAATAATTTCGTCACTGGGCTCAGCAATGGTGGCAAATCTATAGAGCTTGTTTTAGTCAGCACTGCTTGCAATAAAGGTATTTTAATAGAATTCTGAGGAACCAATTACCACCGAAGATGAACATTTTTATAGATTGAATTTGTAAGAATAGTCATAAAGAGAATAAATAAAGTTTCAGCGGTTTTAATGTAATGTTTACTGTTTTAAGATTAATCACCATTGTGTATGCTGCTTTATTTGAGTATTTTGTGGAATAGGTGACTCAGGTTTGTTTTATCACAGTGCTATGAATGCAGGAAAATTTAATACTTTATAAACTCACTGTTTCAAACAGTAACTGAAAAAAAGAAAAATACATTTGTGTCATTTTGCAAAAATACTTTTAGTTAATGTTGACATTTAAAATCAACTACCAATTCCTCACAGGCAAGACAGAGGTAAGAAATCAGGAAGATGTATTGCTAGAAGTTTTCACCCTGGGAAGAAAATAATTGAAATGTCATGGAAATGATTGTATAAAAATGCAATAGTTTTATACTTCTACTCTGTTTCACTTTCTACCATTTCGAATATTTTTTTAACCCCACTTATCAAGGTCTTTTTGGTGCCAAAGAATTCAGCAGTTTTTCAATATTAGTGTGAAACTGCTTAGCCTTAATGTGAAGCTTTACTTACCTAGAATCCAAAGATAGCATTTAATTTCAAAAAATTTACAACATCTAAAGGCTAAAAAACTGTGTGGATTGCATTTTCTATGTCTATCTGCTATGTTAGAACATCGCGTTGGGTTCTGTTTTAAGTTACCTCAGTTTTCAACACTTCTAAAATGCAAAATCGATCTGGATAGTTGTTTAATAATACTATACTCTGCAATAATTGTTAATACTTCTTGGTTTACAAAAATTGTTTCCACTAAAATATGAAGATCGTCACATTGGTCAAGATTAGCTTCAGGGTTTATATGATCTTGTAATGAGAACTGCTAGCGACCATTAACAGGAATATTCTTCCAATGTGTCAAATGTTTATCTTTATACCAGTTTTCCAAAATCAGATGGGCTAGTTAGCTGCTTTATTTCTCAAAAAAAAAAAAAAAAAAATCTAGAATTTACCTTTTACACTCTTGAGTTTATCACCCATTGCTTATATAGTTCAGCTGTGTGTTTTTATTGCTTGTAGGGTTCAGATACGTAATTTCTTGCTTTAGTGGTGATTGTTTTCCAATTACTTAAGCAGTTGATTGGGACCCATTACTTGCAATTCTAAGTCCAATTTAACTCCCCTCTTGCTTGACTTCATGATCCTCAGTATACAGTTATATGCTGGGCACAGGACCATGTATCTCCCAGGTCAGTTAAGTAATGTGCAGCTTAGTGTATGAAAAGCAGTTTTTAAGGGAGAAAAAGAGTTGAATAAGCCTTGAGGATTTGTTTTCATCATCTGTTTTACATTGCTTCTGAAACAGTTAGTGAATCAGTCAGTACTTGAATAACTTCCTTTGTGTGAAATATTAGGCTTTATTTAATTCACTTTTATTTAGAAAGTACATTAAAGTGCCTTCTTGAAACTTTTTCATTTTGCCTCAGTTTTATTAGCTGCCTTTCTTCTTCAGCAGTAATTGTGTGTGTGTTGATTTATTATTTGATTTTCTTTATTTTCCTACTCCTGACAGTCATACCCGTCCAATTACATGGACCAAATGAAGCCAAACAAATATAGCGTCATTTACTCTACACCGAGTATGTTGCACAATAAATTCTACTCAAATCCCGAAGGACTATCAAATGGAATCCAGATGGAGCCAGTAGACCTTACAGTGAACAAACGGAGCTCACCACCTTCAACTGGAAGTTCTCCTTCCCCCTTAAAATTTCAGACTGTGCATAGGAGAACTTCACCTGGATTGACTCTGTCCTCACCCAGCTCACCTCTCAGTAAATTCACACCATCACCCCCAGGAGTACAGCCTATTTCCATGCCAATAACAATCCCACCTGTAATGGCGGCCGCTCTTTCACGCCACGGACTTAGAAGCCCTGGAATACTCCCAGTTATACAGCCTGTTGTGGTCCAGCCAGTTCCTTTTATGTATGCTCCCCATCTTCAGCAGCCCATCATGGTGTCCACAGTTCTTGCAGATGAGATGGAAACTCCAAGTAGCATGCAAGGTTGGTGTTGTCAGAGTTTCTTTTTTATGCCATCTCATCCTGAGAAAATAACTGTATATCCAAGCACTTCTTTGTGTGTTTTTCACATTTTAGGAAATGGAACATAATTCCTTTTCTTCTAAAATATACAGGCATAGAATTTATTGTGTAAATATTTTACCAAACTTACCAAGGTTGTATTCTGTTCTGATTTATACCTGCATAAAGCTATTTATCTACTGAGATTTATCCACTGACTGATAAAAATGTTGGACTGATGAAAATGAAGAGAACTGTTTTGCATCATAGTTCATCAGGAGATAGACTAAAATTGGAAGATTTTGTATTTTAGCATAAATTCTTGCACTAAATATAGAGCTGGGGGATTTCTTTTGTTTTAACTGTAGATTTTTACATACAGTTTTTATTTCCATAACTTTCTGTATTTTTGATGTGTTGCTTTCCTTCTCCTACCCTCCCCCATACAGTGCCTGTCATTGAGTCTTATGAGAAGCCTACACTGAAGAAAACAATCAAAGTAGAGCCAGGAAGCGAACCATCGAAGACTGACTTCTATCCTGAACAAATGTCACCTCCAATGATGACCTCATTGTCTCCCCAGCAAGTAATGTTGCAAGAGTAAGTAGCTAACTGCTTGGACTACTAGCTAGTCCCAAGATCAGGAGAAGAATGAAAAGTAGTTCATTGCAGCAGTTACCAATTTTGAGGGGGGGGGCAGGGGGGCCAAGTGTTGCTGTGCTTTAGAACATGTGATAAAATACAGAAAAACATCATTCCCCTGCCACTGCCACTGCGAAATGTGATTTCAATGTTTTTTTCGTCTTTAGCAGTACAGGAGTTGATATGTATTGATACATCGTAACCACATAGCTTGGCCACTTAATATAATGCATTTCTAAAGTAATGTTAGTCCCTATCCTACGATTTACTGAAAGTAGAAATCCCAATAAGCCAGTGAGACCTGTTTATGTAAAACCAGCAGCAAACTGGAAAGATACTGTAAAGACATTGCATACTGATCTCTGTATTTATGTTACCTAAAACACCTTTCTTTAAAAAGAGTCTTGTGACTTTTTGTTGGAGGACCTCTTTGTCTTTTAAAAAATGTTGGCTACTTGGTGGAAAGAACCCCCTCAGGCCTACAAGTTCTGCATATATTGAGTGAAATTCCATGTTTACCTAAGACCGTTGTTCCGTTGGAGGTTTTTTTGGCAGCTCAAGTAGATCCTGAAGTTTGCTCTCCTCCCAGCCATTTGTTTCTGCCCCAGTCAGTACCAATTCATTGTGCTGGTACAAGTGTAACTGGGGCCACTGCATGAACTGGATCACAGATCTAACAGGGGTTAAAACAGTCCTGTTTACAGAATGCATAGCAAGGGCTAGAAAGAAGTAGTGAGGTCTGGGGCAGAAACTTTTTAATTGGAAATATTAAAGATTTCTCAGGAAGTACCTGAGGAGCCATTTCCTGTTTTCCTAGGGAAAATTCTGTCAACTTAACCAAAATTATGGAATGGCCCAGAGCCCAGCTCATCCTTCAGCACGCACTGCTCTGGGCAGGCATGCAGGCTGCTGGCATGACTGTGGCAGGAGCTGAAGCTGGGAACTCAGCTGGGCTCACAGTACATGACCTCAGAATCCGTTTCTGCCCTTTCTTCCTGCTCACAGTCGCCCTCAGAGTGGTTGTATGAGACCTCACCCCCTAGAGTGGGGAAAAAGGGCTCCAAGCCAGACTCCCAAAACCAGTGTGTGAACGCGGGGCGATTCAGAAAGAGGGAGAAAGCATGAGATGGGCAGTAGGCTGCATTCCCTTCAGAAGGCAGCCTCTTCCTCTTGCTCATGACTGTTCCCAGGTTAGAAGGCACACTGTGGCTCCAAAGCTAACTACATTCTGCATAGCCTTCTTGTGGGCACCCCTCCTCATTTTCAGGTCTCTAACCAGCTTAGATGCAGCTTCTAGACTGCAGGCTCTTTGCAATTAACTAGTTGCCAGCTAGCTTTTATAAACTGTATGCTGTTTATTTAAAAATAACCTTATCTGGTTTATTATAATAAGCACAAAATAGTAAACATCCATGTTTACTAGGGAGTTACTTATCTTCCATAATGGACCTACCACGTAAGGGAGTCAGGTCTGCATGTACTTGGAACTAACTTCTGCTAGATCAGGACTATGAAATGGTTCGGTTTACTTTTGTCCTTTGTTAGGCCTCTTTAAGAAGAGCAAACCAGTAAGTGCTGTTCCTGGCTGATGCCACACCCTTCCTCCAGGGCTGAGACTTCTGCAGACTTGTCACCTGCATTAGTGATTTGCATTAATTATTTCCCAATGAGTCCAGTTTCCACAGGAAACCCTTCCGCTGAGCAGAGAATATAAAATTTGGTATAACGTGTAGGTAGTGTTGTCACAAAAAACATTTGAATAGTCCGTGTTTTCAAAGCATCTCCTCTGCTTGCCCGTGCAGAACATTATGTTTATGGAGACCCTGTCCTCACATTGTAATGGCTTAAATTGCTTCCTAGCTGTCCTGTAGAGCTGAAGTTCTTGCTCGTTCCTAAAGCCAGCCCTTTCAAATTCACATTCTGCTATATCCGCAACAAGAAGTTTGTAAATGGTAGTTTTCATCTTTTTATCATTTTAAAAAAAAAATACAGAGACAAATCACACAAGTTACAAGATGAGAGACCTAGATAGTTATAAAATTTCCTGTTGTCTCACAGCTTCATCAGCCTCTCTCTGCTTCATGAGCTATAGTTAGACAATGATTTTTTTATCATTTTTCATAGGTTCCAGCTGCCCAGAGTGCACTATTCAGACACATAAGCTACATTAAAGGGGCATAGGAAACCTTCAGTCTCACTTTTAAGTGACTGATTTTGCTTTAGTGTTAATTTTTGGCATACACATTATGTACATAAAGTTGGTGGCATTTCTGTAGGGATTTTTGGACTTTCTAGTATGTCTGATAATTGGCATAACTATACAGTTATTTCTAAAATCAAACTTGAGGTAATAATCTCTGACCAAATATAAGAAGCCTCATTAACGTCGTATTTTTTCATGGGTGCAAGTGTCGAAGTCTATAACTCATGCTGTCAACATAGTATGGTGTTGGTAAAGAAGGGGAAAAAGCTGTTGAAAATGTAACATGATTTTTGGAAGATACTCTTACTTATTAAAGAATGGCGCTTAAATAGTTAGACTTAGGTGAATTTGTATCTGGTTGTGTAAGAGGGAATGAAAGAATTAGGGCTATGCTTTTGTTATTGGCACTTAATGTTACTCTGAGTTTCGACACCACCTTAACCATTTTTTAAAACTGCCACACCCTATCTGATTATTGATAACATTCCATAGTCTTGCCAGCCTCCTTTCCTCTAAAGGGAAAATGAGACAGAGACAAATTCTCATTGTTTTTTTACACGCTCTTAGATTGAAAACCATCACAAACAGTGTACAGCCAATATCCTTTTTCTCCCTTTTTCCAGATGTTACCATGTCCAGGACTAGCCTCCACACATAGGGATTTAAACCAAGTTTGCTTGCTGTCCTAAGCCAGAGCTTCTCCAAAAAGACTGGTATGCAACAGCGTTAAAACTGAGCATTGCTTTAGAGAAGCATTTATTTAGAAGCTAAAAGCCTGCCTTTCTTATTTAAGTATGTACATCTGTGTCTAACATCACCATCTGGGGTTTCCCGCCATTACAGTATTTTTAGCTAGATTTAATGTGTACTTGAAGAGTGCATCACTCAACAGTCACAGAAACACCCAAGAAAGAGAATTTGGCTCCAAATTTCAGGCTTGTAACTGTAATAAAAGAATTAATAACAGAATTAAACTTTTCCCACATCAGTAATTCCCATCCTGCTGCTGTGGAGAGTAATAGAAAATTTTTTTCCTTTCTAAACCATGCACAAGATTTTCTGTCTTTAGCACATGCTCTTTATTTTGCTGAAAGGAGTAGGTATTCAGTGTTTCTGAAAATGAGGCACTAAAGGAACTTGGTTTAAGTAACTAAGACAACCTAGCATTATAAAATGTAATTCGATCAGTAAAGAAATGTGAAACACAGTAACTGAGAAAAGACGGGAGTTCTAGAAAGCTTATTTCTGTCACATGGAGGAGCTGGTTTTGCAACAAGGACTGCTAGTATCTGTACACTATATACTAAGTTTCAGTTAAAAGCTAAAAAATATATTAAAAGCACTGATACAGGTCTGCTAACGAGTTGAAAAACCTTTGTGAGGTTGCAAGATTTGTAATGCCACTTCTTGATGAACATACTTACATCCTTTTCTAACATTGACATGGAAGAAAGAATCAAGGTTGTCCCCAGTTCTACAGTAGGGGTGTTGTTCAAACCTAACTATCCACAGTCAATGACACCTTTTAAGAAGCTTGATATGTTTTCACATGCGTGAATGTTTTAAGTTTTTGTTTGTCACAGGAGCCCATATGTATAGAATCATAGAATCGTTTAGGTTGGAAAAGACGTTTAAGATTGAGTCCAACCGCCAGCCCAACATCACCATGCCCACTAAACCATGTCCTGAAGTGCCACGTCTATGTGTTTTTTGAACGCCCAGGGATGGTGACTCCACCACTTCCCTGGGCAGCATGTTCCAATGCCTGACAACCCTTTCAGTAAAGAAACTTTCCCTAATATCCAATCTAAACCTCCCCTGCCGCAATTTAAGGCCATTTCCTCTTGTCCTATCTCCAGCCACCTGACAGAAGAGGCTAGCACCCACCGCACTACAACCCCCCTTCAGGTAGTTGTAGAGAGTGATAATCTTAGAATCATAGAATCATTTAGGTTGGAAAAGACCTTCATGATCATCGAGTCCAACCATCATCCATGCCCACTAAACCATGTTACGGAGTACCCTGTCTACGTGCTTTTTGAATACCTCCAGGGATGGTGACTCAACCACTTCCCTGGGCAGCCGATTCCAATGTCTGACAACCCTCTCAGTAAAGAATTTTTTCCTAATATCCAGCCTAAATCTCCCTTGCCGCAACTTGAGGCCATTTCCTCTCGTCCTATCTCCAGCCACCTGACAGAAGAGACCAGCACCCACCTCACTACAACCCCCCTTCAGGTAGTTGTAGAGAGCGATAAGGTCTCCCCTCAGCCTCCTCTTCTCCAAACTAAACAGCCCCAGTTCCTTCAGCCGCTCCTCATAAGACTTGTGCTCCAGGCCCCTCACCAGCTCCGTTGCCCTTCTCTGGACACACTCCAGCACCTCCATGTCTTTCCTGTAGTGAGGGGCCCAAAACTGAACACAGGACTCGAGGTGCGGCCTCACCAGTGCCCAGTACAGGGGAACAACCACCTCCCTGCTCCTGCTGGCCACACTATTTCTGATACAGGCCAGGATGCCGTTGGCCTTCTTGCCCACCTGGGCACGCTGCTGGCTCATATTCAGCCGGCTGTCAGCCAGCACGCCCAGGTCTTTCTCTGCCGGGCAGCTTTCCAGCCACTCTTCCCCAAGCCTGTAGCGCTGCATGGGGTCGTTGTGACCCAAGTGCAGGACCCAGCACTTGACCTTGTTGAGCTTCATGCAATTGGCCTCAGCCCATCGATCCAGCCTGTCCAGACTCCTCTGTAGAGCCTTAGTAGTACATGTCTTACCTGCACTATACCTGTGGGCTTCAAAAGCAAAAAATGATGTTTATGAAGGTCGAGGGACAACTTCAGACATCCTGTGGGTGTGCCACACAGGCTAAACTCTACTTTTAGGAATTGACGTCAGTGGTATAGGGAGGCCGCACCCTCCTGCCAGCACCAAACAGGAAATTCTTAATTACTCTCTAAAGGAGTGGCTGGAACAATAAAGATCGAGTTCTGCTTTGAAACCCTAAAGATACAATTTCTTTAATAATATGGAATAGCTGTTTCCAATTACAAGTGAATTAGTTACATTTGAAGGAAGAAGAAAAACTTAACAAGAGAAGTTCACTATGAACTCACAGAGTTTGAGAAATCTGGGTTTGACTGAAAAACAGGAATTTGAAGGGGTTTTTTTCCTTTGTAAGTTTAAAAAAAGCTAGGGAGTAGTAAAAATGGCTACATCATGCCACAGAGGGAGTAAACATTTAAAAATATTACTGCTAGAATACACGAAACTTGCTAAGCCCTCTTGGAATTTTTCGACATGCATGTAATGTTGTTCTTTCTGCCAAGAGACAAACTGGTAGTGAATAAAGGGCTCTGTCATGAATTGTATTAGCTGGGGTTTGCTGTGCTAAATGGTTTTCATTTTTAGCATTCAATTTGGCTTTGCAGGAATCACCCTTCAGTTATAGTTCAGCCAGGAAAGAGACCTTTACCTGTGGAATCTCCGGACACGCAAAGAAAACGCAGAATACATCGATGTGATTATGAAGGCTGCAACAAAGTCTACACTAAAAGCTCCCATCTGAAAGCTCACAGAAGAACCCATACAGGTTTGAGCATTGCTATGCTTTTCTTTTGTCAAGTCTATGGTAAAATAGTAGACTAAGCTTTTAGTTTGTGCTAATGCCAGGTGACCACAGATGTAAATAACAAAATGACAGAAGTTAGATCTGGCATTGTGCTGAATATAATTATAGGCTGAGCAAAAGACAGAGGGTGCACCAGGAAAAACCCACAGCAAAAGACTGTAAGCCAAAGCAGGATCACGGTGTATGCTGGTATGCTTTACATTCACTGGCCCTTTGCTCATTTTCTGTCCAGTTGCTTGCAGATTACTCATTCTGCACACCCTGTAAACACCAAATCAGTTCAAATTGCACTACCTCACTTCTTACATCACTGTTAAATTTGACTGAGACTTCCATGGGAGTAGCCCATTTGCAAAAGTCTGGACCATGTGCCAAATACAAACACATCTGCTTCATGTGGACATACTAACCACTGGTCCGATAGTGCTCTTTTCTGAGGGAGTGTTTCAGTAAGCATATCCCTATCTCTGTTCTCCGCAGAAACGTTCGTCTTGGCATGCTAAATGAATATATGTACATCCAACGTTCTTACAAAGATATGGGACACTTTTAGGTAAAACGGAGGCCAGTTTACATCTGTCTTACATCAAGCCAGCCCTTTACCTGTTAGGCAGCACAATGGTGTTAAGGACAAGGAAGATCACATATTAGAAAGTAATGATTGAGAGAGATTTTAAGTTGACCTCCTTGTGACACTGGTGCCGGTTGCTTATACTATAGTAACTGAGAGGTCACAACAAGATTTCTGCCTGCTGTGCTGAATGGTAGCACCAGTCGTTTTCCCCCAACTAATCTAGAATATGGGGTCCTGGTTTTGAAATACTTGAACAAATGCCTAAACCTTCACACTTCTGGGCTTGATGAGACAAAACAAGTGCTAATATGGCAGAGGAAGGAACAGAGAGACAATAAAAAAATAAGTTGTGGCAGGAAACAACTTTTTGATCTGTTAACTTTGACTACACAGTTCCTAGTGCAGAGTACTCTGCAGCCCAGTGCTGTTTGGAGGCTTTTTGAGTAAGCATTAAAGTACTTGCTGAAATTTGACAAGGCAGGAGGATAAATCTGTCAAATATTTAACTGATTTGTTTGTGTCTTAAATCCCCGCTTCTGTGTTTCTTTTTCCAGGTGAAAAACCGTACAAATGCACTTGGGAGGGGTGCACGTGGAAGTTTGCTCGTTCTGATGAACTAACGCGGCATTTCCGCAAGCATACAGGAATCAAACCTTTTCAGTGCCCAGACTGTGACCGTAGCTTTTCACGTTCGGACCATCTTGCTCTTCACAGAAAACGCCACATGCTAGTTTGAATGTCTTCTGTCCCTGACTCCTGTCACACTTTTTTTTTTTTTTTTTTTTTTTTTTTTACACATGCATTTTAGTTTGGATTCAGCTGGTCTGAATCTCTGAGTTTATACCATTAAAAGCTTACGTATGGTCAGTAACAGATGTTATCTAACCCTTCTATGTCCTTGCCACGGGTCAGACCTAAAGAATGTGAACGCTTTTTTTTTTTTTTTCTCCTGGGGATGCTAAGCAAACCCTTTCTCCAGACAGTATGTTTAATGTATTCCATTGTGAATAAGGGAATTTGTAAACTAACAGCTTTTGTTGGTTTCTTCATATAATCAACCCAGCATATACTGATAAACTAGTAAATGTTATTGAATATCCAAAATGCTAGTCCTTGCCAGAGACTTTTATTTATGTGCCCTGTAAAGGATACACTCTTATTTTATACTCAACAATGCAATGAATGGACTCTCCCAATGGTGTT
Organism: Buteo buteo; assembly: GCF_964188355.1. NCBI lineage: Eukaryota > Metazoa > Chordata > Aves > Accipitriformes > Accipitridae > Buteo > Buteo buteo. Next base: position 25,759,359 of record NC_134171.1, read on the forward strand.
GATTTCTGCAATATGGTTAACACAACAGTTTTTCTTAGAAAGACACCTGATTTAGAAATCCCCTCTGCCCAAACAGTGAATAACACTGTAGAAATAAATCTAAGCATTATAATTACTTTACAGAAAGATTGAGTCATAGTATCATTTACCCCAGTCAAGAAGAAAAAATTGGCAGGAATTGGTCTGTACATAATATTGTGCATCTAAACCAATGTCATCAGTTCTCTGTAGTATAGTGTAGTATATATCCTTGTTTTTATTGCATAATGCCCTGGTGGATTTGTTAAACGAAGACCTTGTGTGACACTGTATGTCTGGTTTCTGTGCAAGTGTATGGATGGAACACACATGGTACTCTCCTATGACGTGGCATTAGATGATACTTGTAGAAACCTACCACACTTCATTTCAGGGATATAGACTGTCCCTCTACAATCACTCCCCTACATTTCCTCTAAGTTTTTTCTCTTTGCTGGACCTCAGAAAATAGCAATCATTATGTAAGAAATGCTCCAAACTGTATTGTTGTGAGTGTGTGCCACTTTAGTACATTACAGTATTTAAAATTATTAATCCACAATATTTTAATGAGAAGATTGCATCAGATATGAAGCACTTCTGATGATAAATTGAGCCATGTATCTGTTTCGGATAAAAACGTATACCAAATCATCCTTTTGATAACTCTGATTTTTGACTCTGGTAGTCTCTCAACGGTAGGTAGACGAAGCTTTCCTGTGGATGTCTTGCATTAAAGTATCACATCAGCCAGTCTTAACACCCATGTCAGCAAATACAACTCAATAGATAAAATAAACTGAATTCAAGCAACCTCCAGTTCACCCTAGAAATGTTCCTGCCTCTGAAAGCCTGCTGAAAGGAAGGTTTCTGTCTTTATTAGCTGGCAGACTTCATGGTACTGCAAGGAAACAGGATGTATTTCCCTAGGCTCTCAAACACCGGTGCTGTTTTCTTCTTTCCCCTATGTAAGGTAAACACCATTCCCTGCAAACTCAACATACTAGTCAGATTTTCATTGCTCTTGGAAAAACCTGCTCGGAAAATGGAGGGTTGAGGGGAGGAGGAGTTTCATTAAACTCTCCAGGAGGAGGCAGGTGGAGTGTCCATCTGCAGGTGGGTATATTTGAGCTAATGGAGCAGGTAGGCTGTGCTGCCACTTCTTGTGGAGTCCAACAGCAAACTGGAAAGATCTTGCAGATGGAAGAGTGTGAGTGCAAAGAGCCTTCCCGTCATGATAGGGGTTTTCCAGCTGTTCTGCTGAGGTCCTCATACCCACAGAATTGGAGAGGAGAAAAACGCTCCTACAGCAGTTGCTGTAAAACAGAAAGTATTGTTCCAGTTGTTTAACAAAGCTTACGTGTAGGAGTCTGGAACCGGCTATTTAAGGAATAGAGCCCTGAACATGTGCTCTACAAAGGGGAGGACAAGGATTTGCAAAGCGGGCCTGGAAACAGTGCTGCAAAGCTTTTGTGAGGAAGATGCATATGCTCTGTTACAGCGCTTCACTTAGGACTGAGGGAAGTTACACCAGATCTTATAACTGGCCCTCATCTGCTTGTCTATGGAGCTGAAAAACCTGGGGAGATTAATCAGTCTTTCTTTGGTAGGCCAGGTTGTAACTAACATTGAGGAACTTGCAGAGAAGAGAATGATATTAATGAGCAGCTGTTGTAGAATGGGGGGTTGGGGTGGATATTTTTATTGTCAGTGGTAGCAGAATTGGCCTTCATTAGGCTCTAGGTTTTAATGGCAGTTCCATGAATGCAAACACATCGCTGACCGAGAGGCTGTGAGGAGCCCCCGTAGCAACAGTCATGAGTCTACAGACATTTAGTATCCTGGGATGAAAATAATTCTCTATTATATTCTAGGGAAAAAAGCAGATGAGATCCTATAGACATAAGCAGCTTAATGGCAACTGGTCCCATTTTTAGCTTAACAAATGCAAATGCATGAAATTTGGCATGTTTAAAGAACATTTCTTTCCAATGCTCTATTTCTCTTTTAAGGCTTTCACAAAATATTTTCTTTAATTTTTTTTTTTTTTTTTTTAATTAGAACTCTAAAATCAAGTACTCTAAAAGCAGGAGTTCTTTGTAACTAAGAGTTACTTTGGAGAATTTAAGCTAGGTTATTTGTCATGTTCGTTCATTAGCCTATGTACCTTTTTCCTGAAAATATTTATGCTAATTGTGGGGACATATACAGTGGACATTCAATAGAACTTTAAAATATCTTTATCCATGTGCCTTGTGATTTAGAACTACAGAAATTTAAATATTAAATATAAATATTTGGCATTATTTCATGTAAATGCCTTGCTTGTAGGATCTTTCACTTGTGTCTGTGGTGTCTTTTGTGGGATGTCAAAGTCAAACACACACTTTCATCTTTCAGCTGAAAATGTGAATTTACATCTTCTTAACTGGCTCATTGATTCATTTTAGCAAATCTTGATTTGAGGGATATCTTGTAATTTTTAAATATACACAACTAAATACTTTTTAAAGCCAGTCCTTCCATCTTTGCCCTCAAGAGAAGCCAGTTTAGATACAAAGATAGAAAACCCTCGTCCTGCAGCACATGTATATTTAAAAACCCCACCTGTTTCCCTAGCAGTATTGCACTGTGCAGTGTGTAACAGGTAATACTGTTTTGCTAAAATGTGCCTGTTCAAGCCATTTGATTATAATAAATTACTAGTTTCTAAGACAATCGGAAAAAGCTAAGCAGTTATTAATGTGTGTGGCTTTATTTAAATATACACTGCTACTCTGCAGTGATATTCCTAATGCCACATCTTGTCCAAATACGTTGTTGTCTCTGTCAAGGTTAGCAACATGTAGATGAATACAAATCCTTTTCTATAAAAAATTAGAAAGCATTTTACATACCTTAAGAGGGCTACACCAGTTTTCATTATATTTTACAGATATTAGCACTGTTTTTTAATGTACTTTAGAGGGTCAAAATAATCTTTCTGCTTAGCATCTCTCACCTGCAAATATAGCAGGGATGTTATATTTACTTTAATACTTGTATAAACTATGCAGAAATTTTTTTAATAAAATGTAATATATTTTATAAGCTAATAAGACTGAATGGGTAATTAAAGGTTTCTAGTGTGCATTACTATAACTTGCAAATACAGAGACATTTTGGTAATCTTTTCTTACTAAAGATGTGAACGTTTAATGTACTTTCACTGTTTCTACTTTGGTAGTCCAATGGGAATTCAGTAATGACATTTTGTCATGTCAAACTGTGAACATAAATTTGTACTGTACAGTCCTCATACTATATTTAGTATACAATGCATATGTATTATACTTGTTAATAAAACCCTCGGAATGTTGTTCGTGGTCACGTCGTCATACGCTGTAGGACAGAGAGCAGTGGCACGGGTACAAGGGTCAGAGGCGTGCCCAGGGATCCCTGCCAGCTCCAGGCAGTGCGGGAGCCCCTGGGTTTTCGGGTGACCCTTCGGCAGTGCCCGGGCACTCTCCCCGTGGTGTCCCTGCCCCACAGACGACCGAGGGCAGGAGCTGGTAGCCCACACACCACTTCTCGCCCCCGTGCTGGGGAGGAGCTGTGCCCAGCACTGCGCCTGGTGGCGAACTCACAAAAGTAGTTTACCCACTTCTAATTAGGGCATTCTAATTTGTCCATTGGCAGGTCTGGAGCGCCAAACACGCGAGTCTGCGGGTTTTAGCACTGGCAGAGCGGTGGTCTGGGCCTGCTCCTTCAGCCGTGCTCTACCCCCACGGCCCTTTCCCAGGCCGGGGTGCCAGAGCAGACAGCGCAGACTGCCAACGCGTCGATGCGCACGAATCCGGGCGCGCTTTGCCGAGAGATGACGATGGTGATGGGTAGAGCTGCCGCAGAATGTTTTTATTTCTTTGCACCTCTTCGGATGCCTAAGAAGAGTGAGCCCAGTTGAATTCACTATGCATCTCTCGACACTTTCCATCCCTGCTGAGGTAACCGCATCGGGATGTTGGTCTGTTGCTGCCCGGGACCCAGCAGATCAGCCTGGTGAGCACCTACGCTATGCCGTGGTGACATACAGAAGGGAAAGGAGCTACAGCAGAGACGAGGCATAAAAATAAAACCCCGCAAACAGCAGAGAGAATGTGAGAAAATGACCGGCTTGTATTTCTTGGCGTCCTGCTCGAGAACCGGGATTGCTGGTTGTAAAGCAAGAGTCAGTGTTCCCACCGCGCCGTTGAATTTACAAGGTTCACCGGTCAGCGAACCAGTCGGTTTGTGCGCTCCACAGCCTCCTGGGCGGGAGGGACGGATGGCGTGGGGGCACCGAGTCCCAGCGCCGCTGTGAGCTGTCCCCTCCAGCCCCCACACCCCCGGAGGGTCCTGCGTGTGCCGGGCTGATCTGAGTATCTGCTTCAGCTTTCCTGGGAGGCAAAAGGCGTCCTATGCCTTCGGGCGTGAGCCATCATTTTCAGGAAATAGCGATAATTTAATCGGCCACGGGGTGTCACCCTTAGGCTGAGAAAAAGGCAAAAATTAAGCTCACGTGATTGTACTTTAAGAAATTGTTTCTTTTCTCGTGGTTAAGAAATGAAGCTGCTCCTTCTGTTTTACCTTCTACAACTGAGTCAGATCCTGTCACGCACAGAAATCTGCTCAAGGATTCAAAACTGATCTTTGTGTCTTTAGGACAATTTTTAGCCATAAAAACACTTTCAACATACCCTCTACAATTAAAACTCTGGCCTGGCCGAACACTGTTAACAAAGTCGATACACAATATTGCTTTCATGTGGGCTTCCAGGCCTGTGAGAGCAGCTGAGATCATTTTTATAAACGCGGACATTAATATGACAGTATTTCAAGAGTTCAACCAGATACTCATGTCTTGCAAACTTCTTCCCAAGAAGCAGCTCTATGAACACATTTTTTTAAAAAAGGTCTTCAACAGCATATTGCCTCATAAAAAAACAGTGAAGAAAAGCATTTGCTACGTTTGGCCAAAAAACAAAAAATAATTGACACTTTATGTATCCTCTGAGAGAAACAGAGTTTCAGGGAAGAAGAAAATGGAAGTTCCAACAGAGAAGAGATGAGAAACACTATCAAATGCTAACATTAACAAACAAACAAACAAAAAACAACAAAATTAATCTGCTTTATCAAAGGAACTCAGGCGTGTATTTTAAGCAGCTGCAGTGTATGGTACAATAAGTAAATAACTAAAATACTTGGCACGTGCATGAAAGATTTCTGAGGTAGGAAGGCCAGAGTATAAGGGGGTGTTAAAGGTTTAATATCCTAAAACAGTACACATGACAGAGTTGAGAAACTATTCCTTTCACACCTACCTACAATTTAGGTTTCAAAACAGTCTTAAAGGTGAGGGACTCTTCCACAGCCCAGACCCTGTGCATTATTTAGGACATAAACCCCAGTTTGCTGATGCATTACATTTACAGAGACCGGAAAGCCTGATTTGAGAAATTTTACTTCCTCTTTTCTCATCTAGTAAACAGGACAAAATATGTGCCCCTTAAAACATTACCACTAAGTTTGAATGCTAATCATGTCCTTAGACTGTAATGCTTGAGAGGGGAAGAAATCTTTCAGGAAAGAGGGGCACAGGTTTTCTGGTAGCATTCTCCACTGTAAAGCGCAGAGGAGCCCTGGAGAGGTAAAGGCTACAAAACTCCTAACCGGCTTAATGTGCACGGGCCTCTGCAACTGAACAGTTCCTTCAGTACCCGAGAGCTGTATAGCACACAAGCCTTAAATTATAGACAGGTGTAACTCTGGCTGTAGCCGAAATAAAGAAGCCACTAAAGCTTAAACAGGCAACAGCCTAAGAGCAGACGGCGATGTTATGGAGGAAGTAAAGAACCTGCACCCAGAGGGATGCTGTACGGTTGGGAAAAACCTCTTAAGAGGGAAACATTGCAGCTCCAGTGGTGCATTCAGGCTGCAGCCCCAGGTTTAACGTCACTACTTCTGCGGAAAGCCCCTCACAGCCTACTGTAACTGGCTGGCTGGCGCACAAGCTTTGCGATGCACTTTCGGCAGTGCCCCATGGTGCCTAATGCCCCTGGCCACTGTGTTGGGTTGGCATGAAGCACGAGTGACTCTCAGGGTAGGGTAAAGCCTTCCTGACTTGAACTCCTGCAGAGCACTAAGCTCCTCTTTGTCTTTGAACATCTGCCCTCATCATAAATAACCTGCTTTTCAAGCATGCCGCATCCACCAGCTCCCACTGAAGTACTGAGGGTTTAGCAGCACTTTTTAAGGTACACAAAGAAATCTTGGTCCTGGCTTTGGGAGGGGGAGGATCTCAGTTATGTGTTATCACAGAAATCAGTAGCCAACTTCCCTTTGCCTGAAATTAAGACTTAATAGAGGTTTTTAGCCCTTCTTTCCAAAGCTCTACATTGAGAACCAGGTCCCTAGCATCCCACTGCAACACCCAGTTAACCTGAGCTGGTAGGTGGGTGCACAGTGATGTCTCAGCACCTCTGGACACTGGGAAGCTCTCCCATAGCTTCCCATCCACTGCTTCATCTAGCTACCACCACACACACCTGGCAGGTGCTCGGTGAGCCGCCTTGGCAAGGGTTAAGGATCGCATCCTCTTACTGGGTGGCTCACCTCACATGCTGCTCACGGTTGTGATCAAAGGGGTTTGCATTTCCATTAACCTGTAAGTATAATTACACAAGTCCTCATCACCAGTGAAATGACACCATGAGATTTAATAACAGATAAAAAATGAGATGTTTATTATATTGTCAAATTAAATCCAAGCACAGCAAATTATTAGATGTCTCTCATCAATAAATACCACTAGTTTAAACAGTTTTATTTTAGCAGAGAATTTACTCCCCAATGCATATTACTCCTTTTTCACTTGCATGATGACCCTCAGCACCTGCTGATTAAAAGGGCAAGGTAACAGAGTTCAGTGAACATCTGGAGATAAAAGGGGATTCACCTCCAAACATCAAGCTTCTACACTTTAGAAAACAGGAAAAACAAGCAACCTAACATAGCTTGATATGATCATAGCAGAAAGCAGCAATATTGTAATAGTATCAATATTTCATAAGTTCAGGTATTATTTTGAAGACAAGGAATAGCAAATTCTATGAAATCATGACTTGGTAGGTAAATCTAGGCAAGTGGGAATGTTTAGTACAGCAAAGGAAGAAGAATATTAAACAGGCATTAATGGCTCCAACTTTCAGCTCTTACCCTGGAAAATCTCTGTCTGTGACAAAGGGAAAGACTTCCAGGAAGAGAAAACAGGCTGAAGGTACCCTTGACATCTACTATACCAATGTACAGGAAGGGATTTAAATAACAGTTTTCTTCTTCTTTGTATTATTTAATTAAACCCAAGGAAGCAGATGCCTACCACCTTAACCCCAGAACATCCATGTTACAACAAAGATAAAATGCATGCCTTGACAGGCATGATGACATTGAACCAAACACTATTTTTGTTACTTTAAAATACAGCTTTCAATGGGCAAAGTCCAAAACAAAGGCAACCCAAGTTCACAGAAACAAGTGCAGTCACTATGAAAATTTCCCTCTCCTTCTCTTTGTTGATGATGGGCAACTACAGAAGACTTCTGACTACTTTCACAACTAGAATGAGCAATAGCAATTTCTGTACATATCACAATTACATTTTGCTACAAACTAGGAATACTGTAAAAAACTATAAAAAAATTATTATAACAATTTAATGCAAGACAGTCAAGTCAGTTATTCACATACTGACTTACACTACTAGGAGAAGTAACATCACTCTGCTCCTCATTTGCTTCAAAGGATATTGGCAGGTTAATGCTAATAGCTGCCCTCAGGTTAGCCCAGAAAAGGGGATGCTTGCTCCTCTCCTTTGGCCACTCCATGTAGGTTCGCTTTGCCATGAGAGCCTTCAGCTTGTGATACCTGGCAGGGATAATGTACGGAGGGATCGGCTCCAGTAAAATGAGGATTAAGCTGTTGGAATTCTCGCTGAATAATTTGTGATGGGCAAAGTACAGCTCATAGTGACACCACTCGCTCTGCACAAAGTTGGGAGACAACACAAAGATCAACTTGTAGCTCTTCTCAATGCAGTTAATGATGTTCTCCACAATGCTCTTGCCGGGGATAAAGTTCCTCTCGTGCTGGCACAGTTGTACACAGCCCTCCCCCTTCTCCAGGTTCGGGATCAGCTCGTTCTTCACCCACAACGAATCGCGCTCGCTGTAGGAAATGAACGCGTGAAACTGCAGAACGGTCTCCCGCTCTTTGGGGTGGCTGTGCCAAGCTCTCCGCTTTGTCTGCGTCCACTGCCACGTCATCCGCACGTACCACGGCACATCCAAGTAGATGCACAGAAAGGCCACGACAGCCACCAGCACCAGCGTCAGCAGCAGAGCTGTCACCAGCAAGAGCACCGTGTTGCAAGCCAGTTCAGTCAAGTGGAAGTCCTTCAGCTGCGTTCCTTGCAAGTCTTCCGGGTACTCGCACACATACGCCGCTGGCCAGCCAAACAGCTTCCCCCCAGACTGCCTCTCCAGACGGATAAAGTCTTGCAGTTCACAGGAACACTTGAACGGGTTGCGCCCGGCTTGTAGCTCCCTGACCTGCGGGCAGCTCTGGAAGAAGTCAGCAGATGGGGTGAGGATCGAATTCATCTCTACGTTCAGGAACTCCAGCGACGTAAAGCCACTGCACCCCGGCAGGTCAGCCAGCCTGTTCGATGCCAGGTTCAGCTCTTTCAAGGATTTCAGCTCAGCCATTCCCTTGGGGACACTGGTGATGTGATTGTTTTGGAGGCTGAGTTTTTTGATGTTGACTGGCAAGCACCCAAACACGGCATCCATCAACTGATTTGAGGACAGGTCCAACTCTGTCAGAGACTCAGCCCATTGGCATTGCACATCAGCTCCATCGTGACTCAGCAAGTTGCTGCTGATGTCCAGGTATTTCAGTGATTTCATACGGCTAGTCATGAAGCTTACCTTGGAAAGGCTCTCAAATTTATTCCTCTGCAAAATAAGTAATTTCAGATCTGTCAGAGTGCCACAATTCTGGAACAATTCATCTGTCAGGGCATTGTGAGAAAAATTTAAATACTGAAATGAGCTCGTTCTATTGGGGCAAAGCATGTGTGGCATATATGCATCATATATTGTCAAGCTGGCAATATTCATCTCTGAAAACTGTCTGTATAGAATCTCCTGGTTGAAATAATAAACCTTATTACGGACATGCTCCAAAGTTAGCACCTTCATGGAGCCACCCAAAGAGATTAATTGTTCCAGAGAGCTTAATAAGGGTAGAAATTCATATTCAGTCAGCTCCCCCAGTGGTCCCCGAAAAGTCAAATTTCTCACAGTCAAATGCTCCACGGGTGAGTACCAAATAAGCAGGAAAATTTCCAAAATGATAGTCCATTGTAAGTCCACAGTGTCAAGGCTGAGAGCTGTTGTCTTGATTTTCTTCAGAAGTGTTAAAGAAGGGGAGGGGAAATCTTTGTAGCTCAAAGTGTATCTTAAGTTAACGATTCTTAAGTTTTCTGAAGTGCTCATTCCATCATACAGGAGGGAAAAACTGAAGTTTTGGTTTGCTGCAAAAACAATGTGGAGGCTCCTTGTATTCAAGGCTGTCAGACTCTGAGGCTCATACAGAGAAAAGTCTTCTAAGGTCAGGAAGACAGTGCACAGCTGCAAATGTATGATAGACCTGAAGTCTGACCTTCGTACCATTGTGGCACTTAATCCTAGGTACTCCAAATGAAACATGTTCCCAAATTCCTTACAGATGGGCAGGGCAGTAAACTTATTGAAAGAAAGATCTAAATGTCTAAGATATGCAAGATTTTGACAGTAAACTTTCAAAATATTATTATGAGATAAATCTAAGTATTCCAAATCTTCATTAAAAATGAAGACACTAAAGTCAAGCTCTGTAATTAGATTATGAGAAAGATTTAATACTTGAAGGTCAGAAAGATAAATAAATTCTGAGATACTAAGTCCAGAGATCCTATTATGTGATAAATCTAATACATGAGTATGGACTGGAATGTTTTTTGGAACATTAGTTAGCAAACTGCTTGAATAATTTGCAATAAATTCATTTTCCACAGTTGGCTGGATATTATTCCATAGCATGAATATAAAGACACAAGCAAAGACATAGATATTTGTAAGGGGTCTCATTGTGCTTTCCAGGTTTATCTTGTTTTTTTACAGAAACACAGAAGCAAATCTTCATTTTCTGTTCAATATGTCTCAGTGATGAGTCCAGCCCTATGGAAAGAAAACACGTGGAATTTGCTGAAATTGTTGAACTGTTGAATTTGCTTTTTATTGCTAAAATAAAATGGAAATTTTATGTAATAAAAACTTTATTTTTACATACTTTTGTTCTAAGTTCTTATCAATCCTCCTCACCCCCGTTCTTTAATTCCAATTATTTATTTTCTCGGTTTAGTAGAAATTAATTCCTTTATAATGGAAGGAATACAATCAGTGGTATGTTAAAAAACCACAGGGATGTTAAGAAATACAAATTTCTCAACAACCTTGAAAAATACAAGACCTGTACAAACAGACATCAATGCATTTAGGAGTAAAGGAGAACAGAACAAGCCTCCCATTTGCTCTTCCCATACACCCCATGTCCACACACATTTGGGGACAGAACTCCAAAAGCCTCGTGGACCCTCACAGAAATGGGTGCAAAAACAACCTCTTCACTCAGAAGAGCCAAAGGATATTCCTCTTCACACTCCAAAGACCCGGGACATGGCCATGCACCCCCTCAGGGTCAGCCGATCAAAGAAGCTGATCAGCTTTGTCTTTGCTATAGCACAAAGACATAGGGGTCCATCCTTCCAGTAAGCCAAGGATCTTGAGGAGGAATTATACTGTCTCATGAATATTGTAACACCTATCTAGCCAAAAGCATACTCATAGGAAAATCACAGCATCACCGGACACTACATATGAAGCAGTGGTACCCAAAATCTGAAAGCAAGCACTTGATGCTTCCAAAGGCTGCAGGATTTGCTAGGTGTCCTAGGAAATTTCCTACATTCTCCAAATTACCCCAGCATTGCAGCTTGACAAAGGACCTCTCTAGAAATGGTGAGGGACAATGAGTCTAGTTCTACAGATCAAAAAACACAGGGAGGGAAAGATTTTGTGGATATGAAAAAATGGCTCAGCAGCATTAATATCTGGTCATGTCTATCAATAGCCTACATAGATTTGGAGAGGTATCAGTCCTATCATGAAAAACCACGACCTGGGCATTACTCTCGTGTTGTCACGCATTTAACGCAACACACAGACAACCTGAAGTATGAGCAACTCATAAACTATTTCAGGAGACTAACATCCCCGATTTTTTTTTTCCTGTTCTGATTTTGTCTGTAAAAAACCCAAAGTTTTAAAATTCTGCCCCTGTGTAATCTTTTGTTAAATAAAAACCAAAAGCCTATTTTTTCAGTTCTAGGTTATAATGTGTGTTAGTCTCTAATAATTTGATTGACTGATATAAATACTCATCCCTTCTCCAAGTCTCCTATGAAGCTTAATCAAGTTTTCTTCTAATTAAGTAAAGCAAAAATACGTGTAATTAACATCACCAAAAGCAATAAAAGAATAAATCAGTAAAGTATAAATTTCTACCTCAGTAGAATCCAATTGAGTGGTCAAATTCTGCCTTCAGAAAGTTGTGCTGGGGTATCTGAGCACAGAATAGAAATGAAGCTGGGATGGTTGGTCAAAGTACAGTGTCACTCAAAAGAAGAACCAAGACAAGCAAATCTGACCCAGCTTCCTTCAAAGAGCAGCTGACCCTGTTCTTCAGAGTCCAGGCTTGTAAAGAACCTCTTGAATCAAATAAACTTTGATCTGGAACTATCTGGAGGAACTTCTCCCTGGGCAAAAGGGATGCCAGGAACAAAGCAAGAAATGTTCTGAAGGGAGAAAAAAACCAGAAATATATTCTCTGTCCATGCTCCATTGCCAGATGAGTTTTAATTTACTGTGCATGCTATGCTATACACTGCGACAAGGGATGATCTGCACTGTATAGCACTGAAGAGTGCCACAGTCAAAGAATAAAGCAGGTATGTCTAGCAAAGCAATATTAAGGATCAACAGTTACCCCTCTAACACTATCTTATGATGGTATTAGAGTTGGATGAGAATGAAAATTGCCATACCAAACATTTTTTCCCCTTTCTTCTTTGTTGAAATTCAACATACAGATGAGCATTTTCACTGAAATTTCAAAGTGCAAGAATATCTTCCAACAGTGAAGAAAGACCAGCACCTGAGATTTGATGGAGTCCAAACCAGATATAACAAAAAGAAAAAAATGTAAATAATGGAGCAAATATAACCCACCTTTTGTGCATGGAATCCACCTCTGAGTGAAGAATCAGCAAAAGTCCTCTGCATACTTGGTTTACATCCTCAAAACAGAATTTCAAACATATGTAATCTTCAAGCTGGGGAATCTCACATGAGATGCTAATTCCTTAATAATTACTACCTCGAGAAGTAGAAAGAACAAGGTTTTCTTATATAGGTTATATAATTCTAAGAATTAACGAAATGTCCCTACAATGCAGGTATTAAGAGCACAATAAAAGGAAACTTCTAACAGTCCAAACTCGAAATACATTTACTTCTGTAATATTTACATAACTGTACAGTTTAGGAGGAAATAAGCCGATCTGTGGTACAGAATATTCACCAAGGCAAGACTGTTTGAATAATTCCGCATTTCTAATTTCATGTCTGCTTCTCATGGTTACACACATTCTAGAAATTTGTCAACTGCATCTCCTCTTTTGCATACACAGAAAAGAGGAAGCAGAACCCCCCCCACCAACTTCTCTTTGTATCAAAATCTCTTGCAGAGCTCTACCCCACTGAATTATTTTCCTCAGCAAGCAGACTAATTAATGTAGCACACTGACAGATGGCAAAAGCTGAGATCTCAAAAGCTGGTAACAGGGGCAAACTGGCACAGTTCAAAACCTTTACAGGTCAATCTTTACACTAGAGATGCCTTGGATGGTTATCAGGGATACCCCACATTGTAGCTTCCTTCAAAAAATTATAAACAATGAACGATAGAGAGTAGTCTCTATGATATGAAAGCTGTAAAGAAGCCACAAAGAATACAGTAATGTAGGGCAATCTGGCAATAGAGGAATCCAATAAAGCAGCCATTCAATTAGCATTCTGAACAAGGGCAGGAGCCTAGCGAGCAAATCAACAGAGCAGAGAGCGAGTGCATTGCAAAGGCAGATGTAAATAACCAAAACCAACACCTCAGTCCCATAAGCCTCCACACTAACACAACATGCTTCAGTAAGATTGATTAGCAAGGAAGAAAGAAGCAGAGATGAATAAATGAATGAAGATTTATTTAATCTTAATGAATTTTAAGATTAAATTCATGAAGTATGTAATTAATTCTTCAGGTATGAGCAAACTAGGGGGAGAGGGGGGCACCTGGGCCCATTCTGGACTCAGTCTAGAGCTTACTCCACCCCATAAAACAGCACCTTGGAGGAGAGTTGAAGGCAAGAGAGGATTCAGCTAAAGAAGCTGCAAAGTATGAAAATTTATTCTAGACACCAGTGCCAGTTATATTTCAAGCTTGCATTAGATTCCTTTGAAACTTTTCTTTTGCAATTACCTTTTCAATTTTGCAAAGAGTAATTTAACCCTTTGCTTTGCTGAAAGAAAATGTCTAGTTTTCATTTTTAGATTGATGAGTAAAATAGTCTGAACTGAAACTGAACTGAAACCATTCTGCTTTCCTAAGTGCAGTGAATCTGAGTAATACATTACAGAAAACTTGGAGACATTTGTGACCCAAGACAAGACCAGGGATCATGAACGTTTCTCAATAAGCAGCAAGACTCTGCCTGTCAGCTGATACTGTCTTGTCTTCGAGTTAAAGAAGAAGTTCCCATTGCTGGGCATTAATCCATGAAAATGAATAGACTAAGGCACTATTGTTGACAGAACAATAATATCCCAATTATGCAAACCAGTGGCAGTTTTACTTCCAATATAATCCATGAAAAAACTTTGATGCATGGACAAAATCAAATATACCATCAGCTTTCATCAGAACAGACTCCAGTGCACACACAGCTGTAAAAGCAAAAGTATCTAAGCCTTTAGTTGTAGATTGTTTAATTTCCTTACTGCCCTTCTTTATCAGACTTTAATATACATTCAAATAAAGTTTGCCATAAAGAAAAATTTACAACTAGTTAAAATAAAGCTGATACTCCTGAATACCTCTGTTAAACAATTAGGAACATTGCATAATGTTATTTTTACTAACCAATTCAGCAAAGCTTTGTTTGGGGCTGGTTTCAGTTTACTGATTAAGTCATTTCGCATGATAGGCAAAAACTAAAAATCAGTGTATTTCTGTTCATGCATCCTGAAATGTACCCTCTAAATACCATCCTTTCCATAGTCAGCATACGTACACTCATGCACATACCTTGTTCCGTTGCTGAGGTTTATATTGCTGGGGTTTTTTGCAGCTGATTCTATCAACGAGCACCTGTCTTCATAAACAGCCTTTCCTCAAGGTACATTTCACACTTCTGCCTATATGTTGTGATTACTTACCCAGAGGGGAACCGTAGCTACACTTGGCTGGGTATCAGAAGCCAGTCAGGACCAGCACCGTGCCCAAAAGTGTGAAGAATCTCTCCAACTGGAACTGCCAGTGTTTGGTCATATCGAGGACCTTACCTTCAGCTGTAACTCTCATTGTCACAACTTAACCCTGTGTGTCAGGTAGGTGAAACAAGGGCTAAACGCCACCACAAGTCAAAGTGAGCAGAGACTGTATTGCATTTATGCCTAAGTCTATTTCGCTTGGGCATAAACAGACACAAGGATCAAAGCTGTGGAAATCAGACTGGTAACACAAGAGCCACCTTGCAGAATACAGAACTTCATTTATTAGTTTATCAGTACTGCTTCCTCTTGACCAAACAGTGACTACAAATGAGCATTACAGTCAATCTCAGTAAATGTTTCTGAAAGAAAAAACGGCCAAACTGAAGCCCTGAGTAAAACCACAGGTTTCACAGAGGTTTTGAACCTTCCCCTCAGCAGAATGCCTCACCTCCCACGGAGTCCCATTCTTTTCCCTTAAGCGCCTTTCTCTGCTCTAACCCTCTGCAGTTGAACTTCAGTGATGATGCTTTGTAACATTTCTAAAGCTGAAAAAGAGCCGAGCTCTCAGCAGGGCAACCCACATTGTGTCAGGACTCCCAGTCTGTCACAGTTTAGTTTCCTTCATACCACACACTACTTAAATATACATAAAAACATTTACACTTTCACTTCATGCTGTACTTTTCCTAGGTTTTGGAGGGTGTATAACCCCCATGTTATCAGTTTTGTAAGCTGATATTACTATGTATGTAAAAATAGCATTCCTGCTAGTCACCAAGATGACTAGACAGATGCCAGGAATCTGCTCTGATATGGTATCTGACATCAGAATACATTTACACACTCATTTTCCTGATAACTGGAGTGCATTAGCAGTTACCAATTTCAGTGCAGAACCAGCTGCAGACTCACATCACCGGGGTGCGCAGAAAAGGGTAGCTGCTTTCCAAAATGTGCAGAAAAAGTGGCTGACATGGGCTGTGAGACTACACATGGCCCCACGTATCGGCAATTTCTTCTTGGACTAAAACTGGTTTTATAGAAAGTGTTCAGAGTATGGCAGAGGCTAAAATAATTGTTTGAAATATTCTGATATGTATCACTTGAGAAACTCATTCTCTCCTGTGGAATCAGAGAAACTAGATGTAGCAATTCATTGCATGTGTAGCTGTTTTATCAATTATCTGGCACATACCATGGACAAAAACCTAATAGCATGTGTGTTTCAGGTTCCAAAGCACAAGTTTTAATTGCTCCCCATGCTCATTACAAGCCCCTTCCAACATTATTCACTCAAGGATTTTGGACATATACCAGAAACCTGCAGTTACATATTTTTGCTTATGATCGCATCAGCTCCATTGCCAGAGGTCACGTAGTTCCCAAGTTCTTTCTAAAGTGGCAAGCAAACCCTTGCTAAAACCTTCCACTCCTGAAAGAAAGAAATAATTTCTGGTAACAGCTATGTGCTCCCACGTGAATAACAGGAAGGATTCTTGGTGCACTCTCTGACTTCCAGAGGGTTTTTCTGTCCTCCTGCCAACAGAAGCAGCCATATGAGTTCTTAAAGCTTCACACACAACAGGGGATGTTAACTCTATTACTGAAGTTTCAAGGGCTACTGACCTAAAACTCTGAGGCTTTCAAAGAAAATTTTCACGTGAGCCACCATGTAACAATCCAGCTGCCCCTGGTTGTCTGAAAGGGATAGGCAAACCAAGCTAAGTCTGTTCATCTTCAGTTTTCTAAGGGTTAAATGACTCATACACTGAAGCATTAGTTGGAGGGGAAGGAGGAAGCATAGAAAATATTTGTTTCTGCTGTCCTGAATTAAATGCCTGCAATTTTATAATAGGTGTGTTATATTAATTTCGAGGCTGAGTGGGATGACAGGGCTAAAGGTGTTAAATTTGACCTTTCCCCTACAAATCATAAACAGTTGCTGGCAGTTCAAGACTTCAAGAGACCTCAGCCTCCTTAGACCTCAGGCAAAAAAAATCAAAATTAATATCTTTTGTTAATAATAATGGAAGACAAGAATGAGATAAAATGCTATACTAAATGAGGATTTCCTCTTAACATCCCTTCTTCTGTTGTATCCCCGTTGAAACACATTTTTGAAAGGAAAACTTACTACTCTCTGGTCATCTAAGTCTGGTATTCCAGATGGCAAACACCTCCCCTTCTGGAGACAAAGACGAAATTTGCTGTCCTCATCTTCAGCGATTGTGAATGTTTGTCAGAGCACAGCCATGTTTTCTTGAAGCCAAACCAGCACCACTACAGTGTCCTGCTTTCAGCTGGGAGAGAGTTAATTTGCTTTCTAGTAGCCGGTATAATGTTATATCTTGGATTCAGTATGAGAAGAATGTTGATAACACACTGATGATTTCAGTTGTTGCTAAGTAATGTTTAGACCAAGTCAAGTATTTTTCAGCTTGTCATGCCCAGCCAGCAAGAAGGCTGGAGGGGCACAAGAAGTTGGGAACGGACACAGCCAGGACAGCTGACCCAAACTGGCCAAAGGGGTATTCCATACCGTGTGATGTCATGCCCAGTATATAAAATGGGGGAAGTGGGGCTGGGGGGTATTGCTGCTCAAGGACTAACTGGGCATCGGTCAGCGACTGGTGAGCAATTGCATTGTGCATCACTTGTTCTGTATATTCCAATCTTTTTATTATTATTATTGTCATTTTATTATTGTTATTATTATCGTTATTAGTTTCTTCCTTTCTGTTCTATGAAACTGTTCTTATCTCAACCCACAAGTTTTACTTTTTTTTCTGATTCTCTCCCCCATCCCACTGAGTGGGGGGGAAGTGAGTGAGCAGCTGCACGGTGCTTAGTTGTTTGGCTGGGGTTAACCCCGACAACAGGTAGAGGGGCCTGCTGTATTTCTACAAAGGAGAGCAAATATTGTAAATGCAGCTTGTCTTTCTGACTCTGTGAATAGAGGGTCTTATCTGCTGTCCCAAGACCTAGCAAATTTTTTCAGCCTCTGACTGGTTATTGCGTTTCTGATCAGAACTCATCGCTGTGCTGCAAAAGATACTGTTTTGCCTGAGAAGGACAGATTCTTTTAATAATAAACATAAAGATATATGGGTGAGAAGCAAAAAAGTAGAAAGCTAAAAAAAAAGAATGATGTAAAGTCAAGAGCTTCTCAAGATATAGTCAATGATGATGAAGGCAGTTCTGTTACTGCAGATGATACCCTCTCAGTCCCTTTGCTCAGGGTATCTCTCAGGATCAAAAGGGTACCAGGACTCTGTCAGAGGATGGGAATTAAGAGCCCTGATTGTCAATTCACTGCTCCTCCCTCGCAGCAGTGCCAACCTATGAGCCCCAAAACGTGAAGCAGCTCATCTTTCCTTTTTATTTTTCTTTTCAAGAAAAAAAACCCTCACTCAGTCCTCTTTTGTGGCATGGCCATTTTTGTCCACCTGTGCTGGACGTTCAGAGTCCTGTATCTGGGTCCTATCCTTTCAAGCTTCACTGAATCTGAGAAAACACTACCCAGGAACCACCTCAGACTCTGGCCTTCTAGACATCTTCTCAGGATGTGTTTTTTTCTTGCAAACTAATTTTAGCAAAAGGGCTCCTGTGATGAAGCTGCCTAAGCTTTGTGATTAATGCAGCTCTGCAACCTCTTCAGCAACTCAAGCACTCTTCCATGACTGTACCAACTGCTCCAGGCTTTATTCTGCTGAGAAAAATTCACTACAGTATTTCAAACTGTATTTCAAAATGCACATCCAAACTCATTTGTGATTTGCTATCTCTGTATCAACTGCAAGAGAATTCCAGTGAGGTAAGTTGAATTTTGCCTACCGTTAGGAGGCAGCACAGAAAACTATGTAGAAACAAGGTTCTGTAACAAAAAGTTAAATACATTGACAACCAATGGAAATCATTGTAGGGTTCAGCGTTCGGAAGATCTCGCGATGTCACGGAAAGTTAGAGGGTTAGTCGCAGCCTTGTGATGTACCTGTAATCCCGCCTACCCTTGTTAGTATAAAAGGAATTAACTGCGCAATAAAAGGCGGAAGTTGGCGCTCACACTGTGTGTGTTATCTGTCCCTTTCCCTGGTCTGGGGGTTGATCCGTGATCTAATCGTGGCACCTTGATATGCAGCGAACGCTACAAATCATAAAGCATTTATTGCTTCACAAAGAAAAAATGGAAGAAACTCCATTAGAAAGATTCTTCATCTGTTTCCCCACACCGCTTTCCATCAGCCATTAGCAGGTTAATGCTAATAGCTGCCCTCAGGTTAGCCCAGAAAAGGGGATGCTTGCTCCTCTCCTTTGGCCACTCCATGTAGGTTCGCTTTGCCATGAGAGCCTTCAGCTTGTGATACCTGGCAGGGATAATGTACGGAGGGATCGGCTCCAGTAAAATGAGGATTAAGCTGTTGGAATTCTCGCTGAATAATTTGTGATGGGCAAAGTACAGCTCATAGTGACACCACTCGCTCTGCACAAAGTTGGGAGACAACACAAAGATCGACTTGTAGCTCTTCTCAATGCAGTTAATGATGTTCTCCACAATGCTCTTGCCGGGGATAAAGTTCCTCTCGTGCTGGCACAGTTGTACACAGCCCTCCCCCTTCTCCAGGTTCGGGATCAGCTCGTTCTTCACCCACAACGAATCGCGCTCGCTGTAGGAAATGAACGCGTGAAACTGCAGAACGGTCTCCCGCTCTTTGGGGTGGCTGTGCCAAGCTCTCCGCTTTGTCTGCGTCCACTGCCACGTCATCCGCACGTACCACGGCACATCCAAGTAGATGCACAGAAAGGCCACGACAGCCACCAGCACCAGCGTCAGCAGCAGAGCTGTCACCAGCAAGAGCACCGTGTTGCAAGCCAGTTCAGTCAAGTGGAAGTCCTTCAGCTGCGTTCCTTGCAAGTCTTCCGGGTACTCGCACACATACGCCGCTGGCCAGCCAAACAGCTTCCCCCCAGACTGCCTCTCCAGACGGATAAAGTCTTGCAGTTCACAGGAACACTTGAACGGGTTGCGCCCGGCTTGTAGCTCCCTGACCTGCGGGCAGCTCTGGAAGAAGTCAGCAGATGGGGTGAGGATCGAATTCATCTCTACGTTCAGGAACTCCAGCGACGTAAAGCCACTGCACCCCGGCAGGTCAGCCAGCCTGTTCGATGCCAGGTTCAGCTCTTTCAAGGATTTCAGCTCAGCCATTCCCTTGGGGACACTGGTGATGTGATTGTTTTGGAGGCTGAGTTTTTTGATGTTGACTGGCAAGCACCCAAACACGGCATCCATCAACTGATTTGAGGACAGGTCCAACTCTGTCAGAGACTCAGCCCATTGGCATTGCACATCAGCTCCATCGTGACTCAGCAAGTTGCTGCTGATGTCCAGGTATTTCAGTGATTTCATACGGCTAGTCATGAAGCTTACCTTGGAAAGGCTCTCAAATTTATTCCTCTGCAAGATTAATGTCTCCAGTTGAATTAATTTGTCACATTTTTGAAACAGCAGATCTGTTAAATCGTTGTTTAAAAAATTTAAGTATCTAAAGGGACTGTCAGATGAAGGACACAGCATATGTATCATCTCTGATTCAGTTATTGTCAAGGCTGCAATATTCATGTCTGCAAATATTTTGTATAGGTCATTCTGTGAGAAGTACAGATCTGTGATTAAAACTTTCTTCATTGTGACCGCTTTCATAGACGTACCTGAATAGTCAAAGTCATAGCTTTTTATGTGCGACAATTGTCTTACACCGTTAACATTGAAGTATTCAATGGATGAGTGCCATACAGTCTGAAAAGTTTCAATAAGAGCATTCCAGTCAACTGTCACATTTGTCAGTGTCAGATTTTGTAACCTGGAGCCTCGTCTGAAATTAGATAATAATGCTACTAATTTTTTTACATTGTCATTTGTGATTTCTGACAACGATAGGCTTTCTGTAGTATTTTGTATCAAAACCCAGTCAAAATTAGCTTTGGACTGATGACTATTTGTATAGAGGTATGGCAGGCTCTTGATTTTTTTGTCAGAACCATCTTCGTTAGAAACAGATGTGAAGAGTTCATTTTCCACAGACAGGCTGACACAGTTCCAAAAAGTTAATGCAAACAGACACTTGTAAAGAAAAAAGTTTCTGAGAGATCTCATATTTTCTGTCATACTGGTTTCTGTTTCCTTGGAGATGCTCAATACTTCTCTTATCTGTCCATCTTTGTTCTAATCCTGTAGCAAAATAAAGAAACAAAACCAAAACCCAGATCATGTCATTAAGTGGCTATGCAGGAGCCATCACAGAGATTGATCTTTTTAAGGTTCCAATTTCTCATCTCTCTCTTTGACTCAAAAAGCAACGAAGGCACCTATTATCATTCAGGAGAGGCACTCTTTATTAAGAGAACACCACTGAAATTTCTATTTGGTAAATATGCTGTACTTAATATATAATGGGTCTGTTTCTTACAAAACAAGTTTTATTTCATAGGTGACTAAAATTTGCTGCTTACTTACAGAATTACTGCTGTGATTCAATGTATTATGAAGGCTTCCCACAACTGTATAATACACTTTGATCAGAAAGCACAATATTTGAGGTCAGTATGGTCATCCTCTCCTCAGATTCTCTCTTGAAGGATATGAACTAGACTCAGATACATTTTTTTAAATGGACTTGTGACTATAAAACCTGGACTGAAACACAGGATGGAGGTTCAAGAGAGTGAATCAAAATCTGAATGTCTTTAGGTAGCTGAGATTGGTCATTAGGGCTTATTTTAACTGGGGAGGCCAGGAAGGGGGATAGGATGTTCTATATTTATGCTATGGGAAAGTCCACAGAAGAGTTTGCTTCTTGTCTGGGCTTGAGCATCTCCTGAACTTAGACTCTGAAAGTGGGGTGTCCCCATGTCCAATTTGTTAGGTGTACACAGAGGACGCCAAACACACACTGAACATTTTTGTATGTGTAAATCTTGATTGAAAGTTGTTTTCCAGATTTCTGAATTCTTCTTGTTTCCTCAGAACATTCTTCCCCTCTTCCTCCCATTAATTTTAAATCATAGTTGTTGTCTGAAGCTTTCCATAGTGCTTATTCATGACTGCAGTGGCTTTCAACTTTCCCTTGATATTGAAATGGCTGAACTGTAAGTTTATATTTCTAGTGCCTCTACAATGATTCCTGGTGACTCTACAATGAGACAGTAATAGCTGTCACTTGTTGGACTAAAGCTACAACCTTGAGGACTACATTCTCTGTACCATTAACCATTCCACATGCTTTCTTAGAATTATATTACTGTGTCTAAAACATACATTCTCTTAATCTAACACAACCTATATTATGAAATCTCAACAGTACAACAAAAAACAGTCCACTGAGTTCTCCTTTCGTAAAGAATGCCCAAAACTAGGCTTGGAAATAATCCAGAAATAATGGGGCAATATGGCAAAACCTTTCCAGCCTTTTTCAAGACTTTCATTTGGAAAAATTATATGCAGTTTTACCATCACAGCCCTCAAAAGGCATTTGGGCATGTGCAGAGAACAAAAGATAATCAGCATCCTCTATCCTGTTCTTCCGATTGTTTGGGCAATACTACTAATGTGTATATAATCAAACAAAATATGTAGCTTCAAGACAAATCTGAAAAAAAATCTACCTTCAAGTCGTTATTTCTTCTTAGGACAAAATTTCATCAATATCCAGGGACTAGGTGAAAGAAGGATACAATTCTTCCACATGTGCTTAACTTTCTTTCTCCTTCCTACATCCTGGCATTCAGTCAAATTATTTACGAGTACCTTCAAACTTTCTTTAGAATATCCTATGAAGCCACAAAATTAACAACTGTTATAACACATGACCTATGATTTGGGGGCTAACACTGGGGAAGTTATCCTTTACAGTCATATCCCTTTTAATTCGAAAGTATCCTCAAGTCTTCAAACTTGACAAAAAGATCATTACCAAGATAAAAGCAGAGAAGGAATCCAGTAGGGTAAGCAAACCAAGATCATAGCAAGAAATTGTCCTGTTGTTTAAAGAGCGAGAGAAGAGATAAAAATTGAGGGTTTAAGAGTTTTTCCAATATAAACTCAGTATAAACTGACTAAACTTTCATATAAGAAATGTACAGAATGCATTGAGCTCTGATGGTTCAGTATTAAGGCACGCGCTTTGCAAGTTATCAGCATAATACAAAACTCAAATGTTAAAAATACGTCTTTCCCATGGATGAAACATATGAAGTTAGACCCACTCCTGAACTGTAGAAAAACTATTTCCATTAAATCACTGTGACCCCCTTAACTACGGGTGTTGTGCTAATACGAAGAGACTGCTATTTAGCCAGTTTCTTTGGATAAATCTACTGAACATAAGCAACTTTAGTCTCACTTCTTACCCATACGCTTGAAAGTACATCATACACTTGCTAATAATGTTCTATGGAAAACATGGTGCATTTTCACATAAGATGCAGAATATAAAAGTTTTAGCTAACAAGCAACCACATAAAATCTATAAAATTAAAAGTCTCTCACCAGAAATCCATGCCCTCTGAAAAAGCAGAAAATGTACTCAGGAAAAGACAAAAATAAAACTTTATCCTACTGTGTAACAATACTTAAGAACGCCCAAACTTTTTATATAAATGTTTGTGCCATCTACTGACAGCTTATGAAATGGCATTTGCTTTCCTCCAGATGTATTTTCCACATACAACATTACTGTAATTTCCCCATTATTTAATTATTATTGAACTACGTGTTTTCATGCTTTACAATAGATTAAGCAAGGAAAACAAATCTTTTTAACAACTTTCTGTCTTCATCAAATTAATATGAAAATAAGTACTTCTTCTGAGGAAGTTTTACACTGAAATTCAAACATCTTCCTCTCTGAACTTAATAATGGTCTAAGTCTATATGCATTTTTTTTTTCCATTTCGCTCTACCAATTTAGTTGTCAAATTCTTATCATGGCTGGTTTATAAAAGTGCTGTTTGTCTTATTTTAATTTCCATTTAATGGGAATGGAAAAATAATCTCTCCCTCCTGCTCCAGCAGTGTTGTGATTGGGTTAAATACTGGATATGGAAACAGTGGGTGGGGTCTTTTTTTTTTTTTTTTTAATTAAAACAGAACAGCAACTTCCATACTGAATGCCCAAACACTTGGGTTGCTGTTCTGGCAAAGACATAAACCAGACTCTCTTTATTTCTGTGTAATGTTGGTCAGAAATTCAATCTTAGCTGAGATCTAAATACAGAACTGTCACGCTACAAACTACCTTTCCGGGTTAGCATACCGTAAGACATTCATGATTTAACATTTCAATTATTCTGGAAGAAGAGGAAATGATCTTAAAAATGACTTTTTCACTTTAAAGCTTATTCTGTACATCATATTTCATTTCTCAGCTTCAAGTGAAAAGAGGTCATCCAAAAACCAAAGGGAAAGATAGGACAGGTAGTAAGCGACAGAATATGGACAATGCATGTTCTCTGCTGTTATGTTGATGAGCCTTATGGTGGTACTCTATGATTCTTTCTCCATTTCTGTCAATACAGACAATAGCATTCACAGCTAGTTTCCAAATGACACCTTATAATGTTGTTACATAAAAACCTCACCATTGTCTGCTCTTAGCTGGAAAGATTTTGCTATCCATCCTTAGGACGAGATAAAATCCTAAGGCAAGACATTGCTTTTATCAAACATTCATTCCTGTTTGGGAATATAACGGTTTAACTGCTTGAATATTATCTACCTATTACTCTAATGATTACAGAACCAGACATACATTTGGTTAACACGTAATAACTGCCATAAATTAGAGACTCTTATTTGACAGTGTCTCTTCAATTAAGTGACAGTATGAGATGGCCACTGGCATAGTTTGAGTTCTCCAGTTCTATCTACATACTATAAAGATAGATAAAGCATATGTTAAACAGCAAAATAAGCATATTACCATTAATTGCATGCCATTAGCCCTCATATTTACCACTCAGATTTACCAGTGCAATCACTGGAAGAAGATGAATATATTCCTCAAATGTTATGCATACTTCTATGTTTTGTTAAAAGTAGCCAAATGCAGTTGTTTCCTTCCATCTTTGCTTTATATTTATCTATCTATTAAAAGGCAAGTATCTTTTCTGAAACCCATTAGGAAGATGATGACACTCAGAGTAATAACAAACTTCAGTGAAATCTGAGGTGAGTAGAAGTGTTCAATCTCTATTGCTCATTTATTCCAAAACCATTTGCAATATTACCACAGTGAGAAAATACAAGTGAAATTAATTACTGAAAAGTGAAAGAGAAAGAAAATTAGAAAAAGCAAGTGCTAAATTCAAGAAAGTAATTTAGGAACTTAGGAAATGAATACATCCTTCTATCCCAATAGACAGACATACACATTTACGCACTTATAATGTTAATTTCATCCTGAAGCAGTAACTTTACATTACAATAGTGATTAACACGCAGTTCTAAAACATGCATGGCCTTGTACAGAATCTGCAAAACTGACAGTGTAAGATCCACTTTACAGTCAAAATTACCATCCATCATGGGGAAAAACAATCTCCAGCTACTGAGCTGCATCCATCGTGATTCCTCCTAAGACACTGCCCTTACTCTTCCACAAGCTCCACTGAAAAGCAGAGAGAAATCCTTAGGGCCATTCTAGATTTCATTTTCAATAAATACATCTAAACATACATAAATTAACCTAAAAGATGCTAGAACTACGAGCATGCCCTGATACTTAAATTCTCATTGAAATGCCTTCAAAATAAAATTATTATTTACTGATACAAACATTTGCTCTGCTACCACCTACCTTTACAGGAAACTTCAGAGACTTTTGCCTGATAAGCGTGTAAGTCACATAGCATGATCCATATTTGTGAAGCATGCTTCCAAGAACTGGGGCTTTATTTTGTGACCTCCTATAGCAGCTCTCCTCAGTGATTCACAACATGTATTATTTTGCTTCCTGTGGCAACAGTCAGTTATTTCTTTCTTCAGCAAAGTAAGACTAGTGACAGAGAGGATGCTATGATGAATCGTGGAACTGCCTTTTATCGCTGTAGAAAGGCATGCTTCGCCTTAAAATGAAGCGGCAAAAAGAGGAAAGGGTGTGAGGAATTAAGACAGAGACAAGAACCACAGGTTGTTGGGCAAGAGCCTGCAATCCTCTTGTTCAACCAAGTATTTCTCGCGCAGCTGCGGGCGCCCAGCACTGACACTAACTTACTGGAAACGTGTGTACACACCTCCCGGTTTCTTTTAGCGGCGTTTCCTGTAAACAGATACAACAAAGGCGCAAAGAGGCATCTGAAAAGCTAAATCTCAGTTGTTTAATTCCGCAACCCCACACTTCAGTAGGTGGTTAGCTGCAGCTCGCTTTGAGGAAGCATTAAACTTTCTACACTAAAAAAAAACCCAAAACCCAAAACTGACGCCAGCTCAGTGACTCACTTATACTTAAAAGGCCTCAGCACGAACGTTCTCCCATCAGCGTCGTCGTGTTTACCCCTCCTGCCGGGTGGCCGCCCACCCGAGGGAGGCCCTGCTCCACCCGCGCCCGTCTCTCTCGGCCGGCGCTCCCGGCGGCGTCCCCGGCGCGGGGCCCGTCTCCGCCGCCGGCAGACCGCCGTGTCCCACCGGCGTCTGTCGGCCCGCGCCCCGCCGCCGAGAGCTGGGGGCCGTGAGGGGCGATAATGGCGGCCGGGGCGGCTCTCCGCGGCGGGTCAGCGCTGCCGCCCCGGCCCGCGGCCTGGAGCCCGGGGGCGGCTCGGCAGCGGCGCGGAGTAGCCGCTTCGCAACAGGCGGCCGCCTCAGAGAGACGGAGGGAGAGCGAGGGAAGAAGAGCCAGCCCGCCCTCCTGCCGGCGGCCCGGCCGGCCCGCGGCTGCCCGGTCTGTTCTGCCTCCTCCCCCCGCTGCTGCCGACGTGGCGGGGCGGAGAAGGGGAAGGAGCAGGGGGCGCGCCGGCGAGGGGACTGCTGAGCGGTAAGGAACACAGCGATTTCTTCTTTTTCTGCCGCTTTTGAAACTGGCTGCGGGCTCCTCACTAATTACTCTGCCCCAAAGGGGGTTTCGAAAAGGAAAAAAAAAAAATAAAAAATAAAAGAAGGGAGGGAGGGGGGAGCTGCGGCCGCTGCGGGTTTGAGGGAGCGGCGCTCCGGCTGCTCCTGCTGTGCCCTGGGCGCGGGGGCAGGTGGCAGCGGGGCACGGGGAGCTGGCGGCCGGAGCGCCGGGCGCCCGAGGGGGCGTCGCCGCAGCTCGCCGTGCCCGCAGCGTCCCGCCGCGGGAGAAGTAACAGCGGGCGTCGAGGGAAGGGGGAGCGCGGTGCCGCCGGCCAAAAAAAGTTACCCTCGCGGAGGCGTTGACCCGCGTCTGAAGGCGCCCGTCGGCGGCTGGGCTTTGCTTTCGAGGCGGGATTAAACTCCTCAGGCGGCGGGTCGGCAGGTGCCACCGAGCCGCGGCGGGAGCTGCCGCCACCGCCGGCCGCTGAGGGGCGGCCGGTCCCGCCGCCCGTTGGCCGCCTCAGGGCGGCCGGTCGCTGCGGGAAGGGCGCTCGCCGGCCGCCCGGTCCGGAGCATCTTGGCCTTGGCATCTCCCCCATGAGCTGTCTGTAGAGAGTAATTCCCTTTGGGCGGAGTTGTCCGCGTTGATTTAGATCAGTATGGTCTCGGGGATGACAGCTTGAATGACGCCTTACCCCCCGGGTCAAGCACGGCTCGTGGTTTCTGACAGATGTGGTAATTTGCTGCTACGTGCTTTGCTCCTATAAGGAAGGTTTAGCAGACAACTGCACGGACCTTGGCCCGAGTGGTCCCCAAGGATGACCCAGTCCTGCAAAAATTCATGTGCACGTGTACGTGTGATCCTTTAAAAACTGTACTGGTGTTGGGCATTTTCTCATTCGGATCTAATCCCCGTGCAAAGTTATGATGCATGTGTGTACAGATTTTGCAGGTTTTGATAGAGGATTCTCATATCTGACGGTGGAATTTGGTTTACAAATAAAAAAAAGTTTCTTTAGGTGATGCTGCTCATCACACAGCAAGTACTGTTAAAACAATGGCAATACTTACCTGCACTAAAGCATTTTGCAGTATCTGCTATATTTGTAATGGAAAACTGCAAATACTTGTGGCAAATGCAAAGATTCTGACTTGTAAATGCATGTGTTCCGAAGATAATTTAAGTTACAGTGTAAACTAAAGTAATATAAGTGGTACCAAGTGCTTATTTGTTTACTTATGTTTCTTGTTCACTGATCCCAAATGCTATTCTTGGAACTGTTCAAACAGCTGATCTGCATTCAAGTTAGATAAACAGGCTGCTAAAGCCACAGATGTACATGATTCTATAGACTTTAATAAAATACACTAATTTAAATACATGCTTCTCAGGCAGATTTCTCCTAAATCCCAGTTATATTTTGCTTTTTGCCTTTTTTTTCTTTTTCCTGTTCTTCAGTCTCTCTTAGAACTTCAGTCCTTCCTAACAGGTACAAAGCTTTAAACCATATTTAATTCATATGGGAGTCAATGAAGAGACAACATCTACAGAGAGGACTGTGTGAGTTTATTTTACGCCATGCAACTCAGCATGCAGTCAAGAGCTTGCAGTGACAACTCTCTGTCAAGGGTTGTCTTCAGAGTAGAGTGCCAGGCATACCGTTGTAGCCAACAAGTAAGTGGTAATAATCACTGTACAGTAGTCCTTTTGGAGTCTGCCAGTGCCGCTCCTTAATCTGCTTTCTTTCCCTTCCTGGAACCTCAGTCTGATCATTGCACAGTGGTGGAAAATACTTAGAAAAAGAAGGTTACATTGGAAGATAAGGAGTAAATAAGAGAAAACTGGTTTGTAACTTACCAAAAAAAACCTGACCAAAACTGCCTCATGAAAGCTTACCTTGGCTTCAACATTGAAGTTTAATCATACAGCTGGAATTTTAAGAGCAGGTGAGAAGCGTTGCACTCAAACAGTGAGTGTTTGAGACAAGTGATGCAGAAACAGTGTGAGCAATGAATGCTTGCTGTCTATGAAATGGCTGCAGGGACCATGGCCTGTCATGTTCTCAAATTATGGCCCTTCTCCAACACATAAATATCACCACAGGATTAGTCACGCTGTGTTTGTCATCCTCTCCGTCAGTCAGCAGGGAACCTGTGTATGTGGAAATGATGAGAAGGAGAGCAAGAGGTGCTTGGCTATTGCAGATTATCCTGTTCTCCAGTGGTCTTTTATACGCATCTAATACGGAACACAGGAATTAACCATGTGGAAGCTCTTATATTTGGCTTCTCCAGACAAATGAACATCCTTTCTCCCTCACCAAACCATATTTTGGAAAATAGTAATGCTGCTCTTTGTACTTGAGTGAGATCCTGCAAGGTGAACAGAGTATTCAGAGTATCATCATGATGCCAGTGCCGGCTTGATGCATGTGCCACAGGGTGCCATGCTTCAGGAGGCCTTACATCAAGGCTGTGTTGTTTTTCAGTAATAGCTTATGGTAAATGCTGCATATTTTATAGTCATTCAAATGTTTATGCAAACTAAAAGACATAATTTATTTTCTATATTCAGAATTGAAAATGTCTGAAGACATATGTGATGGCATCCCATCTGATGAAAAACCTGAAGTAACGGAAATGCCCAGCAATGAGGTATTGCCTCACGAGTCAGTACCACACCTTGTGGAAGCTGAAGTCTTGCATGAGTCTTCACAAGATGAACATGGACAGGCCGCTCAGAGTGCCAGCAATAGACAGGAAGGAGACATATTTATTAATGAAAACCCTTTGACTGAAAAAATAATTGAAAGTCTGCCTTCCAACAGAGAGGCGACTGAAGACATGCCCAGTGAGTGCAATGAGACTGTAAGCCTTGATGCAGAACCTGAATCTGAAGAAACACTGCATGAACAAAGCAGTCCAGTAAGTAATACTTTCTTTTCCATAAAAGCCCTCCCCTCCCTGCTTTGTAAGGACAGAATTTTGTACAATGTACATACTGTTTTTCACAAAAGCCTAGGGAGTTATATACAGAAAACCTGCATGGGAATAAAAAAGTTAAATTGCAACACCAAGCTTTTGGAAACTACCAACAGTTGAATTTCTCTTTGCCATTATGATATTAATTTGGTCTTTCTAGTCTGGTTGCAGTAAAACTGTACCAGAGCCTAAATCTTATTAAGAATCTAGTCCATTTTGTATAGTCATAATACTCCTGTGATTTTGTTATCTGGCTTTCTGTACAAATCTGCTTCATTCAGTTCACAGAATGAACCTAGAAGAGGACAGAACTTGAGCTTAATATGCAGCACTGAATCTTGTACTTGCTAATTTTCAAGTCATTGACTTTACGAAAACAGTGTATGTTTCACAAGGCTTGGTGAAATGGCCAGTAGTTTTTGATTTGTTCTAGGTCAGTAGGTTTTGATTTGTGATGCACAGACCTTTGGGAGTCCTGTGAGTAATTGCAAGTTAATCAAAGAAAACTAAGAAAAACAAGGCCTTTTTACAGTCTATACCGCATCCAAATCCAATACATGTGACATATCTGAAGATGTTCTCAACTCCACTGAAAAATTTTAGGCATCCACAAATTGGAAAAGGTTAAAACATTGTTTTAGTCCCTCTACCAGTGATCCCCTCCACAGGGATCTGTACGCTGCACAATGCAGAGCTGTGTTGGGATACTTTAGCTTTTGGTTTTGGGTTGATTGTGCAGGGATGATATGTTACTGGAGACTTTCTTGGGACAACAGTTTCTTAATATGATTTAAATACGGAATACTGATAATCGCTTAATACCACACATTAATGTAGAAGATGGGCAGCATCTCCTATGGCTGTGTTTTTACTGAACCGAGGAGTTCCCTGTGCACATCTACTGGGTTACACCTGTGAGGAGACTCAGGCAGAGAAGCCTCTAACTCTGGCTCCTGGTAGAACTCAGGAAGGAGACAGGTTCCTGCTTCTCCCTAATAATAGCCCTAATAAACTTGTATGGCTTTATAGGATTGAGTGCGTGAAGAAATATTAGGACATCTATAAAAACACCTCTGGGGTTTTAGGCGCTTTCAGTAATAGGTGATCTGAACTAAGCTTCCCATTCTGCTTTCTTGTGCACAGAAGCTTGAAATCCACATAATACCCAATCTATCATCATTTATTAAATGCTGGACTTTGTTGCCTGACAGGTTCTTAGTGTTTCCTCCTGCCTTTGGAAAACATGAATTTTAGACAGTGGAGTAATATTTTTGTTCTTACAGGCCACAGACTCCTCGTCTACAGCAAGTAGATGGGGAGCTTGGGGTACCTGGGGAAAGTCTCTCCTGTCATCAGCTTCTGCCACAGTGGGTAAGTGATCAATCTGTAAAGTACGTGGAAATAAATCGTAATTTTAATGTGTCATTAGAGACATTAATGTTGTATCTTAAAGATTCATAGATGGTTTTGTCCTGATATGTTTGGCAAGCATGATTTTTTTTAAGAGGAAGAAGGACCTTCCTAAACTGTCAAAGCATGTAAATTTTTCTTTTGGTCAGATTATGGGCAAGGCTTGTTTTTAAAGTTAGTGAATTACCTCATTGTGGCTTCTTCACAGAAAAGATACATGATCTGATACAATTACTATCAGGCAAAGGCTTATGGTTTTTGAAGTCAAAGCATGCCAACCCAGATTCACGCCCATGCTTGTTTGTGGTTTATACACCATGACTACACAATATGAATTCACTTTCGTAAATCATTTCAGCTTTCATTGACACCCAGTGAAACCGTTAAGCTATAACACCAGACTTGAGAGAATAGAGCAACATATTGAAACATGGACCCTAAACTCCTTCTCCCTCTCCTCTCATTTCCAATACTATGTCAGGACAAAATGTCCTTGTGAAGACTTGAGGTAAAACTTGATCATTACACATCAAAAACAAAAAGCAAAGCAGGCAAATACCTAGTTACCGCTGGGAAGTAATTTCTCACAAAAGAGCTACTACGCTGTTAACTAATCAGTTCTCACAAAGGATCCACAAAACACCTTCAAAAAATGAACCTAGGAATTAAAATTAATTGCTAGTTACTAAAAATAATGGATGCAACAGAGATACCGGTTTTATGATCCCATAAGGCTAAATAATTCTCTTCCTTATCCTCTTCTGTTCCATGGGCAATAAATTATTTCTGTTTCTCAGAGAAGGAGGGAACTTCCCCTATCCTCTCTTTTTTTTCAGTAACACCCACACTCAAGAGTTTGTAACTACCTTTTCTTTCAGACAGTCCAACCAATTAACCTATCTAATTAAACTCAGAATGGGTTGCTAAGATGTCTTTAAATTGACATAAGTGGAGGTTGCTGCTGAAAGGAGCAGGACTGCGCTGCCCCAGCAGTGTATTTCTTCTGTCTCTTACACTAACAGTAGCCTTCATTTAGTGATGTGGGCAGCTATTTTATGAGACTGATTTTGAAAAGTAGAAATGAAGAGCTGGATCTTCAGCTAGATCAGTTTGTAAATTCCCTAATCTGGCTCACCATTTGATCACTCAAATGCTACTGAATGGGAAATGACGGGAACACACAGAACATGCTGATGGTGACAAGGGCAGCTTAACTAGCTGTGGAACTACGTAAGTGTTCTCAACTTGTATTTAACCTTAAAGTTTAACACATCACTTTCAGACTTGAAGAAGGGTGTCTGTGTTGAAATTTTGCCCATTTTTCCCCACCACTATTAGTAGGTCTAATGAAGCGTACTGCTTTCACAGACTTCCACGAGCCTTGCCTCTCTTACATTCTCAGACCATCATAACAGCAGCATTTTGAAAAGAATTTGGCTTAGTGTAAATAACTAAAGCAGAAAATTTATGTGCATAAAAGTAATTCTACTGTTGATGGGTTGGAATTGTAATGCTGATGAATTCTTCAGTTCATTTTTATAGTTGCAGCAGTGGGTTTCTTGGAACAGAGCTCTTTCAGGACATTCAGTTTTTGCCTGAGAGATAGCCATATTTATATTCTGTTTAGCTTTTGCAATAAATAGTATTCTAATGTTGTTTGTGAGTAATAAGATTATTTGTTACCAAACAGTTACTGTTCTTGCAGGGGCAATCTCACTTACAGTCTTCTGTTGCTTAGAAATCTTGGCCTCACTGAACAATGAGTTTAGTGTCACAAAGTGTATACACTTTCTGTGGGACAGTATGGCCATAGATATTTTCTTGCCCAACTGATGTGAGCTTGCCTGAAAATTATGAATGCTGTTGGAAGAAGTTTGGGAGACAAACAAGAATGTGTGTTGTATCCCTTCTTATTGTCTAATAAGTAAATAAGACGTACCATTTTACAGCTGTTTGTTGCTTTTGTCTATAAAACCTGCTGCCAGCATTGTATCTCTGTGGATTTCCATGGACTTTTTAATGATGTTATATCATTTTTATATAGGCCATATAACATCTTGGTTTATATACATTAAAAATTCATGCTTAATTGATACTGTCTTCTTAACACACCGTCTGACTGTATCAGCATCGTAACTCTTCACAGAGTGTAAATATGCAATCAAGTGTGTTGTCTAGGCAGCCTGACTTGATAAGGTTATATGATATTGTCTGTTTTGAATAAGCATATATATCATCACATGTATATATATTTTTAGAATTATTATTATTTAAAATTGAGCACAGTTGGAACAGGTCCAGTTGCCTAGGCAAAGGAGCGTTCATATACAGAAAAGTAAAATTAAAATTATTTTTAAATTTTCTTTTTCCATGAGAATGGTTGCACTATGTCACACTGAAGAGCCATCTACTATCTAGTTTCTGGCAGTGACCAAGAGCAACTGGGAAAGAGCCTAAAGCCAGATGTATGTAAAGCAGCAGTTCCCCTGTTTTGTCTTCCCATTTCCTGGAATCTACAACTTAAGACACACTTCCTGACCCTGGTATCAGGGTAGGGTTGAGTTCCCATATTATTATCTAATAAGTTTGGATCTAACTTTTCTCTATGAATTTATTAAATAAAATAGACTTTTAATTAAGCAGAAATCAAATGTACCTTCTTCCTTGTTCACTGAGCCCAAAGTAATTTGGAAGACCACATAGATAATCTTAGATTTGTTCCAGGAAATCAATGCAGCAGGTAATAGTTTATAATCCTGATATAGAGGGTTTATTTCCTAGTTGTTTGTTATGGAAATTCATGCTTGATCCTGTGAAGTATTTTCTGTCTGTCACTGTCATAGACAGAATGTGGGACTGCATGTACCATATATCTACTTCAGTATGACAACTCCTAGCAAGAGACAGAGAGAGAAAAAAAAATTAAAGCTCTTGGGAATTTCTATAAGCTTTCTTCTTTTTATTAAATATTTATTACTCCCCTTCAAGTTACTCTGTTTAATATCTGAGCAGTTCAACCAACACTTCATCTCCTATTCTACATCAGCAAACAGGTTTGCCATGATCCAGTCCATTTTAATGTTGCTTATTCCTTCAGTGTAGCAAATGGTATAAGTAAAGCTGCTTTCTTGGAATTAGACTTATCAGCAACACCTTCAGTATGTGATTTTTCTGTTGCTCTGTCATTATCTTTGTACAACCCAGCTGCTTGTCTGGTTAAGTATGAAAATATTATATTATATGACAATGTAATATTTACTATTCCTTATATTTTTCTTCAAAATTGTACTCTGTAAAAACAGCAGAAACAATTTGAGGTGGACTAGATAACATCTTAAAGGCCTAACTAAATACATCAGCTTTTAACAAATAGTATCATAGAACAGCCCAGGTTGGAAGGGACCTTGAAAGATCATCTAGTCCAGGCTTTTGTGGGAAAGGGCGCCTAGGTGAGATTGTCTAGCACCTTGTCCAGTCACATCTTGAAAACCTCCAGCAATGGGGACTCTACCACGTCCCTGGGGAGGTTGTTCCAGTGAATGATCATTCTTACTGTAAAAAATTTCTTTCTTACATTCCTTCTTCTTTAAGACTGAGCTGAAATGATGTCCAAGGTCCTCAGTTTCATCATCCTTCCAACCCTGATTTAGAGCTCCCAAACAGATTAGCATTTTTACTGCATGGCTGTAAATTGTTTAGCATAGCTGATTTTAGTTTCTAATAATAAGGTAGTTTCCAAATAATTTGTATTTTACCCCTCTTTAACTAACTCTGCACATATAGCCAGTGACTGTTTTGGCAATGGTTTTGTATAACAAAGAAAATGTCTGTTGTCTTTGAACTGATTTTAGCATTATTTGGATCAAGGTTCCTGCCACAAGGCAGAAGTGATACTCCTCTACACAACAGAACCTGTAATGCTTTTGGATTAGTAGCAGTCACTGCCTGAACCATGCTTAGAGTCTGACACTAGATGTCACACTAAGAAAGTTATTGAATCTGCCTCGTTAATGAGGTGAAGAGTTTTCTTTTGTTTTTAAAAGGTGTAAGAAGTTTGGTTTCCTTCCTTGTGGAACCACAGTGGAGTAGATGCACTGAAATAGTTGCTGGGATGATGAGATGGGAGAAGTAGGCTCAGGATCTGGAGACACAACTTGTACTTATTGTCACCACTTTACCCTCTTACTAAAAAACACAATTTAAAAGAAAATCAGCAATTACACCATCCAGTCTTTTAGTAACAGTGTTGATAAAACTCTGCTCTAACAGTGGGTTGCTATTGCAGCTAAGCCAATCTAATGGCTAGCAGCCACTGAAATGTGCAGTCCTGCACCTCTCTTCTCCTTGCATGTTTCTTCCTTCTCCCTGTGCCAGCACTCATGCTCCTCTGAGCTCCTGGTAGGCCAGTTCAGGAAGCTAAACTGACATAAGAATAACTAGAGGAAAGAAAAA
This sequence comes from Buteo buteo, assembly GCF_964188355.1. NCBI lineage: Eukaryota > Metazoa > Chordata > Aves > Accipitriformes > Accipitridae > Buteo > Buteo buteo. The sequence goes on from NC_134171.1 coordinate 25,794,987, forward strand.
TCCATTTTCTGCCTATTCAGTACCTTGAACCAACTCTGAGATAAGTGCCAGGGCAAGCAGAAGGGACAAATATGGAACATGGAAGGAACAGAACCTCCCATATCAGCACCAAGAAGCCATTAGGTCAGCTTAGCTGTAACAGCAAACCTTTTATCCCCAGGGCTTAAGTGAGGCAAAATACATTCTCAGTCTGTACTTGAAACTTGTGACTTCCGTTTTTAAAAACATGCTTGAAAGCTTGCCTGGTTTTTTTCCAACTAAGCTATCTGCTAGCTTAATGAAAGTTACTACTTTCTCCTACAAGCCTTGCCTTTCATATTCTGTATTGTTTTGTATGGATGAATGACGGTGTTTATAAGGTGCTTAAGTTGTGGTGCTTAACAAGCTGCATTTCCAAGCAAAGTCTGTTCTTGATCATGCTGTATGGATGTGCTTCACTCCATGGAAGTTTGGGGTTTTTAACCTCTAGTGCCATTGGTAAGACTAACATCTGACAATACCTCTTACACAATAAAAGTAATAAAAAATACAACCCAGCTATTTAATTTACATGGTCTCTGAAGTTCACACTTGAAGGCTGCTTAATGCACCTCTCTCATGCATTGCTTCTAATTAATATTCTGCTATCTCGATTATTTTGTGCTTGTATATATTTCTCATCTAGTTCTTCACCTAGTAGAATAGCACACAAAAATATCAGACACCCACAGTTCTCCCTGGTACGCTGAAAATCTTTTCGTGTCACTCAGTATGACAGAATGAAATGTCACTTTTGATGTCACTGTGATGAGCTTGGATATTATTACGCATGGGTATGCGTAATAATCAGCATTGCATAGCTTAAATTGGAGTCTGTGTGGAATGGAAATGCAAATGTTTCAGATAATGTGAAACTAAAGTATTGAAATGATGTGAATATTTTTTCCATTCTCTATAGATACTATTCCCCTGTTGTGAAATAAAGAACGATATTAAAAAACCCAGAGGCTGGGTGTTATGCTTATACCTTATGTGGTCATAAAAAGGACAGTTAATCTCTTCAGAAGACTTTTTTTTTTCATTGCATAAATTCAGCTGATTAAGGGGAAACTGGTTGGGGGCCTGAAATCACATGGTGGTCACTCAACTGTTTCGTAAGTAACACTTTACAGCTGCTGTAGCAGCAAACCACTTTTTCACAGTTCTTCCTCTTTAAGAGTACTGAATGCAGGTAACAGGAGGAATTGCGGACATGCTTTGGGGGACGGCAGTCCCGTTTGCTTCCTTTATGTCTTTTAAAATGGATTTATGATCTAGAAGAGGTTGAGAACCAAGAATCTGTTGTAGCAGCCTTTATGCCTGTTGCTATTATTAAAACCTTTTACCATTGCAATAAGGAGATCTGAAACTAGTCTCATTTACAACTTAATTGGCGTGATTCCTGATTTACAGACTGAGTAGCGTAAGTATTATCAGCATCTAGCCTGTGTTTTTGTTATAATTACAAGTAAGAGTATTTTTCTAAAGCCTTGAAGTGTATGGAGTGCCAATAGGATAGCCTCAAAGTGAGCACAATGGGGTCCCACTTTTTTAGTGTACAAAACCAGAGCACAGCTGGCTTTTCCACATATCTATACTTCATATAGTGGAGTGATTCCCCCCCAGCCATCTTCAGGTTCCTCAGTTTCTCAGTCAGTGCCAGATGCTAATTTAAGGCCTTGATCTTCATCTTTAGCTTGAACCAGATGAAGCTTCATTCATCTTACTAGACTAAATTTGATCAGTTGTTCATCAGAAATGCTCCCACAGTGCAACACAAGTGACAAAGACTGTGTGGTAGCCAGGGACAAAATCTCAAACTCTTCCTCCCCATCTGTACCACTGAAGCAGGGTGTCCAGTTGCCTGGGAGTATTAGATTGACAAGGGACAGCGATTCCTACAGAGAATGATTTAGATTTCAGACATGCTGAACTGCCCTCGGGAGGTGTCTGTTGGCCTCTTTCAGCTCTGCAGGGAATCCAAGGCTACTATGCTGGGAGGTGGAAGATAAAGAGAGCCTAAAGTGAAGAGGGATGTATCTGACTAAAGCATTTGTGAGCACTGTAACCTGGCCTTGGGCAGATCAGGCAAACTCAAAGGCAGGCCACGTTTTTAGGCACTGCTTGCAAAACCTTCCTTTTCAAATGGAATATTCCAGCTAGCAAGATGAACAACAATATTCTGCTGAAATTGCCAGCCAATAGAAAGAGAATTCATGTAGGCAAGAAAAATAAAAGCAACAACATAGGGAAAAAAGCATGCTCTCTTCAAAAAGCATGCAGTGCACAATACCCGTTGCGTAGCTCTTCTGTCTCTGCTGTTACAGATGAGTAGATGGAGGTGTTGGAGGTGTTCCAAAGTTTACAATATCAGCTCAGTTGCGTTACCACACCCAGTGTAACAAAACCAGTGCACCTTTATCTCTAAAATGTAGGCTCATCCCCCATAACCTCTTTTATTTCTGTGCCTTTTGAAATTACAAATAATCATTTTCATTTCCAGAGCAACATGCACATCTGCTGTGTTTGTGCTGACTTGCTTCAGTTGTGGTCTTCTGATCTAATCTGGTTTTGTTGTTGTAGTCAAACATACGTGCCACACAGCTTAGTTCAGCAAAACCACTCCTAGCTGACCTGAAATATTTTCTTCTCATTCTAGTGCATGTAACCACAGCCCTGAAAATGCTGCCTTTTCTAAGTCTGTAAATATCAGTACAGCAACTGTGTGCCTCCTTTTCTTGGAAGTGTAAGCTTGTCTGCAAAACTATGAGAACAAAATTACAGAATATTAAAAAAGTTTAAACATGTTTAGATACAGAAGAAAACTGGGAAATTAATCTGAAAATCCATAACTTCCGCACACAGCTAAAAGGTAGTTAATTTTTTATATAATTGCAGGACAATAATAGTTTGTTAGCAAGTCAAGTCCTTAAGAAAAAATAAGTCAATGGAGAGAATAGAACTCTTTTGGTCATTTAAAAAGTTGTGAGCAGGAGAAATGGAAAGGAATGTGACGTGGAATATCTATTACATTAGTTTAAAAGCACAATTAATAGTTATTTAAGTGAGTCCCAGGAATTTGGAGAGTAAATGACTGCAGAATCTATTTATGCTAATATTTTCATTGAACCAATTAAAATGTGCAGGAGATGGAGATTAGACAAAGTAGTACCCCCCTCTCCAGTATCTGCATTGGAGCAGGTTTTGTAAAAGGCAGGAAGTTACCCAGCAATGACTTAAATCACTGTGGTGCATAACCTGGTATCTCATGTACAGTTGGATGTACTGCTACATTTTGTAAGACATGAGATAAAATAGACAAAGGCCATATTTTCTTTAGACAGGTAAAAGCATTTACCTGCCTCATTTCTCTGTTTCAGTGTAAAACATCAGGACACCATGCAGCTTATGCTGTCATATAAAAAATTACTTGTTTCTGCTCACCTGTTCCTTAGGGGACATCTGTTCTTTGTGTTTACCTCCAGATACTCCAGTTTTCTTCTATGTGATCTTTCAGTAGTGTTGCTTCACATGTTTTCTAGAGTATATTTATTATTGAATTCATAGAGCACCTGATGTGTAACCCATCTGGAAATCACAGAATCATAAATCTAAGCTTTCCTTCTTCCTACTCCATTTCAAATAGTTTTGCTGCATCTCTCTTTAATCAGATGTTCAATATCATATTTATATGACTACACACACACATATATGTGTAGGTGTATGTTTGTTCAGAACACTGTAGAGCACTGGCAAATGATAGGCTATTTTGCTGTAGTTAATATAACTAAGAAAAGATGCTTTGAACTTTTCTAAGAGGAAGAGCATACAGCTGCAGGAAAGTATAGACAACATTTAACGAATTTGTGCCTTAGATGTCTAGGTATCTGCCTGAGCATCTGTATTAATGCCTTTTCTGAAGTCATTTATCTATTTTACAGTTCAGTGTAAGGTAACAAAGCAAAGAAGTATAAAATTGTAATTAATACTTCTCCTAAGTAGTTAGATAGTTAAAGCACTCTGTATTGTCCTACTGCTAGAAGTGATCAGCTTTACGTGAGATGCAGTAATGGTGTACTGTGCAAGAAGAAATCCAATAGGGTCACTGAAGCCATTTCATTTTGTGTTGGAAAGAAATACTGCTCACCTGGTTGGTTGTTTACTTATTGTGTCTCAGCTGATGTGCAGAAACTTCCAGCTAAGGAAGATGTGCTAGCTGGATCATTTGTAATGAGAGAAGCATATCATGAACATATTTGTGGGTATATCCAGAAGCAGAATAGGCAGACAATTTGAGGGTAGTCTTTTTTAAGGGCAGCGTTTTTCAACTACAGCTGGTGCAGATTAGGAAGCTATTGCCTCCTTTTGCTGGCTACCAGGCAATCCCACCCTATCCTATAGTGGGATATTACCAGTCCATGTGATCTGCTAGTGTAAAGTCTGTAGAAAAGCAGCAAAGCAATCCCATTCTGTCAAAATCATTCAGATAAAAACACTAATAACATATATTCCTTACATTAAACTAGACCATTTTAATAGAACAGAGAGTTAGGGAGTCACTATGTATGCATCAGGTAAGGGTGGTAAAATCTCTGTAGGAGATCAGCTGTCACTGGAACAATAATTCTGTCTGTGTCATCTGACACCAACAGACCTTACAAAGTATATTTAAATAGCAGCTTTGAGGAGAGACACTTTAGAATTTGACTTCAAATGAGCAGCTGAGGAGCTTAAATCCTGAAATAACTTTGAGGACCTGGGTCAGTATTCCTAAAATACTTACCTAACATAGCACCTATGCAGCAGACTGAAGAACAGATTCCTTGCCTCAGCCCTGCAGTCACCCACAGTCCATTAATTGTGGGTTAATTGTTCTAGACTTCTGAAAACTAGATGAGGCCAAAACCTATGGCATTAGGAGGACCATCAATTTCTGTTTAAGCTGTTTGTAATAGAATATTTAGCATTTTGAAAAGCAGGGAGCTAAACTTAATGCGTGCCACTGAAACAAGTTTTACATTTCAGATCCAGTGTCATTTGTATTATATTTCAGCTTTATCATTTCTAGTCAGTTAATATACTGGATATAGTAGAGCAAGTGAATTATTAACCTAGAAAAAAATTAAGCTATTGAGGTAAGTTTAATAGTTATTCTGATTGTCATCATTTGTGGAGTATAAGAATACTCTGCACTGTTAGTAATAAGTTTTCAAATCATATAATCTAAAATATGCTTCTGCTGCAGGTCATGGGATAACGGCAGTAAAGGAAAAAGCAGGCACTACCCTAGGAATTCATAATGCAAGTTCAGCATCTTCAGAAATGGCAGAGCGTCCTGCAGCTGAAACGCCAATTATACGTAAGTTCAAGTTCACTGAAATTTAACAAAACTCTTTGACACTGCCAAATTAGTCCAATTTACAAAATTTTAGGATTTTGATCACAGAATCCAGTTTACTGTAATTTGTGACTTGTAGAGTTGAAAGTATGCTGCAGCTTGCTCTTTTCTTTTGTTAGACGCAGAAGATTGTCTGGACCAAAGCGCTTCTGAGAATATTCCTTCTTCTCCTTCATCTGGATCTCGTGGCATGTTGTCAGCTATCACTAATGCTGTACAGAACACAGTGAGTCGTTTTAGCTGGCCTCTCTGCTCTAGTTATTCATCATCATTTTTAGATGCAACTTCACTGTACATCATATTTGTTAAGTTGTAGGTCTTTGTAAAAACAGTTCTGTTGTAAGTCTGTTTAGAGTCTCTTCCATGGCAAAATAACTGTATCAAATTAAAAAAAAAAATAAGTCAAACACAACTAAGTCAGTTACTACTTTGGCACCATTTTCAGTGAAAAATACGGTCTTCTAAAGTGTATAGAATTCTGCAAATTCTTAGGAAATCTTCTTTATAGTTGCGGTACCATCATCTAATTTTTTTTACAGTTAAGTCCTTCCAGAGAAGGTATGATAAGATTTGTTATCATTTTTGAAGGCAGATAAAATAAGAAAATACTTCATTTGCTTATTTTAAAGCTTTTACTAAACTCTGTATTGTTAGTCCCTGGCCCTTACCTTCACCTCTGTCTAGTCTCTCATTTCATATTAGCCTTCCCAGAAGGGGGTCTGACTGCAGACTCAGTGAGGCAAAATCTTTTGTCCATGGTTCTTTCCTATTACACTCTCCATATATTTTTCTGTGCATTGCACTTCATCCTTTTCTGGTTTTCTGTGTTTCAGCTTTTGCAAAATCCTCTACTATACTGTTTCCAAATCAATTTTTGTGTCATCTTCTTCCCCAACATTGTTTACACACTATTATCATAGCAAATGTTTTCCTCTGAGCTTTTCAGTATAGTGTTTCCCTTGAAATTGTAAGAGACTTTAAGCATCAGCTAAAAAATCATAGAAGACTAACTCACCATTGAGCATGTTTTACAAAGTGGCAATTCTTTTTTAGTGCATATCCAGTTCACCCTGAGTGCCTCATCACTCTTAATATCAAAAGATTTTGGGAGCAGAGGGCGATTCCTATAGATCATTGCTAAGACTGTTGCTACAGAATCTGGAGCTTCATAAAGCTTGTGAGAGCTGGACACTAGTAAGATTACCTGAGCATTGTATAAGATTTGCAGATAAGAGAAATGTGCTCTTATGCAAACCTAGAGAGGCTACTATATCACAGTGATGAATGTCACCAAACAAAAAGAATAACTTAAGGTCTCAGTAAGTTGCCCGTAATGCCATTTGAGACTTTGGTAGGGTTTTCCATTATATATCAGGTTACATCATTATACATCAGGTTACAGCATTTGAGTATCTGACAGATGCATAATCCAGATTGAAATGGAAATCTTTAGCCAGTGAAAATCATTCTTCAGTGTACATGAAATTTTGTGAGTGAGGGCAAATGTTAATATGCAGGCACAGGAAAAACAACAGTATTTTGATAGACAGTTCCAGAGTCATCACAAGTGTCAAAATTTTAGAAATCAGTTAGGTAAGGCAGGGTCATCCTGTTCATGATGGACTTTGGCTCCATATTATTTGTATCTAAAATATGTTCCCATGGACTAGATGCCACTTTGGATGAAATTAAAGTGGTATTATTCATAATTTTTTTATTGGCAACAGGTGTTACATTTCCTCCAGTGTGAGTCTTTTAATTAACTAGAAAGATTTGTATAGTTAATTTATTTTATTTTTGAAAATGTATTTAGAACAAAGTAACATAATTTTATAAATGTATCAATCCTGTTGTTAGTTAAAGCATAGAAAATCTAGGGACCTGAACGTTCAAAGACGGTGTCAGCAAAAGCAATACTCTTTACAGTTCATATTAGCATAAAGTGGAAAGAAAATAACCACATTGTGTTGTTTTATGCAGGGGAAAAGTGTATTATCTGGAGGCTTAGATGCTTTGGAATTCATTGGGAAGACAACCATGAATGTCCTTGCAGAAAGCGATCCTGGATTTAAGAGAACCAAAACACTAATGGCAAGAACAGTTTCTCTATCTCAGGTTGGATTTATTTCAATACAGCTCTGTCAATGCAGTTTCAGATTCTTCTTCCAGAATTTCACATGCCTCAGGGAGAGGCTTTATTTATTGCAGTAGATATTGGCTAAGCTTATGGAAATAAATATTATACTTTATATTTGCTCCACTTTGTTTTTCTTCACAGAACCACAAAAGATAATGTAAAATCATCTTTTCTGCATAATCACATGTGCAATAGCTGATTTTGGTAAGGTAGTATATGTGGTGATAAATCATTACACTCTGGAGACAGAATCAAATTGTTGGTGTTTTTGTAACAGCTGTAGATAGATATCTTCCAGCATAAACATCACTGCACTACTTTCCTTGGAAATTAGTAATACTGGAATACATAATACATACTGGACATATGTTTCATTAGGAATTAAAGCTGTGAAGAGTTCTATCTTAATGTCCATCTAAACTAGTGGTACCCTTACACAGTTGTGACTCATGTTTAAAAGTTCAGACGTGATAAAAACAGAAGTGCTGTCAGTACAAAATTATTTTAGCTGTCCAGACACTGAGAGGAGGGAGGCTGTGGAAATCAATAGACATTGAAAAAAACTTTTAATTTTACTGGATGTTTACTTCCATGTAGAGAGAAGTAAGGTATTTTTCTTTTAATGAGATGTTTCATCTTTAGTGTTTGTCATTGTAAGTGTGAATGGACTGATACTGTTGTAGTAGGCCAAAAGCAAGTAACTCTTGTTAAGGGCCACACGGTTAAAATGAGCTTTTGAGAATACCTTCCTAAACAATATGCATGAATTCACACATAAAATCTGAGGCAGAAAGTGACATAAATCAGTTCTCAGGGGTCATATAACAGTGCTTCCTTTTCAGTGATTTGTACATAAAACTTTGTGAGTGATCTTTTGAAGGTGGAGACTGAAAAATCTACCATCATAAGTCTTTTGTAACAAATGAACAACTGAAGAGAATTTCGTAGAAATTTTGAATGATGCAATAGTGTAAGTGGTGAGAGTTCACCTATATTCAGAGGCTTATATGTGACTTAAGATGCACTTCAGCTGTATTTACCAGCTTTACTGTAGCAAATTCATACGAGAGGCCATTCCTTCTGGGGAATAGAAGGAAGGAATAGAAGATGCTATTCTATACACTATTCTAGCCGCCTTATACACTAATAGAAGTGTATAAGAAGATCACTCCAAAATATACCCAAGTATACGGACTGTAGTTCTGCCCCACCTTTGGTAGAAGTCAAACCTTATTAGACCAATCTCTTTTGTCAGTCCTGCTGTCACATAAAACTGACTTCAGTGTCTGCTAAAAATATTTCACAGGAAATATTTATATAGGTGCAATATTTATGCAAGTAGGTAGATAGGTCCTGGAAATAATATTCTTCCTATTTTGTGGTCTGTGGAATGGATTGCATGACTCTTCAGGGCTGTGTATGTAATAGTCCTTCTTATTTTTCTTTCATTGTAATTGGTGGCTAAATTTATTATACAGTATCCATAGCTGACATTGCTTTTGAGAACATAAGCAAGTTTATTTGTTTGTTCATTGTATTTTAAAAAAAGATGGTTAGCAATTACCTTGGGAAAACAACGCTTAGAATACTACTTAAATATTTTATTAGCAAAGTTTATAAAAAAAGAAGTTAGATATTTCCGCTCTAAAATTTCAGCTCTGCAAGTGTGATAGTCCCAAATTTTATTACTACTTCCTAGACAAGCAGAAGCAGAAAGTAATAAAATCTGTCATACCAACAGCATTACCAATAAAACAACAGGAATAATGTATATTTTTGCAGCTGTTGCGAGAAGCTAAAGAAAAAGAGAAACAGAGGCGGGCCCAGCAAGTTACAGTTGAAAGAACAGCACATTATGGACTACTTTTTGATGAATTCCAAGGTTTGTCTCATCTTGAAGCTCTGGAAATCCTGTCAAATGAAAGTGAAGCTCAGGTACAGTATGCAGACAGCATAAATCAAAATGGTTGGTAAAAAATTGATCTTTACATTAATTTCACTCTGCAGGTGCATGTGAAATAAACAGTAAGTTTTCCATCAACTTCAGAGAAAGCTGGATAGGTCCCATGGGCCAGTCCTTGGCTTCAGGAAATCAACCTCAATACACCTAAAATTTAATTCCAAGATTAATGCAAAACAAACAACTTCAGAACTGAAAGTTATTTTTGTTAGGACTGTATATAGTGTGTATTTTTCAGCTTGTGACACTATGCAGATGTCTTTTCAGAATTTGCAAGGAGGTTGAAGTCTTCTGGTTTTGTATCAGGCACTGACACTTACATTCAGGTATTCCAGACCTACTACACCTGGAGGCTAGTGATTTAAAATTAATCCCAGATTACTTATTCAATTTCTAAGCCTTCTTTATTGTGTAGTTTTAAAGTTACATAAAACTGCTCCAGGATATTATTACTGGAAGTATACAAATGTCTCTCTGAAGAATATGCTAATGTTACTAAGGCCTATTTGATAAATATATTTTTTAATTTCATCTGTCAATTTATTGACTCTACTAGTAGATCAGTAGATCTCTGACAGTAGATCAATGGAATTTTGTAGACTCCTAGGAGTAGTATTTTATACTGAAACAGTTTCCTGAATAAATTTCTTAAAATACAAGTTTTCTTCTTTTTTGTTTTTCTAATTAGCACTCCTTGCCCTCTGGATTATTTTTAATAAAAAATAACCCACTTATTTTTTAAAATGTTTTATTTGCTTTCACAAGTAAAAGAAGCTTATGTTAATAACAGCTAGGTACATACTGTCCATGTTGTTTTTATTTTTTGCAATTATGTCTAAATGAAAAATTATAAATTTAAAACCCACATGTAAGGTTCAAGGGCCTGCTTTTGGAAAAAAAAAACCAAACCAAAACCAGAATACCCACAAAACAGGAAAGAGGTAAATAGAAAACAAGTTCAGGTTAATTGCATGTGTCAATACTATTTTTCTTTTACTGTGAAATACCACAGGGTAAATAAGACTTGTGCAAGTTGTCACCATAAAGTTTCTGATGTGCTTCATGTTATGTCCTAGATAACCCCTTGTTCATAGTCCTACTCACTCCAACAGGATTGAATGCATCTGTGTGGGTCAACAAGTGCAATTCCCTCATAATTACCATACTCATGCCCACAAAATACTTACAGTACTGTAAGTTTGAGACGTATACTAACAGCCCAAAAGCCACAGCAGGAGCACAAGAGAGACTGAAGGCATTGCTAATGTCCAATGTGCTTCTAATAGCAGGGATTTAAAAATATTTTTAAGCTTTTATTTTAAAAGTTTTCATTAAAAAAAGTTCCCAGTTAATCCTATGAAATGGATAATGCTATAGAGAGGGACAAAAAAGCCCTAGGTAGTCCTTCACAACCTGCGTTAGGTCTCCCAACTTTATCTTGCATTTAACCCTGAGCATATGAGCTGGACACATGAAGGAGGAACATAAGAAAATAACATTTTTCTCCAGTCTCTCACTGAGCCAGCCTGCACGTCTGCCAAGCAAGCTTAGAAAAAACCCTTGAAACAAACATAAAAGTAAAATCTTGTATCAAAGGGAGAGAAGGCATTTCTCTTGGATTCCATAAGCAGAGAGTGTGATCATGGGTTTAACACTATGTAACTGTAGTGCAAACAGTGGTGCAAAGAATCTGTTTCCATCCCTCTTAGGCATGCCAACCTGTTAGATATGCAGGGACTTGCAGATACCTGAGACATGCAAAGACTTGTCAATACATTCTTCAGAACAGGTAGACTGGTAGACTGTCAATACTTTTGGTTGCATTTTGGAAGAGGAGAAACAGGCTTCTTTTTCCAACTCTTCCTGTGAGTGCTGAGACTAACCATAAATTCTGCCTGTGCTTTTTCTGCCTGCTGTCTTCATCCAAGCAATCCCGAAATGCTTATTACAGTTTGCAGTTAAACCATCAATTTATAATTCAAAACTAATGTTCTGGGAGAAGGTAGAGACCTGATGATCTTGCAAGGCTGGTGTAATTTTTGTGATACTCAACGAATTTTTGTTGATGAGAACCAAAAATGTGTCTACGTTGGAAGGTTAGAGCCAAGATTTGAGCAAAATGGAAGTTTCCATTTCTTAGCCTATTTTGGTATCAGGCTCTAAAGTAGCATTTAAGAAATGCTCTGTTTTGGTTAGGAATGCTTACTGTCCTTTCTTTTACAGATTCAGTCATATTTAGCAGCACTTGATGGAGAGCAGCTGGAGAGTGTGAAAAAGGATTTAATTGCTATAAAAGAGATTTTTGTTCCAAAGGAATCGGATGACGAAGTGGTGGAGGCACAGAAAGGTAATTAGAAACACAGAGACTTAACCATATGAATAATTGTTACTTCTGTATATACTAATTTCAAAAATTACAATCCAAACTATAATTTCTGATATCCTAATACTCTTCATAAGGTAGTCACTAAAATTAATACTCTAAAAGTTCTGGAAGCTGATCAATGCTTAATTTTGAATTTATATTGTAATTGAAGTATGAGATATAGAAAAGATAATGTAAGGAAGTATTATATTACTTTGCTATATCATCAATGAAAGTAAAACAAAAATAAGAAGGGAAAATAATAACCTTTTGGATAACTCAGGTTTTCTTACACCATCTGCTTATGAAATTGTGTAATCTGAAAGTTTTGGAGTGTTTAGCAATGCTTTTCTGTTTAGCAGCTTCGTCCTCACTTTGCACCCTCCCTCGCTAGATAGGGAAAAGATCAGAGCATAATGAAGAGACTTAAGAACCCTGAACTTTTTGAAGGAAAGTCACTGTGAAACATAGCAGCAAAGCTGCTTTCTAGGTATTGCTTGGCAAGACATGGCATGTGGAGTGTGAGAAAGAAGTTGCAGCAGCAGAAGCATGCCGTAACTATGACATAGTGCACAGCATTGAAGAGAATGGGACCAGCATGACAGGCCATAGATCAGCTCACAAAAGTTACAGTAAAATGGGTGAGTGCTTTGTTTAGGGGCAAAATAGGTGTCTTAGATCAGGAATTTTGGCATTCCCCAGAACAGGCTGAGAACAAAAGGATACAAAGTTAGCTTAAAGCCACCATAGTTCATGCCTCTAGGCCTGTGAGGTCCATACCAAACCTCTTCTAGCTAACAGAAACAATCCCCTTGACCTGACTGAAGACTGGCTTATGCCATTGAACACCATATTGCTGTGTTTCAGAAACACAGAAACATAAAAAGATATTTCTTCCATGTCATCTTGATCTTCTCAGGGGTGCTTTGCCCATAAAACCTACATTTTGCAAGATGGTGAGGTATGATTTCTCTAGCCTGCAGAAAAGTTAGAAAAACTGTTAACATCCACATGTTCTACTGGAAAGTCTTTTCTGCTCAGACTGCTCTTTCTAGCAGTGCTTGCTCAGTATGCCTGATGTCTCTCACAGGGAGCTTACTCTTTCTTCTCGGGGGGGGACAGCGAGTGTTCAGTGTAAAGTCTTAGTATGGTAGAGTTTTGTGCTGGGTTTTTTTCCCTTGTTACTCTTTAAAACCCCACATTCCTCTGTGGGATTGTGAGAAATAGAAGTCAAGAAAGTGTATTACCTGCTTAAGAGCAAGGATTCATTCCTTAATTTCTGTGGGAAATAGTTCCTTGCTTTGAAACTAGCCCCCAGGAAAAGCACAAAGTGATGTTTTCTCTGGTAGTCAGAAGTTCTGTTTTTTCAGTGAGGCACAGCTGCTGATCATGCTCCTTGAAACATTCGCTGGCTTTTTAAATAGGCTGGGACCAAGGCAATGAGCACCTTAAAAAAAACCCAAAAAGACCAAATCAGAGTGTGCTGCAGGTTTTCCCCTGCAAAAGCAAACCAGTCAGCAGTGAAACATATCCTCCTCTCTGACAGCGGAAATAATAACCACACATGTGTTCTCTCCACCTTACAGCTGAATGGGTGTTACTTCAGGCTGCAGTTCAAAATGACTCACATCCTTTAGTGCAAGCAGGCTCAAGATTTATTAATACTTGAACTAAAGATCAATTTCATTTATTAGTATTAAGTTGGATAAATTTTAATTCCACTGGAGGACACAAAAAGAATAGAAAGGTTAATCACTTTTCAAAGTAGCTGTTAGGGCTGAGCCTACAATTCTGTGGTCAGGCTCCTAACCTGGGACATGTGGCCTTTACTTCTTTCTTCAGCCTGTCACCCATAATCCATAGTACATGCAACACTGCATTGATAGTGCTCTTAACACTGTATAGTGCTTTGACATGTCCCTTCTAGACAGTGTCCTAGTCTGGGTACCTTTCCCAGTCACAAAACTGCGTTATCTTCATTAAAATCTTGTTGGAGTGAATGAAGGCTTCTTACGATCCTCCTGAGTCAGGGAAGACAGATGTTTTCCTGAATTTCTTAATGCATAGAATCTTAAGTGTTTTTATTAAGTGCATTTATGCAGCAAATGCATAAAACCTAGTAAAACTTAAAGAGTTGCATTAATAGGCCTTTACATGACAATTGTCTGCCATATTTAGATAAAAACAATATCCAGCACCTTTCCATGTAGTGTTCTATGTGATTTGCACATCCTTTTCCCCTCATGGAGCACAGTTCTTTTGAACAGTTTAGTGTTTTATTGATACTTTAGTTTGCCAATCTTTACATAATTTAAGTTGGATTCCAGTGACTTGCTATTGACTATGCTTAGTATTCTGGTTATATTTTCTGGGGGGCATCGATATGTATCCTTCTGGGAGCACACTTGATCTTTTAGGGTCTAGGTTTGAATTGTTTGGGATTTGTTGGGTTTTTTTTTAAACTGGAATTGTTTACCTGAAATGACTTGTTGGGACCTTAAGCATCTTTCTGTGGCATAATTAATAATTACGTATAGATAAAAGACAGTAAAATTTAACAACAGGTTTGCTGATCGGGCTTAAATGCAGCTCATGTCTTGCCGTGAAGAGAAGGCTTCCTTCTAGTTTGTGTTCTTAGCTCAAGCCAGTTAATACAATTAACCCTCTGATAAGCACATTAATAGGTTTTACACTTATAAAATCAAGTCAGTGAGCCATATGCTCTTCTAATAGTGTATTTTTTGTAAAGAATTACCTATTTTTACTTAAGTTAGCTATCTAGCAAGAGGTAGCAGGCTATGTTAAATTCTGTGGAAGAATTTTGAGTTCTAATCCTGCTTGCTAAACAGTTTAAAACTACACCTAACTTGCCTTCAGTAGGATTTTGATTTGTGCTTCCCAGCTCAATAAAACTTGTGGTTTCTTCCTAAGGAAGCCACCCCCCTACAAAAGACAGAGATTAACTAATGGTATTTGAAAATGTTAAATCTTATCAAGCCACTGAGCAGTATTTGAAAACAAGTTAGTTACCACTTACTGCTAATTTGTTACCACTTTCTCATCATCAAAATCATCTTATTTATATGGTGTCATTTGTCAGTGCTATATATACTCAGCAAAAAAAAGACTAACTGGGAGGAAAACCAGTACTTTGCATTCGAGTGTTTGAAAAGAGTGGCCAGCCGTTTGTTTTATGTAAACTCTCAGGATCCTGTCTTACCCAATACTCTCAGGATCTCATTCAGACATGTTAGTGCTGCTTTTAGTTTCTACCGTAAACACTTTCCATCCTACGCAAGGAGAAATTAGTGCGATGATCTTTGGAGGACTGTTTTGGGAAAGGATTTGGGCTAGGCTTTGTTCTCGGCAACTTTGAAACTGGAATCGGTTTTTTGTGTCTTTGCTTAACAATCAGATAGGTGCAAAATCAATATGAAAAGAAAGAAAAGGAAAAGATATTTTCTTACACAAGTAGGAGAAAGCCAAATGCATACCCTTCTCTAATGTTTCCTCTCACTTTGATTATGCAGTCCTTTCATGTATTTTTCACTGCAGCTTCTTTTCCTTTCAGTTGTTTATGAAATAATGAGAGGAGAATATCTGAAAAAGTAGCTTTACCTACATTTTGAAAGCCATTAACACCAAAAAATTCATATGTGAGGTTAAGGGAGACAGTAACCAAAGTGAGTATTGAATTGAATATGCCAGTTATCAACAATTTTGGTAATTTTGCTTTGATCCAGTGAACTGCTTATCAGTTTTCAGCAGTTCATAAAACAATTTGGCATCATTTTAAGAACAAGTGAATTCAGTGTATCCAAGAGGTGCTGTATTGCAAAACCTGAAAATCCTATTGCCAAAATTTACTGATAAGGGCAGCAATTAAATTAACTCTGTGCATCTTTTTGGCCTGCCAGAATACAATCTTCTTGACTTGTTCCCCTGCTGTTAAGAGCAAAGCTCAATCTCTTGGTCATTGTGGGTGAAGAGTTCTTCATGCTAAATACTAATTTATTTTATAGCACCAAAGATGGGCACTATCTTTAGAAGCAATGGTTAGATGTCCTTTGCTCTAGGAAAGTATAATACGAGTGTTAGATTCCACCACCTTTGCGCATGTTGCAAGGTACTGTAGACTGTAAACAGTTCTATCAAAATCCCCAAAGTCATTGGAGAGTAATGTCCCTCAGCTTTTAAGCCCAGTATTAAAGATTTGCATAAAATAGAAAAACTGGCCCTAGCTAATAAATTAATAAAAAAAGTGGGAATACAGCAAGACAAGAAATTCATTTTTGAAGTAGCTGGACTTTTATCAGGCTCAGTATGGGAATTTGACATTTTAGTGTCATCAGGCTAAAAAAAATGGATTTTGTATATTCCACCAGGAAGCGTTAATGAAGATTCCAAACTCAGTAAGTGCAGGTGAACAGAACCAACCAAAATACCAACTTTTAGGAACTTAGAGCATGTTAGAATATGGCAACTGCAAGTAGTCAAAGGAATATATACAATAAAAATGAAGTTTGAATACTAGTGATATTTATCTTTGCTCATTAATCTTGTGAAATGGAAGTGCAGATTCTTTAAGGCTCATTACTCCAAAGCAGAACAGAAAACATTCTTCATTTAAGCAAAGCTCAGTCTTAAAATAGAAAGAAAACACACCTCTTAGCTGTGGTTTGCAGACAGAGCAAGAGAGAACATTTTCCAGTAATTTTCCTCTGAAACTTATTTGTATCTGGCCCTGCTGCAGTTTTTATTTTTCAGTTTGAAAGAATAGGTTAGTATCTCTTCTTTGGTTATTTTGTGGGTCTTGTATTTTTGTCAGATAACTAGGGATCGTGCAACTTCTTCTCCTTGTACCTGTTTTTGTGAAACTTAGTGGAATTTAGAATGGGGTGGAAAGAGAAGTTGGAAGTGTCTGGCTAGCATATCTGGTTGTACAGGTATCTGTTGCTTGTTCTCGTCTTTATTTGAGCATATACACGCACACACCCACACACCCCTTTCTTGTATCACTGTCACTGTTTCTCAAGTGCTAGAGTTCTTGGGGAAACTATTTGAGTGGATGTATTTGACTGTGTAAAATATTATAGTGAAAACCCTAATAAAAAATTGTCTTGTTTTTTCTTGCAGCAGATATGGGAGAGGAGTTTGTCAGCATGCTTACTGAACTGCTGTTTGAATTGCACGTTGCTGCTACTCCTGACAAACTTAACAAGGTTAGCACCTGTTGGTGAGCTGCTCTCTGTTTATTGGACAAAGAGGGAGGGCTTTGTTCTGAAATCTGACACAGAGCAGTACCTAGCTCAGTTCAGACAGTTCAGAAAGCAAAGTACAGGAGGGCGGGAGTAAAAGGATAAATACAGAATAGCTTTCTTAGAAGAAGTGAGATTAGTAAGTCAATACAGTTGCAATGACTAGCTCGCACAATGGGCCATGTTAGAAAGCCTTGAACCAGGGATGTCTCAGCAGAACAGAGTTCACGAGCACAGTAGATTTGGTCTTATGTGCTGGGAACAAAGGTCAGGTTCAGAATTCTTTTTCTTGCTCATCATGTTTATTCTTCTGAGGGACTTCTCCAGACCTTCTTAGCCAAGTTTTGGATTTATCTCATCTAGCTTCAATCATCTAAAAGTTAGATGGCTAGAAGCTAGTCACATCACTAGTCACATTTGTACCATCAGGCCCCTTTAAAGGTGATTCACCTGCTGATCTTAGGCTCACATGAATGTTTATCTCTAGCTACAAAGATAGACTATGGATAAGTAGCTTAGGCTTAGGTCTTAACATTTTAATTTGACTTCATGTTAAAAAAGAGACATCATAAGTTTCCTACTAACCATAACAGTAGTCTGAAGTTGTATAAAACTTCAAGGCTTTTCCACTTTTGACCTACTTTCATGCCTGGGAAGGCAGCTGAAGATACAGTGATTTTCTATTTATTTTTCCTTTAAGAATTTAGTACATCTCTCTTACCTGTCCCATATTTTTTTTTTATTTTTTTATACCACCTTCTTATCTTTTTTATTTAGGAAAATTATTTCTGTGTAAATTCTTTTGAAAGGTACTTCATAAAGCTGAAATATTAGTAACTTTGGTATTAATGTCAACTCTCTGTGTTGGTTAGGAATATCATACCTGTAGAGGAATTATCCCTGGCTGATCCATCTTTATGCAGTCAGAAATGCTTTTCCCTACAGTTTCTTAAATACACACTTGACTAAATGCCATGTAGAAGCTTGATATGTTTAAACTTCTGAATGTAAAAGGGAAGTAATTAAATGTATTGTTAATTACTGTTCAGGAACATCATTTGATATTCCCTTTTTGACCTGAACTTTGGGGTTGGGTTCTTTCTTTGACAGGCTAGGAAAAAAGCTCATGAATGGCTGGAAAAAGCCAGTTTTTCCACCCCAGTAGACATAGAAGAGAAGCTAAAAGAAAAACCTGGAGAACCTGGTGAAGAAAAGACTGAAAAAGAGGATAAAATTGACAGTGATAAAACAGAAGTAGATAAAAACAAAACTGTGGAGGTAAGATAGCTTTTCGAGGACAAGTTTCATTAAACAAGTTGTCATACTTTGATAAGATTACTTCTTTATCTTTGTGTGTTGGTTTTATATGTTGTCCTTATCTTTTAAACTCATGGAAGTATTAAGAAGTATTACTGTATAACTATTCACTGTAGACCCAATAGGAAACTAACTTACATAAATATTTTTACTGTTAGTCTGTTCCCAGAAGTAAATATCAAAGTAGCAGGTCCTCTGCCTATCACATTGTTTTTATTTTTCTATATCTATGTTTTTGTGTGTTGCGTTACACAACATACAGTGAGCTGAGGGATTCTGTGGTGTAATGTCAGTAGCACATTGAAAGTCATATCTCAGCATTCCTTGGCATCTCTTTCTTCCAGTGACAATACCTGGAAAAAATTCTCAAACTTTACTTAAACTCTTAAACTGTATAAATCACAAACAGACAAAACAGAAATATTATTTAGCCAACTCCCAAGTGTTCACTCCCTTTATGAAAGATAGCTCTTAAGGCTAAAAGTATTGTGTCTGTTTAGACAACCCTTCTTGTTGATAAGGTTAATTGTGATTGAATGTTTTATGCCAAGTTATAACAATATTAAATGTTGTTGGTATCTTTGTCAAGACTTTTCGAATTAATTCTAATAAAGAAATTATCTGTCACGTTTCCTTACAAAAAAGCTCCAAAGAAGGGGACAGAGTTACACGGTATATATATATTACAGATTTTTATGCGATTGCAGATTTCCAGCTGGCATCAGCTTGTGAAAGCTGTAATGCCATAGTGCTAGACAGAATTTTTTATCATTGCTGATAAAAGCCACTTTTTTATTGGGAATATTACCCATTTCTACTCTGGAGATTCCTCTGAGGGATGACAATACTTTTGGCTCCATATGAAAGTAATTATGACTTCTTCTAGAGTTAAGGGATCTTTGTATTTGTTAGAACTAGGTTTAAAAGTGCTATGTTAGGAAATCTGAGAGCCTGACCTAGTTCCCATCCAAATAAATGGTAGACTTGCTCTTACTAATTTTTCAGGATAAGTATAAGGTCTGTATTTTATAATCTGTGGATATTTCATTTTCCAGTATTGTTTGTGAGGATGACATTATGGCTGATATTACCTCACTATGTATGTGGTGGAATTTCCAACTGGGGCAGCGAGGGCTCCTATGTTTCAAATTCTTTTGTATGTATATATCTATATGTATATTTATCAGTGTTGTTTTACTGATTATATTATTCCCTGTTTTTAATTTAAGGAAATCTACATGATGTCCATTGAAAGTCTGGCTGAGGTAACTGCTCGTTGTATTGAACAGCTTCATAAGGTAGCAGAATTAATTCTGCATGGGCAGGAAGTAGAAAAAACAGCTCAAGATCAAGCAAAAGTACTGACAAAGTGAGTATTATGTACTTCATATTTGAACATTTGACATTTGCTTAAAACTCATGAAGTTCCGTTCAGCTTTTGGCACTTGAAGGCACAGTAATTTCATGGATCAACAAACGGCATTGGCTTTAGGGGTCCTGGTCTATATTTTCTCATGTAATCAAGTTACATAGGCTACCTGTCATTTTTTTGATATGGCTAACATATGTATGTTTACAAAAATATGACTTATTCACAGGCTGAAAGTTGTTTCTGCTTCAGCAAGTGAATGTACATGTTCATTTGGGTTGCATTTCCTGTTCACTCTGCAAAAGATACTGTGCTAGCACATACAGAATTTGCTTTTGGAGTGCATAATGCAGTCTTACTATTGGCCAATAGAGTTTCATTATCTGGTGTTTACCTGCCAAAAATATACAAAAATCAATCTGTAGTTCTAAACTATAAGACCACATTTGTCAGCAACTTCATAGTAAACCATGACGAAACATACATAAATTAAGAAGCCAGTTTATCTAGTGGGACTCAAAATTCAGATCTCAAGCTCTCTGTAGTAATCAATTCTACTGATTCCAGTGGGTTTTGACGTTAAAATGTTGTAAGCACTTGAGTCCTAAGTAAGTAAAGTATTAAAGCAAGTGTTTATCCTTAGGAGTGCTAGTAACAATGGCAAAGTCCATAGGAACACTTCAGTCTAAAACAAAGTACTTGAACAAGTATTTTTCAGAATTAGAGCTAAGGTATGGTGCACCTTGCAGGATGAGATTCTATATGATGCACTTGTGAATGTTTAGCAAAACAGTGAAAGATCTAGGAATAGAACCAGATCTCCTTGTTCTCTTGTATTTTAACCACAAGGGTACTTCCTCTTTTAGTACAGAGTAGATGTTTTATTGCTTAGATAGGAAACGTCTCACTGTCCTCATTAAAGTTTGATTTATTTCTACCAGTATTTCTAGAAGTTGTGTTGCTGCAATCATCAGAAGTTTAGCATTGAAAAAAATTGAAACATTGCCCTACCAAAAAAGACTAGCATTTGAGCCAACAAGACATCATTTTGCTGCTGTAGTCAGCAATGGATTTTTCAGTTGTCCTGGTTTCAGCTGGGATAGAGTTAATTGTCGTCCTAGTAGCTGGTACAGTGCTGTGTTTTTGAGTTAGGTATGAGAAGAATGTTGGTAACACTGATGTTTTCAGTTGTTGCTAAGTAATGTTTAGTCTAAAGCCAAGGATTTTTCAGCTTCCCATGCCCAGCCAGCGAGAAGGCTGGAGGGGCACAAGAAGTTGGGAGAGGACACAGCCAGGACAGCTGACCGAAAGTGGCCAAAGGGTATTCCATACTGTGTGACGTCACATCTAATATATAAACTGGGGGAAGTGGGGGCGGGAGGATCGCCGCTCAGGGACTAACTGGGCGTCTATTGGCAGGTGGTGAGCAATTGCATTGTGCATTATTTGTATATTCCGATCCTTTTATTATCACTGTTGTCATTTTATTAGTGTTATCATTATCATTATCATTATTAGTTTCTTCTTTTCTGTTCTATTAAACTGTTCTTATCTCAAGCCATGAGGTTTACTTCTTTTCTCAATTTTCTCCCCCATCCCACTGCAGGGGTGGGGGGTGGTGAAGTGAGTGAGCGGCTGCGTGGTGCTTAGTTGCTGGCTGGGGTTAAACCGTGACATCAGTGGAGGAATATAAAAACTATACCATGAACAAAATCTACCCCAAAATATTTAAAAAATTACTAGAAGCAAAATTGCCTTAAGAACATTCTTGGCTTCTAAGATGAAGTGTGTG
Source organism: Buteo buteo (assembly GCF_964188355.1). Classification (NCBI taxonomy): domain Eukaryota; kingdom Metazoa; phylum Chordata; class Aves; order Accipitriformes; family Accipitridae; genus Buteo; species Buteo buteo. The sequence goes on from NC_134171.1 coordinate 25,816,601, forward strand.
CTTGGGACGGTCATAGGGGTTTTATCCGTTGACAGGACGAGAATGTATTTTTATATTTGTCTCTTTTTTTTAAACCAGTTTAACAAGTGCCATGTGCAATGAAGTTTCATCTTTATCAAAGAAGTTTTCTGATTCTTTAACAGCAGCTGGGGTAAGATAACAGCATTTTCTATAGCATTTGGGCTTTTTTAAACATAGTTAACTTCTTGAAACAGAAATTATTACCCAAGTCCAGTGGCTTTACATGAGGTACCAGCAAAGAGAGCACTTCTTTCCTCAGATCAACAGCACAGAGCATTTTTACAGGAGATTCCCTGTTGCAGAGCAAGTTTATAAGGCTTGATAGACTGCAATGTCTCCCTTGCCTTCTAAAAATCTCTCTTTCTAGATACCATTTCCCATTTTTCCTGATTACCACATAGCACTTCTTATCTTCTCATGCTGAAAGGGCCCCACATTTGAGGTCCCACAGCTTGATGATATTCTCTTCTCCTACTCAGCCTATCCCTTTTGAATGTATTTGTGTAAAAGTCATTACCAGATAACACTTCCAGTACCTTAAGATAGTTTCACGAGCTCTCTTCTTAGGCTTTGCTAAATCCCCTGGCCTAGGGTCACTATGTTTTTAAAAGGTTTAGGAGATTAGAAAATCTGTTTGGTTGTCCGTCTTTAAAAAAATCACTCTGTCTTGTATCTCAAAATATTCCATTTAGGAACATCCATTTATCCATGAACATCTTTGCTAGAAATAGTATCCTGCTTTTCAAGGTGTTTCAAAGATGACTGACATCTGAGTATTCTAGCAGGATCCAGAGGCAAAAATTGCGCTGTTGCTGAAGTTGTTCTGTAAACGTCAGAGAAGAACACACTCTGGCTCTCCTGATTACTCCATGAAAACATGAATGTACATCAAAGGAAATTTTCCCAGTTCTCCCATGAGCTCTTCCAGCACATCTCTGAGCAGTTTTTTCAGAGTTATTTGTAGAGAACATGATTTATGGGGTTGCTTTTATTCTGAATAATTTACATTCCTTCCCATTACTCTGGGAGAAACTGCTTATTTTGCATTTTGGGATTGTAGTTTAGCATATCTTTGTGTGCCACTTGCAATAAATACATGCACAGACATATAAAAATAAATTGCACATGAAATATTAAGCTGGCCCAGATCAGAAAATTGGAAAGTAAAGCTTTCATAAGCATTGCACTAGGTTTTTTCTTATCAACTCTGTACTCAGTTTTTAGGACCAGATTGCTTTTGTGGACATTTGTGTGGACACATAAGAAATTGAGCAGAAAGACACTTCCCATTGCCAAAATACTCTCTAGAAGAGAATTTTACTAGGGCAGCCTGGTGATCTTTATGTGGTGTCCCATCCATGTAAGCTTTTGGAGGAAGATGTGGGCCTTCTGCTCACCATAATCAGTAGGAAATTAAGGAGCGCCTGTCACACAGGACTGTAGAAAATCTACATCCCCCTGCATGTCCCAGTGGTTCAACTTCCTCCTTAACCTGCCGGGCTCACAAACATATTCCACTATCCTGCAAAGTCCATTAACTCCTGGGAAACTGAGAAATGGCTTAGAACAGAAAATACTGGTTTTTTCAAACATAGTGCCATCCCTGTAGTTCTATCTGTATAATTCAGACATTGGTTGTAATGCTGGCTATACACATAGTCTGTAATGTTGGTGATGTTTCTGAGTGAGCAGTAGTGCAGAAGTAAGAAATAACAGCTTTGCTTGCTATGCAAGATTTCTTTCAAACTTTAACTTATTGATTCATACAATCAATAGTATTTAATTGATACTGCTCTCTATCTGTTTCAGTTTATTGACAAATCAACTAAACAGTGCACTTTGTAATGGATTTTCTAGTAACTGACAGTAAAATTGCTCTTCTTTTCTCTAACCATCTTGCCTTTGTTCTGCCATCTTTCTCCAAACTAAAATTAAGGTGTTTCATGTTTCTTTAAATCTGTAATATGAAGGCTACAAGGTTGTAAGTGGAAACCCTTCAGTTAAATTAATCAGTATTGTGTTTCCTTTGTTCTAAAGAAGTCCACCGTTCAGTATTGAAAGCAAGCAACTCTTGCTGGAGGTTACTGTCATTCAAAAAAAACACAATGCAAAGAACAGTGGGAATAAAAAAAGGAAAGAACTTTTGCCATTTTAGAAAGCAGAGGAGCTGATGAATCTTGGTTTTCTAGCCTCTAGTAGTGTCGCTACTCATTGTACCCATCTTTATTCCTATCTGGTGGAAATGCTACGCGTGCTGAGCAATGTTTACTGGCCAGCCTGCATTGTCCAGCTCAACATATGCTGCCTCCAGTTTGGGGATCCAAGTTTCACCTGTTTTTTCTTCTGTAAGGGAGCTAATCTGGGCCTTTCATTTCCTCCTAACCACAGACATTTGTGAAACTTCTAAGAACTGAATTTTCCTTCTGACCTGTATTTTTCCTTCTTGTTTCCTTGAAAATGAGCAAGGCGTTAAAAAATTTGGGGGACACTGACTGACAGATGGACAGACAATGTCGTCACATAAATCTCACGTCCATAGGAAACCAGGCAATTTGAAACTCTGGTATATGAATTTATGAAAAAGTAAAACCCAGGTCCTGTCTTAGCTCATTGTACTCAGTGACAGAAATACATAGGGTCTACTGAAGTGTGTATGAAATGTAGACAAAGTTATCAGGAATACTGTGATAAACAGTCTGAATAAGAATCAAGGTGAAGCAAGACCTTTATAGAATTCATAAAAACACTTTTCAGATATCAGTATATTTTTGTTAAATGTATTTCTTGTCCTGGCATTTCATTCGATTTTCTGGTTTACAGAGCAGTATGAAGGCAGAGGTTCTTAACCCCATCATCAACCGTGTGCTATTAGAGGTAAGCTTCCACTTTTTTCACATTAGGAAATGTTCTAGTAAAATGATTTTGAAATGAAACAATCGCATTTATGTCTGAAGAAAGAACTATATAAAAAGTAATGACAGTATCATTCTGGCTGTTCAGTGCCAGCTCATAAACCTCTCATTTCTGTGTTCAGCCTCTCCCACAAATACTGCAGTAGTAATATTGCATTTCCTGAGGATTCTTAAGAACTGTATGACTGAAGTGAGACTGGCCAGCTCCTAAATTCTGCTGCTGTATTGGTCAGAGCACAGCAGACAGTTTGCAATGTGCTGTTTAGCCCTTTTTGTAACCTATTCACAAGTTGCCCAGGCTAAGTCTATTATTACTGTTCCATTACCCAAATACTGTAAAGTATTTCTGATTCACAAATAGTTTCAGACTATTCTTTTCTTTAAAATTGAGTTGCAGGTATGCTACAGTGCTTCCCATCCATGGGCATTTAGATTTCTACAAATATTCACAGTCTAGCAGCAGGCTTGGTCAGCACATGGATAACCATGTGTCAGACATCACCAAAATGTTTGTGAGTGATTTATTAGACACCATGATCTATGAGTGACCTCTTCTTTTAAACAACATGAGCTATTCTTCATCAGAAAAGCACAGTGAGTAAAATGTGCCTCATTTTTACCAAGAAGAGGTCAAGAGGGAGTAATATGCTCATAAAGTACTAAAATGTGTACTATCTGCAACATGAATTCTTGTAACTCTGCTAATTAGATCACACTTCTCTTTAAACATAAATAAACATATAGTAGTGACTACAAATTGTCATTCTGTATCTAATAGCTGTGTTCCCTTAAAAATGAGGAAAAGATTGTTTTACAATAAGCAATTTTGCACTGAATTAACAATATCTTTAACAATAATAATGGAAAGTTGAATAGAGCCATAGTAAAGGTTACTATATGGTTCCTTTTGTTATAGGGTAAATTTGCTGTTATAGCTGACATATCTTTCTGTGCTCCAGATATTGCAAAATCTGGGAATGTCCAGAATTATGGAGTACAAGGTTTTGTACCTCTTAAATCCTGTATTTGTATACAAATATGCATTAGTACAGCCTAGGTTCATGGAGAATTAAAAGCTGCTATACCGTTCAGTATTAGAAATTCCAAAAATAGTACTACATGTTAAAACCATTGTAATAATTCAAATTGCTAATTTCAGTGACACTTCTTCCACCTACAGCAAATTCAAAATTAGTTCTGTTGATGGAAAGACTAGCTGGTTTGTATTTTAAAAGTCAAATCTACTTCTGAACACCGTGGCATTTTATTCTACTCACGTTACAAACAAAACTGTCCAAGAGTTCAAACTGAGGGGAAATCAGATTTTTTTATAGTGATTCAGGCTATCCTTGTTAGCCTGAAACTGTTGTAATTCATCATTTTTGTTATCTACAGATTGTGAAATCTTGTGTGAATATATATGCTAATATAACATGATGCAGATGTAAAAAAAGTAAAGTGTATTTAAAAAGTAAAATGTAATTCCTGAAATACATGACAGCTATACTGATGAACCATGTTTTCTCTCCCCATTAGGGTTGCAACAGTACTACTTATATTCAGGATGCTTTCCAGCTATTGCTTCCAGTTCTACAAATTTCACATATCCAGACCAGTTGTTTGAAAGCACAAGAGTGACAGTTTCCCAGCAGTTGTCACCACTGGGCTTAACAGAAACTACAGACCTAATGTCTTTAATGTACGCAGATAGCAGAGATGGTATGAGAGATGTCTGGCCACTTAGAGTCCTTTGAAGACACTAAACGCGGTTTTGCACATACAATATTGAACAACATTTTAAAACTCTTCCAGACTTTTAGACTTTAGCAGTAGTTAGCAAAGTGAGTAATTTCTTTTCCATTAGAGCATATCCTTTGCATTAATTTAAACTGAAGTTTATTGATATTAGCATTGACTTAAATACGGATTCTAAATGTTACCCTTTCAGTTGTAGACGAAGTATGAAGCAAATTAGAATGTAATTTTTTTAAAAACATTTCAGCCCAAATGACCATTTCTATTGTTTGCCTCCTAACTGTCAGTTAAAAATTTATATTTCAAAAGTTGGTTTCAATATTTAATTTTAGCCAACATGAAAAAATTATCAGTGTTGTGCTTGTTAAATATTATTTAGTGTAGCAAATAACATCATAATAATATGTACCACTTACATAACACTTTGTGTTGAAAGAGTTGTACAGTAGTAGGTATTAACATAACTAAATGAAAATTATGGAGTTTATGCATTATGAATTATACTGAAAAGAAATTTTCTGAGCCAGTTAAGAGTACGGGTAAAGCTCTGTGTTTGCTGACCCATAGTTTTATATTAATTTATGTCTATTTCTTAATTCCAACAGCTGAACAACATTGCAGGCCAAATTAATCTTTTTAATATGCAAGGAATAGAAAATTTCCCTTTTGTTTGGCAATTGAAACACCTCCAAAATAATCTACTCTCAGATGAGTTACCCAGGTTAGCACTTTGGGGTTTCATTTGGGCTTTAAACATTATGAGCCTTTTTATCAAATGGAGTTACTAATACTGACAATACAGAAATACAGTTCTGAGGCATAGAAAAGAAGTTGTGGAAAGAAGTTATGAGAGAATTGCTTTGGGTGGGGAGGTCACATATCAGAGCAATCACCTTTTCTCTGAGGCAGTAGCTAGACAGACCATAACTGAGCAGCAGGAATGACGTTTCATAATAACACTAGCAACCATGATAATTTGTCCATATCCTTAGCTTAAAATCCTGAGCTGTGAACCTCAGGATTTGTTTAGGCTAGTTTACCTTGTAGACAGGAAGAACCTTCCAATATTTTATGTAGCCTGTTCTCCTGGGTTTTCATTGTTTATTACATTTCTTCCAGCTATTTTGTATTTTTTCTTCTTGATACTCATGAATTGTATTAACTGCTTTTGAATTGTAGTTGACATCTGAATATGTGTAATCATAGAAGCATAGTTCATACATCATAAAAATAATGAAATAGAGCATGAGGAAATACTATCCTGTTTTTTAGAAAAGAGAAACCATGTATCTGCTTTGTACATGGTAACTTTTTCAAGTCCAAATAAGAGAGGACAGAAAGGTGTGTTTGTGTCTTTCTTACACTATTGTGGTCCCTGTTCAGCTGTCACACACATTGTGAATTCTCTGTCTTTAGATTTGACATACCTTTCTGGGTAAGTAGAAGTGGTACAGTCTTCAAGTCCACTTGCACAGAATGTAAAAACAAAACTTACAGCAATGTGAACAAAAATAAGAAAGCTGCTTGGCAGCTGAAAAGGCAAGCAAAGCTTGACATTCATTGCTATTTACGCCCTATTGCACAGCTAACATTACCTCAACATGGGAGAAAGCAGGACACAGGAAAATGCAAGCAGTAAGCAGGCTCACTAGCCCAAAGGTAGGATACAGCTCCCACCAACCGTTACATCCACGACACTTTTGTCTGGCATTGCTTTATTTCTGAAAGCGTCATTTCAAAAGTGCATTACAAAATAATGTTCAGTTGATGCAAAACATTCCATCTCTGGCTTCTACACTTTGAGGGGAATAAGCGGACTCTTCTCTACCAGTCCTATCTGGCTGCCAGAAGAGACACACGCTTGTACTTACTTGACCAGGTGTCATTCTTGTATACGCACTTTGACCCAGCAGAACAACTCCTCAGTGCGGATGACTGAGGACCGTGTACTTGCTCCATATACTTGATCGTGAGCAGTTTCCAGTTTTAAAGATCTGGACACCAGTGAAAGCATTCAGTAGCTTGTAAAAAGGCCTATTTGTTTAAAGCAGTTTTTTCTGTTGTTCTATGCTGGCAAGCAGAATATAATACCTGGTTAAAAGCTTGTTTATTTTTCAAACAAAGACTGTCAAGAAAAGTCTAGTGTTTTCACCTATCAATCATTACATCCTGGATTTATTCTTACTTTAATTCGGTCATTATTTTTCATCAAGAAACCTTTCTGTCCACATTGGAGTACAGCTCTGTGTCAGGTATCTGTAAAATGCCAAATCCGTGTTAATGCCAAATGAGTCATAGAACATAGCAATAGCTGTTTCATATTGTTCCTGTGCCGAGTTAATGTTTTCAGACATAAATGAATTTAGTTACTTTTTCATACAGATCTTTTTTTTCCTCTGAAATGCAGTGCAGAATATGTAGTGTTAAACCTGTCAGAAAAATGTGTTGACTGACAGTGGTGCCTTTTAGCAGAGGCTGAACAATATAGTATTAGAAGCCTCAGGCAATAATGTTTGAAATCGTTGAGGGGTGTTCTTAAGACAAAGATTGCTTGTCTGAGATATTCCTTACTGGAGGTTTCACTGTCTTGCTTAAATTATGCAGGTATTGAATAAAGTACCTTACAGTGAAGTAAAAGAAGCTATAAAAAATAATGTGGCGACTTGAAATATTTACATCCATACAATGTGGGAAGGGAAGTAGGGCAGAATATGAGCATAGGGATACTCCATCTGATCTCAGATGCAATCATCTTGTCCTAGGAAAACTGAATGTTATATCTTTAAATCAATTTCAGGTAAATAATATTTCAGTAGAAAAGTACTATGTGGATGTAACCAGAATATTTTGGTCACGCTGGTTTGTATTTTTCCATCAGTCAAATAAATCATTTGAGATATTGAACTGCGACAGTATACTGAAAAAGAATGTTTTGAAGAATAATCTGTTGGGAGGATGTACTCAGTGAAGTCTTTCACTTTCTGATTTTGCGAATTACCTTTGGAATGATGAGTGTGATTTTACTGAGAGTCTGCCAAAAACGGATGTTGCCTTAAACTTTTAAGGAAGAGCGTTCTTTGTTTCATCACCACCTTTTTCCAGGTCAGTATGCTGAGTGTGCCTTGGCACACCTTTTTATGCAGAGGCAAAGGAGGCAGGCTTTTGCACTCACTAAGTTAAAAAATTTATCAAGATGAAACCTAAAACAATGTCTGCATACCTACAACCTTGCCGATGATCCATTATTACAGGTCATCACTGAAGGATGAGCTAGAAGTAAATTAGACAAGTCATTTCTGTATTTGTATATTAAAGGTATTTGCTGCCTTTTTTTTTTTTTTAGACAAAGAAAACAAAGCAAGCTGTAAGTTGTTTTCTGCTTTTTAGGGTATAGTCTATTAGTGTGTAAACATCTTTTCCCCATGATTTGCTCATACACACCGGCATCCATTGCTTGAGACAGCTAAACAAAAGAACTGTCTCTTCCACTTTTTTCATGCTGCTCAGATCATGCACTGAAGCTGTTAATGTCTTCCTCTGAAATGTGCCTCAATCATATAATACAAAACCACAGTCATTACAAGTTGAGATGATTTTTAATTATGTTTCCAGTGTCACCCACCAGTTAGGATTCATAACAACTTTAATGAGTCTGAAATGCCACAGTATTTTGAGCAACAAATACAGATTTTCACCTTTTTTCTGATTCACGGAAGTGTTTTTATCACAGAAGCAGTCACCCAGCTCATAGGATTATCTTTGAGACATTCCAGTTCTATTTCAGATGACAGCCCTGTCCTTTCTGTTAGTCTCAAAAGAATGTAAAGAGTAGAAAAGGACTTTTCCTGAGTTCTTTTTAAAACCATCTCAGAGCACAGCTTAACATGACACCATCAGCCAGTCTGACCTACTTTGAAATTCCTACGGGCTGACTGGAAAGCCCTCTGGACTTCAAACACTTTTTCTGTCTCAGGTGAACCTTTGTTGCTGAAGCTGCTTTTAGTGTACATTTTCCATGCTCTGACTCCTGTTTCAGCATTCATAATATTGATGGTGTGCAGTTTTAGAATTAAAAAGAACTGAAAATAAAATGTCAAAAATTGAGCTGTATTAAAAAGATGGGAGAGGGAAAAAGATTTTTAAAGAAAAAAAGGACATGCTCTCTGGAAATAGGAACAATTTTCAAGGTTGTATTAGAGAAAAGGCACTCTCAAAGAATTTTTTAGCATTTTTCAGAATAAACAAGAGATGACATCTGATTAGTTCCAGCGGAACTGGAATAATGGCACTTCTGAAGTAAAACGAAAATCTGCATGAACTTATAGGAAGCAAGTCAAAGATAAGAACATTCAAAGAGGAATAGCTCCAAGGAAAGATGACAGCTAATTTGATCACTCTGGATCTGCAGTGCTCATTCTCCCTTTATGGCCTGCACCCCAAATGTCCCTGAGCACACATCTGCTAAGAACTCCTTATTAGTCTCCCCACTTTGATCTCCTTCTCACATCTTCCCTTTACAGTCTTTTGAGGAGTTGCTCTAACAGACTGGGAGCAGAGCACTAGCTATTCATTCTGCCTTTCAAACATTTTACCCAAGGAGTGGAAGAATATTTCTTGTACAACCCTACAACAATGTGCAAAAGGAGTCTAAAAAAACTGCAGCAAAGACTAATAATTCTTAGTGAGCTGAATTTGCTGCTGCTGTAGAGGGAGGCGTGAAGACATTACTTAAACAAATGCATGCTATTTCTCTTCTGCACTACCGGGTTGAGGCTGGAAGGCGTTCAACAAAAGGTGCCAATTCTGGAGTCAGACAGTGTCACCTAAATGAAAGCCAGAACACTGGGTAATTCAAACAATTTTTAAACACCTTCAGAAGCCTCTCAACCCATTTACTAGACTTGGAAAAATGCAGTACTACTCTTCCTGCCCTCTTGCTTACCTCCGACACTGTATCAGCAGCTTACACGATGCTGGTGTTTAAGGTGCCTTTCCTCCAGTTCCCTCACCAGTTCTGCTCTGTGTCTGTTTCGCACATCTGCATTCTGTATGCCATCAGTTCTGCCTTCCCCACCAGTTTTATTCACCCCACTCTCCTCCACCTTCATGTCTCCTTCCCCCCGCTGGTTTCTGAAGTTCTTCCCTCCTGCCCATCATCTTGTGCTTGAGAGGCTGCGCCAGGAAACTTTTTCTCCTCATGTTCAGTTTTGAAAAAGCCAGAGGTGAAGACAAGGGGTTAAGAAGACATGTGAAGAGAGAAACCCAGAGGATCTCAGGAAATAATGGGAAGACACTAATCTGGTTGCTTTTTAGTCCCCTCCTTCCTCCTCCAGTGTAAGGAGGTTGGACTAGAGACTGCCTGCGGTCCCTTTCAACCTCAATTACCTTAGGATCACATTTTTTTCTTACCATTCTTACCAATGTCTCCCCATTCTCCCACTGTTTCCTATAGTTGGGATCATACGTGCAAGACAAGGTAAGCTCTAATCAACAGAGATTAAAAGCTTGTAAAAGCCTTTTGGGTTTATTTGGTTTTGGTGTTTTTAAAGGTAACTTGGAAGATGGAATCTTCCAGGGTGGTAAAACCAGACACTGGGAGAGCTGTGGGATAACTGTGGGTAATAAAAGAGTAAGTCACAGTTTAGCCATCCAAGGAGAAGAAAAGAGGGAGGTTATAGGCAGCAAGAATAATAGAATTAAATTATGGGAGAAAGGAAAATAAATTGGGGTCACAGGGAGCAAGGCTGTCCCTATCCACAAGATCTCTGGATTACTGAAGGGGAAGAGTGATAGATGGTGCCATCATTTGAAGCATTTAAACACTGACTAAAATGGCCTTAGCAATTCTGCAGTGATTTGAGATAGGTATGTCTTTTCATCTGTAAATTGCTGTTCTATAGTAAGAAGAAGAAAAAAACAACCAGAAACAAGTTGTGAGAGGTTTATTTTATAGACTGTATTAAAAAATCCATTTCTGAAAAGCTTTAAGTTATTACCACAGATAAGCAATAAAGCCTCAAAAGCCCCTGAATCAAGAAAGTCAGTATTTTTCTGACTTTTTTTATAAGATGGTAACAAACAATAGAAACAAATGCTTCAGACTTACCCAACTAAATATAAAAAATTCCATATGGCCTCAAATCATTCAGAAGCTAATGTTCACAACTATTCCTATTAAATCTGAACTGCTTGGTGCAGTATAATGACTGGAGAAGCAATTTCAGAAAGCTTCAGGAGGGAAAAGCTGTATAAATGAAAGGGATGGAGGTTATGAAGTATTAACATGATGCTAAATTGCTGCATATCATATTTGCAATGGGCAGTTTACAATCTGTTCATCCTGATGGATTTAGCACAAGGGAGTCTGAAGTCCTGGCTCTGCAATTTCTGTCTCTGCCTAGTAACTGATGGTTAAATTGTACCCACAAATAATGTGTTAGCACCGAATGAGTTTGGGACCCTGCTCAAGCCCAAACAGCTCCAGTACACTCAGAGGAGCAGTAATAAATGGAAAGTAAGGAAAAGTTCCAGGAGATAATGAGTCTGAATGCCAATGACCTAAGCTAGTACAAAAGATAGAAACACAATTTATCAAAAAGTATGAAACCCATTTGGTGTCTTAATGAGTTATTAAAAAACACTAATAACGATTTGGTGGTTTGAAGGCAAATGACTATTTTTCCACTTTTTTTTCTTTATCCACCAAGATGTTGCAGAATTTATGAAGGTCTTCCTGGCTTACCGCAGAAATTAAAATGCACTGCAGAATTCTCTCCTATGATCCTTCGGCCACCTTCCTCAACAGCCAGAAATTGTATCTTTCAAGCATCTTAGTCACCTAGAGCATTAAATAGGTTGAAAATTGTGCTCATTTCATGAAAGTAGAGGGTAATTTCTATCTTTAAACAGACTTACATATCTCTGATACAAAATGAAATTATTGCAAAGATTATCTCACAACCATATGATTAAGTATAAATCCTGAATGAACTGAAAATAAAGGTGAAATCTATACTCTCCTATTGAAGTTGTTTCTACAGCAAAACACATTTGTCCATCATTATTTTCTTAATACCAAATAGTTCTGGTGATGGATAAAATGAAGCTTCTCAACTAAAATGCGTAATTGGCATTCTCATGAAAGGACAGATGACATAGCTCCCCAAACTGGAAATGGAGATGCTTGCTTCTGTGGTGTATGGTGTGTCTTCTTTCATCCAATAGTAATGATATTTCATATAGAGACATCTGAAACTAAAGAAAACAGTATCAGAAAAAAAAGAGGAGGTTAATTAGGTCTTTTCTAATTTATCTTAAATGTCATTCTTTTGCCTTTCACAGTAGTGAAGTCTCCTTTTTTTCACAAAAGAAAACAACATTGTAACTACGGGGTAGACAAAATAGACCATACACATCAGATTGGAGCAAAAGACCTAAGAATGATACCTGCCAGCAGAATGGTGGTTTAGGTACCTGCCCCACAGGAGTATGGTACAGGAACCTGAGTGAGAAGCACTGGACCTTACTCACTTTTGGGGAAGCCTAGCAATGTGAGAGTGGGCAGAGCCAAAATCTGCCCAAGAGAGCATTCACCACATCCACCTGGCTGCAGTGCTCCAATAAGGATGTCCCTCAAGTGTCTCAGACTGGCTTTCTGCAGAGTACACAGAGTTCAGTCTGGAACTGTCTTTTAAAGGTAGGTGGTGACTGATCCCTTTCCTTCAAATAACTGAGCAGGCTTCCCTTTCTTCTTCCCTCCTGGCAGCTAGATGAGGGGAGAAGAGTTTTGTGTGAGACCTGCCTCCACTCCAGAATCTCTTGCTCTGTGTGAGCTCCTGGGCATCTCTTCGTGAACTACTCCACCTGCAGCAGTAAATCTGGGGTATTAACAAGGTCTTACTGCAGCCGAGCCAAAATAAGCTAAATTATCCTAATGGGAAAAAATAAAAATAGACCAATCCAAACCACCAGCTGGATGGAAGAATTTGCAAACCTGTGCCCAACTGCATTTCCCATACTGTACTCATATACAGTAGGACAAATTTGGAAATAATGAAAAAAGAGCAACTTCATCCACATTCCCAAGCAAAAAATACTGCTCAGCAATCATCAATACAATTTTTGAAATTTGGACTGCAGCTCCGAGTGGCATGTGATGAGGAACCTTGAAATATGACAATGCCCAGATCCCAGTCAAGATCATCTTAGTTTTTACGGAACTATACAATGCCAGTTGGGGCGGGGAAGTGCAAGATTTCTGTACTTCTTACTCTCACACTGAGTGAAAAAGCAAATGTGGCTTGTTACCCATTCTGATAGTTCATGTAGCTGCAGGCCCCAAAACAACATCTGTCTCCCTTTTCCTTTACATCATAAGAACTGGGATAAGAAGTGTTCCTTGGCTGTGAAATCATACTGGAGGCAGCAGCTGCTGAAGTGAGCTAGAAAATTACAAATGTAGGCAGGATACAATGCATCAAAAATTGATGCTGGCTAATGGAACAGTGGGTTTAAACAGCCTACACAGTGCCCATTACAGTCCAGTTCTGCAAGCAAGCAGGAGTGCTTCCCTTCAAAAACCTCTAAGTGTCTGTTTTGGAGAGAAACACATCCTGGCATGCATTCTATGCAGAGCCCAATAATTGTGCCAAGTGCCCGGGAATGTGCTCAGCACATTCAGATTCTGTGAGCGCTCTCGTACTGAGAGGAGTTTTCGTTTTAATGTATGATTAAGACTTGAATCTATTATGGAAGCAGAAACAGAGGAGGAATGATCTTTCATGATATTTAAAAAATAAATATGTAATCGAGTGACTGCATGCAGTCCTGAAAACAGTTTAAAGCTGCACGTGTGCATAAATCTTTTTTCATAGTTATCTACAGGAATTCAGGAAAGCATACAAAATGATGTCTTAACAAAAATGGCCAACTGGCAAGCCCAGTATGTCAGTACTAGCAGGAACTTCTGCCTTCAGCAGCATCACACCCAATTTTATGATGACTTTAACCACAGAACTATCACTTCTGAGCACTGAAATGATGCTTTTCAGAAAAAGTGTCAAAAGGATAATTGGAAGGATCCCAGCAATTTAAAATCACACCTACTGTTATTTACAATACATGCGTGATTTATAAAAACAGCTTAACTGTAATCTTTCTCTCGCTCTTGAGTACACTTGGCATGTGCCTTTGCTAGAATGTTTTGAACTAAGAGTTGCCCTGTTTTCCCTGCATAATTTGTATCTTCTGTTGTTCGTGTGGGTGTCTTGCTCGAAGACAGATGAGAGAGGGATTCTTTTAAATATGAAAGGATTTTTGTAAAGCCACAATCACATAAGGAAAAGCAGGCAAGGAATATTTTTAGTTGCCCTTCCTGTTTGTGCTACTAAGTTCTGTAATGATGGCATTTAAAGACCTCTTCAGGAAGGCAGCAGGCGCCTGAGCCAAAGCCCAGGTAATACCCTCAGTGGACCTGCATTGAATTTTCCTGGTACTAGGCTGGAATCTGCCTAATTAAATTTCTAAATTGCTAGGGGAGGGTATCTTTAGAAAACGACAGCAGTGACAATACTCTGAATATAGCTGGATAGAAATCAGCCTCTTGTACACTTAGTTACTTACTGATCTCTTGTGCCAACCACCCCACACAGGAGGTATTGTGTCCACGTGCCTTTAGAGTGTAAGAGAGGAAAGGGACCCATCAACTTCTTTTATTTTACAGTTTCTGTGAAAGAGGTTTTCACCTTTTTAGCCATACACATGCTTCCCCTGTGTGTCATCCCTGTCAGTTACCTGTCATCTACCTTATGTTCCGGTTTTACAATCCATTTCACCTGAAGAGAAGATCGTGCCTTAAATTCTGTATTGACTGGGACACCAACTTGTCTTATCTAACTATACAGCTACACTGTCACTCAGAAGGAAATACAGAGATGTGAAGCACCTTATGTGTTCAAGGATCTCAAAGGTCTTTACAAAGAAAGATGGAAGTGCTGACGGTGAAAGGCAGTGTACTAAAAATCGTTGGCAATTGCTGATGTGGAACTTTCATTAGCTTTTATGCAGCCTTTGACACGTCCACCACTTTTATTAAGAGAATTAATGGGAGGCAGGACACTAAGATTGTTTCATCTTGTTCTTCGGGCATTGACTGTCAAAGAGATAGATGTAGTAAATAAAGTGTTTGGGATAATAGTGACCAATTTGTGTGAATTTGATCTAACAACAGCAGACACTTTTTAGCAAAAAAAAAAAAAAAAAAGTCCACAACAGTTGGCTTTAAGATACTGAGTTTTCCTTCTTTCTTTCCTCATAAAATGGCAGCACTTCATCCACGAATTGTCAAGTCTGTATCTGTCCCTAACTTCCCCAAATAAGGGAGAACACTGCTCCTTTTGATTCAGACAATACAATGGTGCTTCCCCTTAAACGGGCAGCAGGCAGAAGTACTGCAGGAGAGGGCTCACAATTACTCTTCATGCTATACACATGTGATTTTTATTCTGCCCTGACCACCGTAAGACTGAAGTGCACCTTTGGCATGGAAGAGGCCAGCGAGACCTGCACAGCCAGTCTGCCCAGACTCCACGTGGCCCCACGGCGGGGGAAAGGCGGCTGCTGCAAGGGCAGGACACAGACAGAGGCAAGTCTGTGGCTTTCTTAAGCCTCGAAGGGCAAGTTTAGCCCAAAACCTTCCCTACATAACAATGATTTGGGGCTAACCATCAGCAAAATCATCTTGCTGAATGCTCCAACACCTTCAGATAGGCTGTTCATCATATATATAGGGGTGTTCTAATGGGCATGGTGATTTGGCTCTTACTTGCCCACTTCTATTTCTTACTCCAATTATTCCTTGCCCCCACTGTTTTAGGGAATGGCCATTGAATCAAGTGCATTCAGAAATGTTAGTCCTCTTATGGTTTCACATGCTGCATTTTTTTAAGTAAAGGGAGCTAGCAGCCTTGCTCCAATATATAAATTCAGTATTTATCCCTCTGATCTGCTCTCCCAGATTTCTTGCTATCAGTCCAGCTTCCTGTTTCTGTCTTTTCATCTGTCACAGAAGAGGGTATTCACTGCTGGCACTTTTAAAAAAAAACAAACAAAACAGACCCAGATATACATCCCACAGCATTTTAGAGCTGCTAAAAATAATAGTTGATGCAAGCAGTGTTCTAAAGTTAAAAGTACTAGTTGATTAAAGTAGTGCTTTGTAAGTTAAAAGAACTACACAATCTCTGTTTTAGCTGAGGATAAACAGTTCTTACCGAGGTGCAAATTAGTAAGGAGGTATCATTGGCAGAGACAGAAAAAGTTCAGTCTCCAGAGCCTTATTCTAGCATGCTGGCCCCTGAGCAGCATTGCCTCCATATGCAAATATTTGCCCTGAATAAAATGTTCATGCTTCCTATCTAAATAAACAGCAGCCTTGAAATTTACAGTAATTAATGTCACCTTTTGACAGCACTAAGGAAATACATCTACAGCTGTGATATGTAAAGAGAGGACTGTCTTAAAGCACTTGAGAGGCTTGGCTCACTCATTTTTTCCAGATAGTTGCTAATATGGTGGTTTAATGAAAGATGGCAGAAACAGAGGAGGATTCTTAACTTCAGCACTCAATGTAATAATAATAATAGCTACCGTGAAAATACACAGAGGCATTAAGTGAGGCATTAAGTGTCCTGTGCTGAAAAGATTCTCCTTTGGCAAAATTATAAGTGCAGAAGTTGGTGCTTTTTTTATTAACTGAATTAGCTGTTGGTGTGAGAGTAACCAATGAACAGTAAGTAATGGAGCATGTGCATGCATCTCTGTGCACACACACACACAAATACACACACAGAGAGATGTATAGATATACACACACATAGGACAGAAGTATATTGATAAACATAGGACCACACGTGTGTGGCCATGTGTGTAGTCTTGTGTTTATCTATATACTTACATTCTATGATCAACAAACAGTATTGTCTTAAATACAAAGAAATTAAAAAGACATTTATAGAAAGAAACATGTCTTTTTCTGACATAAAAAGAAAAATTCAGCAGAAAGTAGCAATGTGTCATTGATTATTGATCTCTCTCCATCTACTAGCAAGACAAATACTTCCCTGTTGTAAACTGGAGCAATGAGCGAATAATATGTCTTATACTTTGCTCTCCTGTTCAATCTGGATTTTTAACTTACTAAATTCCTGTGGCTAAAAACAATGCTGTCAAGCTTTTCAGCTTTCAATGTGTGGGTTAAGGCCTGTTGCTGGGGCCATCAGCAGGTTCTCCAGCTCAGTAGCAATTATGGCAATAAGAGTAATCCTTGCTTTTCCATTTCCTCTTCCTTACAGCTGCTATTATGCCTACCACACCTACTGTACAGCTAGCCTCCTTACACAGAAATGAAATAAACACTCTCTGCTGTGGTTAATGCTTTCTCTGAGTGCAGCTTCAGCTAGCTGGAAATGAGGAAAAGCATAACACAGAAGTGGTTTGCCTGTCCACATCTTGCCTGTTTGATCTAGGGCAGGCATTGAGGTAACTCTTACCACCTGGACTGAAGCCAGATTTGAAGCAGAGAAGGGCAGATGTTAGCACTCTCTCCAGTGGAGCTCTCTCAGGTTTCTAGCTCAGGCTAGAACCCTTCCTTGTTTGAGGCTCCTGTATCAGTGGTCTGAAATGCATGTGCTCCAGGGGAGCAGCTGGCAGCGTGACACAAAGATGACGTTTTTGATCAAGAAGCTCCTGGTACACACTTCTTAATCTCCACCCCACCTCCTTCTTGGGAAAAAACAGGTATTATCAAGTTGATGTAGTCTATAATTGTCTTTGTCAATTCTGGGAATTTAATCATCTCAGTGTTTTTCACTCGGTGCTCAGCTGTTCATGTGCAGCACTTCTAACACAGCAAGCTCCTCCCTGTTGAGCTAAGTAGTCTTCAGCAGCATTCTAGAGGCTTCGTAGAGACAACCCTAACATTCATGAGAAAAGCAGACCGCAATCTCCTTCTGCAGCCTGAGTAACCAAAAGGACTTCCAGCTAGCAAGCTTTCCTGTAACTGCAGTGTCGTTAGCCACTGAGCCACCCACGAACACAAGCAGTAATGAGTTGAATCCGACCTTATCAGATGAAGGGGGAAGTGCTTCTTTGCAGGAAGTGAAGCAAAACTAAAGCAGAACATGCTTTTATTATTTTCACAGACTATTTAGCTTTGAGACAGCATTCCTTTGAGAAATGTTATTCAAAACCTAACATGATGAAAGGCAAGATAGAGATCTAAGTTCCTGCCTCTCCAGCCACATCCTTTAATAAGCTTTCCACACGATGTCATGTAACATTACAATTTCATGTATTCAGCATTAATCCTATGAATCACATCCAGCTTGCACCTCACTGCCAGCAGTCCTTCTGACAGGAGGACTGCGTTGTGACCTGGAAAGCAAGCCTGCTTCTATACAGTGCAGCACTGGAACAAGGTATTGGGGGTTTCTCAAGATACCTACCTTTTTCTTTTAGTCACTGACCGAGAGACCAAGGGATGATTTCATCCCAAAGTGTTCTGGATCTCATATATTGTCTCACAGAGCAACCAAAGATCCGCAAAGTTGTTCCATCTCTTCTTTCTACCCTTTAATACAGAATACTTAAGATAATGAAAGCAAAAGGAGTGCTAGCAGGTTGATCCCAATGCTTACTCTGACCTCTAGGAACACAAAAGTTAAATTTGCATGGGAATGGGCCATGACTTTTTTTTCTTGCTTCTAAAAGATGAGTTTTGGTGAACCCAACATCCTGGAAGGACAAAGGGTGCTCCTGATCACCCATACTACTGTATAAATGAAGGCACTGAATACTAGCGAGCACCCCCTTAGCAACACATCCTATTACAACCTTAGAAATGTCTTGGTTTTAACCCAAGAGTAAATGTTTTCACAGGAAACAATTAAGGCAGGCAGGTATGTGGCAGACTGGGATATGGGAAGACAAGGCTTTACCTGAGAGACAGTTGACAGGTATCAGAAAAAGAAATGGTCTAGTACTGAAGTGGTTGGGAAGAATCCCTGGAGAAAGGAAGAAGCTGCCCTATGGAAAGGCTGGTGGGGCCTCTGGGAAAGGGCCTGCTCACTCAGCAGAAGCTCATGAAATCCAAATGGCAAACAGCTGAATTCAGGTGATCTGCTCTCATCTACGTCATGAACTTCCCAAGTCATCTTATCTCTTTCTGCCTCCTGATATCCTCATTTTAGAATAGTAATAATGACAACTTTTCATCTTTGTCAGTCCTTATAAGACCTATGGGTGGGAATCACTTAAAAAAGTGGTCAGTATTTTTAATTACTGTAATACACTGTCCTGTAACCCAGCTAGTCTCTCTCAAAAGCTAAACAATAATCTAGCTCAATTATTTATTTATTATGGCAGTACCTCATCTTTTGTCAGCAATGCTGTTCAAAATTTCTTCTTTAGCTCTGCTCTCAACATACAATTTCATTGTTTATGGGTCCACATGAAGAACAGAAATCAAACTGCTCTTCAGTACATCAATTTTTTTAACACATTAAAAAGATATCATGACATGATATTGAGTTTCCAATAAAACTCCATCCAGTTCAAATAGATGTAAAGAAGGTTGTTAAGTTTTTAACCTAAAAAATTCACCATAAACAGTAATATAATCTGTG
This sequence comes from Buteo buteo, assembly GCF_964188355.1. Taxonomy (NCBI): domain Eukaryota; kingdom Metazoa; phylum Chordata; class Aves; order Accipitriformes; family Accipitridae; genus Buteo; species Buteo buteo. The sequence goes on from NC_134171.1 coordinate 25,835,970, forward strand.
CAAGTAGCCATAACCTTGTCTATGCAATTGATATATTAGTCTGTATTACTTAGTCAACTAGCACCTCTTCTATTTCTAAGTATTACAAGTAAGAGGATGAGGTATCTCTTACTGCACATTTCTTTTCAGACTTGTTTCCTTACACCTGGACTTCCTGAAACAATTACTGGGGTAAAAGGGCTGAAGAAAGTTAGAAGTGGGAGACTAGTTTTAGTTCCAAGCTGAAACCAACTTCTTGTCACTCTGACTGGTGTAATAACGACAGAGCGATTGATAGATTTCTTTTTTTTGAGGAATTTGATCAACAAATTATTTATTTCAAACGTGATTTTCTTCAGAGATCATCTGCAATTGCTTCTTTCCTCCGCCCTTGTCAGAAACAAATGTCAGCATAATGCTGAAGTCCAGGCCACAATATTCTACACCAGAAAAATAGTGTCAGAATTTGCACTGGGGCCTTCAGGGACACACAGGGTTTAAAAGGCTAACACATTAGCTTATAGATGACTCTTGGTAGCAGAAGGAAAATTGATTTTGTTTCCCTGCCAACTAGCTCTCACAAAAAACATTTTCCAGTTTGTCATCTCATATACTTCACTAGAAGAAGTAGGAATTTATTTTGAGCAGATACTGTATACTATTAATTCTAAAAATATGAGGCAAAACAGAATAATCAGATTTGTAAGATATTTACTTACCTTCTACAGTTGATGCACCCACATGACAATGCTCTTGTTCAGGAATTATGGGCAGTATCTTTGTGGTCTGTGCAGTAAGTGGAATCTGTTGTTTGGTGGTTTTCACTATTGAAAGTTAAAATGATTGTTACCCATATTATTAAACAGCAAATACATCTGCAGAGTGTTAAATAGTGAATCTGCAAGTTTGAAAATAATTGAGACCTATCTGAACACAAGGCAGAGGTGGACAGCCAGTTTGTCAGTGGGATTTCAGTGCCTAGGGATGCAAATACATGTCAGGAACTCCTGAAAGTAGTGACCACGTTTTGTATTTAACTTCCTCTTGATACTAGTGGGACTACAACATGCTGATGCTAAGCCTCCCTGGGAAGCATCTTGAAGGTAGGCAGCTAAACTGCTCTTGGAAATTTTACTAGTAGTGAAAATACAGAAGCATGCAAATTTGGGGTTATATGAGTCTCCCAAAATACAAAAACCTACAGTTGGCCAGTGAAGCGGGAACAACTGAAATTTAGACTGTGAACTTTCTGATTCTTTTTCACGTAAGGGCAGCCCAGATTGCCACTCAGGAACATGTGATGTGGCCTCAGCTAACTTGTCATAGACACAGGGAGAGCTACTGGGTGTCATCCAGTTGTAACAAAGATGACAGCATGCACCTCAGAAGCAGGGAAAGGTGTGGTGATGCCTTTAGCACGCTGGCAACACAGATCCTGATGTGATAGCTTACTGGTATACAGATAAAGAAATGCAGAAATAGCATTGTCAGGCAAATGAACTCAGAGCTGTTGATCCAATGTGTTTTCAAAGAACTACCATAGAACACAAATAATATTTTAATGCTAGGTCCATCCTGTCCCTGACCATCCATAACTTCTGTAAACCTACAACTGGGTTTGTTTTCTACTGAGTTCGTAACAAGAGGATGAACTGTGCCACTTATATTTAGCTACATACCTTCTCCACTGACTATATAATTTGGGCTTCTCGCTTTACAAATGCAATTAAAAAGTAAAGTTTGGATCTTGGTAATTAAGCAACTGAACATGAAAAGCAAAGTTAAAATAAAACTGGGGTGGTTTTAAAAATAGCAATGGATCTTGTTTCACCCTCAGGATGAATCTGGAGAGAATGGGAATGTAGGCTGATACTCCCTTCAGAGCCTATGTGTAACACTGTTCTGCATGCATGCAAACTGAGCAGAGAATGTCAGAACTGAGAAAGATCAGAATCAAATAGGTGATGCCTCACTTGGCCAAGATTAAAGAAATTTCTCCTTTCTTTGCTTTGCATCTATTTGCTGCTGTAGAAGATGTATCTTGCCTGTCCTCTTTGCTAAAAAGAAAATGTACTGCAGAATACAAAAAGGATTGAGTCTGAATTCACTGGGATGCCAGCCCTCACACTACTGAGCCAGCATTTGCTGCTATTTCCAACCTGTCAACTAACCTGAATCTGTAGCAACACATCAGAGAGATGGCAGAATTTTACCTATTTCCTCTAATCTTGTAGGATAGCAACTATTATTTTAATAGGATAGCACAGGAAACAATACAGGAATTCAAATGCCTGAGAGAAAATTTGTCTTGTTGTTTCTTATGTGCAAATTACAGCTGTCAAGCCCACTTATATCAAATGCTATGAATGTCACAAAGTCTAAACAGTCCAGAAAACAACTGCAGGCCAGAAACCCTGAGGTTTTATTCTCTGAGTCCTGGTTGTCACCATGATCCTGCAATGTCCTTCTTTCAGGATGAGTTATAAAATTACCATACATCAGAATTAACTTTGCATTATTGTGAGCCAGACAAGCGAGTCAAGGAATCCTGTATTTGTATCCTAAAATGTAATGAACCAAACTGTGATGCTGTGAGCCAGTGGAGTATCACTGAAAATGGGAGAAGTATACCTTTTGAGCAATGTAGAAAAAGGCACTATGTTTGAACTAAGGTTGCCCACGCAGACTGTAGAGTAGTAACATGATGATATTAATATGATTCCCTGTCTGTACAGTCCCATTCTAGCATAGAAATGGGAGCAGGCCTTTTTTTATGATAGACCTTATGCTGCTTTCAAAATAGGATAAAAATAAACAAGTAATGTCATTCTTATGCTAGGAAAAGAAGGTCTAAATGGGAACTTATAGTGGTAGTCTTCTAGTAATATAAATTCACACTTAAGTATAAACCATATAATTATATTAATGAAAATTCCAGTATGAAAAGACCCTGCTAGGCAGATTCAGTCTAGGTATTAAACCCTGATTTATGCAACCTGTTTCCTGTGCAACTTCTTTTTTTTTTTTTTAAGTAATGTAGTGTACAATTCACACTGGCCAGGCACACTGGCCCGCTCCCAACAAGTAATTCTGTGCCATGTCCCCTCACTTATTTTGGGGGGGGGGGGAATACAGCTATATGAGAATAGCTATACTTAATCAGTTACTAGTAGTGGAAAAGGTACCAAAGTGGTTTAGGGAAAGTGGGCTAAGGAAAAAGTATAACAGCAGGGTAAGTGTAGCTGCCCTCCCTTTCTTTGGAACTGAGGCTGATTCAAGCAGTAAGCTGTGCATGACAGTTTAGCAGCTTCTGTCTGAGCTCTTTTAAAACACTGTGGGGAATACTGTCTAGTCCTTCTAATTGCTATTATTAATTTATTAAGTTGTTCCAAAACTTCTTCTACTTCCTCTTCAATTTGAGAAAGCTCCTCAAAAAAATTCTTGCAATAGAAGTCTCTTACGTGGGACTCTCCCTAAGATTCTCTGTCATGAACACAAAGCAAGGAATTGACTTTTCTTCTATGTATTATTTTCCATGTGCTACTACTATCAAGTCCTATTTGATACAAAAATGCTCTGTGTCTGGAAATACAGATCAGCCACTTGAAGAATACTTGCTTCTTGCACTGAAGAAAAAGCACCCTGTACTCCTTCCCTTCTCTTGTGGCTACATTTAAGGGCAACTGTGTTTTGTCAATTCATACCATTCAGGGGACTGTTTTACATAAATGCAATGCCAGGACCAGATCCAAGGTCTAGAAAATGTGCTCTCTACAGCCCACGCTCTAGGGCATACTTTTTTGGCTTAACAGCACAGACAACATTTAGTCAACTTTTATGACCAGAATGCTTTAAAGCTCCCATATCCTCGCTATATGTGCTTAATGCTTTATAGTACCATGAATTTGGAAGGCCGTAACTTTAATCCTACCCTAGAGAACATACTATACATTTTTCCTCCTTTCCTCTGGCCACTGGACCTAATAGTAATGATTCATGGACATAGAGCCACTAACAGTTTCACAAAACCAGCATCCATGCTGTAAACTATCTTTTTGCAGGACCACAGTGATATTAAGACAGCAAGTCCCTGAGCCTACCTAGGAAATCATTCTCATTCTCAAAGTATAGGTTTTATTCTTTTTCTTCCATTATCCTTTCTGAACTTTGAATAACCTTTTAGTAGCACCTATACATCTTTTAATCTACATGATATACTGTCACATCCTCTCAGATATATAGTTATTTAGTCTCATTACAGTGTTTGCAGGGTGATTGTGTTGTCTTCAGTGGATTTCAATGTTTTGTTTCAAGATTCCAAGCTATGCACTAATGATAGTGAAAACATTATCAAGGGCTGTCAAAGAAGTCATCTATAGCTATTTATAATCCATTATCACCGTACCAAATCTTAAACTTAGCAATAGTGGAAAGAATAAACTCTTTTCATATGGTCTTGATTCCACTTTAAATTATATTGGTGTAAACTGGGAAATTGACTGGAATGACTGGAATTATGGTGTGTGAAATCAAGGAATTTCATATTAAAATAAAACCCATTATAGTAACTTATACAACTAAGCCTCTTTCTGGGTTAAATGGATAGATTGAAGTGGGAGGCACATAGAAGTAAGAATGACAGACCAATAAGGGATTCCTATTCTTTTCAGTAATATCTAGTAAAATCAGATCTGAATTTCCATAAAACTCCATCATCAAAAATGCCTTTGGATATACATTAACAATGCCATTGTGAACATGCTGATAAAACAGGTATTGTATTAGTGAAGCTACTCAAGACAAAAGATGTCAGAAAGATAATTCCTTTCCTGTGGGATGAAAATAATGAGCTCATAAATTTATCTTAGAAGTAGCCAGTGCTTTAAAAGCAAGGAGCATAAATTGTACTCGCAGGAGAGTTCAGAGAGACAGGGAGCTATTCACTCTTTTCCACGTAAAATTGAAATGCCATGAGTTACTGAGTTGTAGAGAGAAATTATTGAGTCTCCTCTTAGTCCTGAAGAACTAACAAGACAAACAGTACCCAAGCCTAGCCAAATTTAAAACCATATTTTCATGTCCTGGCTTTGTAGTTGTTCTTGTTTGTCCTGGTTTCAGCTGGGATAGAGTTAACTGTCTTCCTAGTAGCTGGTACAGTGCTATGTTTTGAGTTCAGTATGTGAACTCAGCTCAGTCGGTAGAGCATGAGACTCTTAATCTCAGGGTCGTGGGTTCACGTTGGGCGCCAAAAAGGACTGTCGTGGTTTAACCCCAGCCAGCAACCAAACACCACACAGCCGCCCACTCACTCCCCCCCCATCCAGTGGGATGGGGGAGAAAAATCAGGAAAAGAAGTAAAACTCCTGGGTTGAGATAAGAACGGTTTAATAGAACAGAAAAGAAGAAACTAATAATGATAATGATAACACTAATAAAATGACAACAGTAATAATAAAAGGATTGGAATGTACAAATGATGCGCAGGGCAATCGCTCACCACCCGCCGACCGACACCCAGCCAGTCCCCCAGCGGCGATTCCCTGCCCCCCCCTTCCCCGTTCCTAAACTAGATGGGACGTCCCACGGTATGGAATACACCGTTGGCCAGTTTGGGTCAGGTGCCCTGGCTGGGCATGAGAAGCTGAAAAATCCTTGACTATAGTCTAAACACTACTGAGCAACAACTGAAAATATCAGTGTTATCAACATTCTTCACATACTGAACACAAAACATAGCACTGTACCAGCTACTAGGAAGACAGTTAACTCTATCCCAGCTGAAACCAGGACAGTATTTCAGAAGGAGGTTGTTTTGCCATTCAGAGCTATTATTCTATATGTTTACGTTAATCTTTTTAAAAACAGAGCTCCCTTCGTGAAACCAGAATCCATGGAATTTATTAAAGCATATGACTCTTTGAGCAATATCAGTAACACTCAGAGCTACAGCTGCTAATTTTCGCTGACACAGAGATTTGTTACCAAATCATAATTTCTGGAACCAAAACTTTGAGTTTAGCCATGCCATTTAATTTATCTGTGCTAAGCATACTACACTCTCAGAAGACCACATTTTAATTCCTATCTGAAACTAGAAAATTGTACTTTGTGGGAATTTTTCCCTAGAAATAGGCTACAAAGTGCCAGCAGAGCCATTCTCTTAGTCCTGCTACAGCCATCCATTCCATCCTTTGGTAGCACATTTTATCAAGAGTCATAAATGCACACAGCATACATACATGTGTGTACATGCCTGTATACTTTTCATACACACAAAGCCTCAACATGACCAAAAATCAAAAGGAGGTAAAAGAAGCAAAGTCATTAACGTAACACATTTGGAAGACTGGGAGAAGCATTCCCACGTGATATATGTACATCTTCTTACAGTTGTTTTTGTCAGAATTATTTCTTTATGATATAAAAATGCTTCCGTAACATAAGCCAGATCAAATTTGTGTAGGATCAAGGTAACTCTGAAACAAACCTGAAGCATCCCTTACCAGGAAAGACTTAAAAGGTCTTTCTTGACCTCCTCATGCCTCAAGATTTGTTAGGGGTTTATTTTACTTTTGTATTACTTACCAGGAAAAGGATGAATTTTAGTAGCAGATATGGTTCTTCTTTCATGTCTGGAACCCTTTCTTCTTAGAATAGTAGAAACTGATACTGCTACTCTGTGTTTACAACCTGTTTTAAACAAAATGTGTTGTCCTCAGCTACAGAATTACATACAGCACTGATTAGAAAGAAAGCTGGTAAACCCCTTATTCTTAAACTTTTGAACACCTTCCATGAAAAAACAGGAAGGGCCAGATGTTTCATATTTTCCTATATGAAATTTTCTGGAACATCCGTTCAGATTTGCCCCTTTCAAATTATTCCTTCCCTTTCCTATACTGTGTACCTTGAAAAAATTTTGGAAGGTTATCCAAAATTACACGTTCCAGTACAAATTTGGACTCACACTGCTGACAGTGGAATAGCAAGGATGGAGTGTACTGGCATCCTAGGAAGCTGACAGATTCTTCGCAAGTGTGGGGTGTTCATCTTTGGAAGCACAGTTTGAGAGCAAGCTCTACACCACTCAGAGAAAGAGAGAGCTGGGTTGAACACCTTTGACTGTTCCTCAGCACCTTGTTCATAAACCCCTCAGTCTTTCCATCCTTCTGCTACTCTCTAATACTGTACTCTTGCTGGGTTGTTGCAGACGATTGTGCAGCTGTTATGGTTAGCCCTGTTCTATGATGACGGCAGTTCAGGGCTCAGCCAGCTTCTGATGACAGGCTCACTTCAATTCTCCATAACAGAACTGATTTTTATCTTTTTCTTTTGAGAACACTACAAAACTTCAGCTTTAAGTAATTCATTAAATTAGCATTATTTAGGTCATGATTTTTTTATGAATAGCCAGTGGAGATCTAATGCATTGAAGCCCTAAGCATGCACTTTAACAGTTAATGTCAAAGGAAGCTCTGGAAGTGGTCATAAAACAAGAGAGGAAGGGAAAAGGCAAAAGGACTAATTTCTAATTTATCTCCTTTGTCATGGATCAGTTGTAACCTCCACCAAGTTTATTTGGATATTTTATTTTATGCACTCATGGAAATAATTAATGTTTCAGAGAGTCTCAGAGTCTGCCTAGCAGAATTTCTTGCAAGGTCTCAAGGGGAAATGAATAATTCCATATTTCTTAACAGCTCTCAGTGATACTCAGAAATTAAGAGAAAAACTACTAATTATGACTACGAATTACGACTTCTTAGCAGCTCTTTTAGGCACATAGTAATATTCTGCTGTGTTCTTTGGGCACCACTGAAAAAAAGCAGTATGTAGACTTGCAGTTAAAGGTGGCATGGTAATATATACACATAAGGAATACAACCCTTAAATCTGATTTTTATGTGCTTGTCTTCTTATCAGTAACATATTGATGTTGTTTATAATGTTATATATTATAAATTTAACTAATAAACCCACTATTCCTCTATTAACAGAAAATATATTCTAAAAGCAAATCAGTAATTAGAAGCCTCAGAAGGGCATCTTTTCCTCCCTGCTTCTGTCCATAACAATTCTGAAAAACCTGCATATAATAGAAAACTGTTGTTTAAGAATAAAGGCAGTAAATCATTAATCATCACTACTAATAGTTCTGCATTAAAAATGGGATGTTATGACTCAAAGCATAGAAAATCATACTTATGGCATTTATAGGTAGCTTTCCAATTACAAATAAAAGTCCTTTAAATTAAAGCATTTAATTGCCCACTTATAAAGACCTAATTTATACTTTGTGGGATTTTTTATATACATAAAATAGGTCTCAGAATTTGGTTCTAGCACTAAGTAAAAGATCCTGTATTTTAACCAAGATAATCTGGTAAGGAGGTTTTTTAATTGGTGGGGAGGCGAGGGCGAGAAGATTTGCCATTTTAAGCAACTATTTTGCTTATTCATTAAAAATATATGCATAAAATATTTACATTATGCAAAAAACCCACAGAAATATTTTGTGTGGGGGCAGTCTTCTTCCTTCTGTTCAGTTTTGATTAAAGCTGGACTCCTATTGCTCTTTCGTTACAAAACTCCCTGTGGATGCAGTAAGGATGATCAGAGGAATGGATATGGCTTATCATTTTTTTATTACCCCTGTGACCAAGGTCTCCATTTGGCAGCTCTGGACTACAAGGTGAATGGACATCTGCCTGGTAATAGCAACTAAATGCTGGTTGTCCGGAGACATTCTGCCTACTCAGGGCTGACACAGGCAGAAAGTCTCAGGAAATTGCTGTGAAAAACATCTAAGAGCTATTGTCTCAGGTAACAGGTTAAGTAACACTCTTTTCACACTGATGAAAGGGAGTGTGCTCCCTGTACCACCTACCTCTGACTTGGGATGAAAAACAAGGGCCAGCAGCTGACAAGCGGTCAATTTTCTGCATTGTTTTGGTGCAGAGGACTTTATCTTGATTGCTCAAAAGTCTCAAACTCATGGTACTCCTACACCTTAATTCTTGCTTTCTTCACTGTATATTGCTAGAAGAAATACTGTAAATCCCATTTCAGCCTGTATCACAAGTGAATTGCATAGGAAGAGCCTGTCTTGGCTGGTGAAGGCATTCTGTAGAAACAATTGTTTCAGTCTCTGAACTAAGGACAAGTTCTTTCACAGTAAAGTTTTAATCACTTGGAATAGTCAATAGTGCTGATTCAGAAATCACAGCACCATTTTCTTTGCTGAAAACAGCAAAGAGAAGAAATGTTATCTGGACTTAATTCAGCTCTGGGGTTAAGAAGGCACAGCTTGGTTGACCTGTATGGGATTACACCGCTGCTGAATTTAGATAACCAGTTTTTAGGACAGACAGTTGAGTGCATATCTCCTCATACTTATCCTGTAATGTTTCTTGACCATGACCTAGATGAATCATCTTCAGGAAGGAAAGGGTATTTCAATCTGCTTATATTGGTCATTGGCATTTCTGCTTAAGACCTTCAACAAGGTTCAACTGTAACTGTTTTATCTACTGGAATCAGTCTGAAACCAGAAGTTCATAACACTAAGGATCATAGGCCACCAGGCATCTGTCAAAAAACCCATTTCATTCACCATCAACAAGCTTGGATTTGCATCTACAATTCAGAGGTGAGAGGTGATAGTATCAATCATCTGAGTATTTCAATCCCTCCATAATAAGCTTTTACTGTATTACTATTAAAATATTGGAGTCTAAACCACATTAATAATCAACAGCTTTGTTATTGTAAATTAATACATTTTTCATTGCATAGAAATTTAAATTCATGCAGATTAACTTTGTGTTACTCACAGTTTTGTTCACTTTCTTGGACTATTTTGTAGACGACAATTGAAATAGTAAACACAAAAACTACTGGAATCATAGTGAGCCAAACGATCTTCGTCATACACATTGGATCTGTCCATAAAATGTAGAAGAGATAAAATGAAGCAGGAAAACATTGGCAGAGGAAAGCAGCACATTCGATCTTGGTAGGTTTTTGGACCATGCTTATCCCCACAGATAAAAATTTAAAACAAAAGAGAAGATTATGCCTTTTTCTTTCAGCCTTCTTTGTTGTTTGAAATCAAGTTTCCTATCTAGAATTTAGCTTCATTTTCATCTCTATCTCCCCATGTCTGAAATACTTATACATAGCTAAGTGAATGAAAACTTTTCCTATTTGTATAAACTGTTACATGCAAGTCAGCCAGGAAGAAAATGCTTCAAAGATCAACATTTATATTTAAGGTAGAACAAGGGTAATTTATATCCCCTCTTTGTTTGGATGGAGTACAGAAGGAATTGGTCCACTGTCCCAACACTGGCCTGTACTGGCATTCTCAACCTCCTGGTCCGTCTTCATATATTGGAGAAGGTAAGATTCTACATATAGAAATTTTCTTATCAAAAAGTGAGGAAATGCCACCAACAGGACCCCTCTGGGGAGTTCTTTTAACTAAAGGTGCCTTGGGGGAGAATCAGCATGGGACTGGGTGTAGGAGGCAGACCGCTCTTTCGGACAACAGCTACTGCAAAAATGCACCCACATTCCACAGGGAATTAGCTCAGTAACTAGTACAAGCCAGGACTATATACCACAGAGAAAGGATGTGGGGAACTTTCCTCCCTGATTGTTCAAAAGGCCTTTCAAACTTCTTTGGCAGCTGCATGTTAATGCATACATTAGCATTGTCAGATAACTATTTTAAAAAAACAGCTATATTACTATGACTCATATAAAATCAAATTACAGACTATAGCCAAACCGCTGTTTTCCTTTCCTTGACTTAGAATAGCGTAATTAGACCTACATCAACTTCCCTTGTGTTATCTTCTCCATTGAGAAGTCATGAGGTAACTGCCAATAACCCCATGGCTCTTTGAGGTAAGCACAGCTCATCCCTTCTAATTCAGAACTAAAAATATCTTTTATACAGTCATTTAGGCTCCTTTCAAACAGAGTACTCTACCCCATCTTGTAATGACTTGTAATGACTTGTATACCAACCTTGCTTACAAAAAGCCCTGAGCACCTCTTTAGCTTTGTTTTGAAGTAAATAGAAAAAAGATGTGTTGTTAATTTTTATTGTTAATTTGAGATAACTACTTCCCAGGTAAATTGCCATTAGCAAAGGGTGGTTAGCTCATAGTTTTGACACAAGTTAGCAGGGCAAGTTACAAACTATACTCCTCTCATAGCTAGACCTACTTATTTAAAAAAACAAACCTAAGCTGCCCTCTCTTCTCTAGGATTTTACGTGGCTTTAGCCAACTCCAAAACACATATTTTTTTCCAGCAAAGGTACAGCATAAAATGCATTTGCCATACAGAACTAAATGAATGTAATAATTCAGCAATTCCCAGACGGCAAGCGTTGCATAAAGACAGGCTGGAAGCCCTGACCCTGGTCAGGCAATCAGCCAAAAAACTCCTGCAGCACAAAGAGAAATTTAAAAAGCTGACAGGTTGTCCTCTGGGAAAACTAAGCCTGGTTCAGCTGAAGATTTCTCTTCTAAGTGTACTGTAGTAAGGCTGTATAGTAGGCTATTGCAGTACAACATTAAGAAAAGTCAAACCTGTCTCCTGGTTCTCCTGCCACTGAAGTTAACAGGAATTTTTAAATTTACCTCCAAGACAACAGGGTTATGCCATTATCAGGGAGGGGAGAAGAAAAACGTAATTCCAGGTTTTGTCATACATGTAATTTGTGAGTCTGTCACCACTGAGCAAAAAAATGTACAGACACTTTGCTGTGTTGCTTCTAGGAAAAAAAAGCCACAGCTAAACCTGCTTTAAATCACTATAAAAACTGTCAGTTGCCTACTGAAGATGGTCTTTTACTAAGGGATGATCAAAATTGTATTCTCTTCTTGTGAAATACTTAAATGGTTGCTGAAAGCAGGGAACTACCTACTGGAGATTTTTTTGCAAGATTGATATTGTTTCTGGTTTGACTTCCATTCTGACTCTCCTTTGTAACTTACATTCCACGTAAGACTTCAGTTGCAGTGAAATATTTATACAGTCATTTTGGTCTTCCATCATTGCCACTAGACAGGAATGATTTAGATATTTTTCAGCTGCATTTCTTCCTTCAACTACAGAATTGTTGATGTGGATTTCCAGCAGGTAGTAAGTATTACGCTCTACTTCTTCTTTCTCAGAAACCGTAGTGAAATTAAAATATTTATAAAAATCAGTAACATCTTCTGTTTCCAGTTCAAGTGAGCCTTTTGCTTTTGGAAATAAAAATTAAAACAAAACTGTTATATAATGTGGTAGACAAAGAGACAACTCTCAGAAAGAACAATAAAATAAGTTCTCTGTCTCGTTTTCAAAAACATCCAGTAGGCTTTTACATGATTGACTACGATAAAATGGGCAAAAGGATACCATGTAAAGTTATTCTGAACAGATCTGAAGAGTATTAATTATCTATACAAAATATACTTCCCCTGCAAATTATAGCCCCTTTTTTTGCTTTACTTCCAGCTTCAGAGCTTTTCAGTTTTTTGTTTTGTTGTCTGTTATCAAAGGTAACAGACAAAAATCAGGCTGTGAAAAAAAACCCAAGTAAAAACCATACAATGATAGAGATTTGAAGTGTACATCTAGTCGATCTGCTATCAGTTGCAGAAGGTCCTTGTTTCACTTTAAACCACACAAGCTGTGAGACTTGTACAATGTTAGCAAGAGGCATAGGTAGGTGAGACATTGTCAAAAGCGTTGGAGTTGTATAGGTATAACTGAGAACAGAGTTTGTCCATGTATCTTTTGTTTTGTTATTTTCCATACTTGTTAAGACAGCTATTTTGTAATAAGAAAATGACGCAGTTGGAGAAAAACTGCATTTCTTATATTCAGGACTAGGCCTGTTGCCCCTGTTGCTGACAATGTCAGGAAAGCAGAATTCAGAGGCATCTTCTTCCCCAAAAGTTGCCAGATACTTTGCATATGTATACAGCACAGAAGGAATAAGCTACTACTGCTCTGAAAATATGTGGATGTTGCTGAACTCTTCTCTGTATTGCTGTGCCAGTCCTTATTCAGTGCTGCCTTCTATGAAACGTGCAAGACCATTTCTGATACTACAGTTATGGATATCATAGACTACAAGCACAAAAATGGTTATTTCTTGTATAGCTGCCATCTGAATAGTTACCATCTTTGAATTAGTTCTTCAGATACTTGCTCACAACTTATCTTCATATAATATAAGCAATCTATGGGTAGAGTTCCACAATGACATTTAAAAGCAAATTCAGCATGAAAACTGATCAGAAACTACAACTCCTTAAAAATAAACAAAATATTTTAGAAAATTTATCAAGATAAAAAGAATAAAGATAGGGATATAAGGGATATAAGAGTGTTCATAAAAGCCAGATGGCAGAGGTCAAATTTGCAACAGAAATATTCCAAGTGGCTGCTGGATAAGGCACCCTTTTTTTCACAGCACCCTCTTTCCAGACCAATACAAAGCCCCCTGAAGATAATGACATGCCCCCCCCCCCCAGTTTTATACAAGATCCTCAAAGAAAAGAAATCAGCATTTTGCTACCAACAAGCTTCACTGACAGCCAGGAATGAATGTCACTGAGAATCTGGCATAAAACCTGTGTTTTCTAGCCATGCAAAGACAAGCTAAAACCCCCCCATTGTTCATAGAATTGAAAAGACCATAGAGAACCAGCAGCATATTATAACTTTCTTTCAACTACCAACTAAAAATGTGTCTTTTATGTTGTAATTACTTCAAAACTAAGTATTTCTCTTCCCCTACTTACTTTTTTTAGCTACCGACCCTGATCCTTGATCATCAACATTCACATCTCTCTTGGATTCACACTCTGTGTGTTCAGTATGGGACTGTTGTTCCCTCCTGGAGGACTGGCAAATACATGGAATATTTTGGAAATTGGAATGACTTACAATGGCCTTCAGTAAAATAGTCTGGTTTTCTCTTCTGTGTTGCACTGATCTTTTGCAAGAATTGTTAAAAGTACAAAGTGGAAAAGTGGTGTTATTTGATGAACAGGTATCCATGCATGACACAATTACAGTGTTAGCTGTAAAAAAAGAGAGTACTATATTAGCAAGACAGTCATATAGGACACATGGACAAATACACGCGTGGAAGCACCATGTAACAGATCCTTTAACCATCTTGCAGTGAAACACACTTTCTTTCTTGAGGGTTATGGCAGCACATTGAATGCATCAACAAGTGAGAGGAAGCAAGCACAGAGTCTTCCCAAAACATAGATGCTGGATTTTATTGCTGAATTGTATGAAATCTCTTGTAATACTAACTTGAATTTGTGGCGGTATCTAGTCACATTCCTGTTTCAAAGCTGCTCCGATTTGATTGTACTTGAAAAGAAGATGAAAGCACTGATGTTCAGAGGGGGAACTTAGTGCTGGAACTGTGCAGTTGCAATGCACCAGTGCAATTATGTTGTAAAATGGCTATAATCAGAACGAAAACTTTCTTTCCAATGACATTGAAACCACACAGTGAAAATACACAGAAACAATGCTGCTGAATCCTCTGATCACACCCTTCATGTTCTCTTACATTCAGTCAACAAACATGAATCTTAATTATGACCATTGGTTTTGGTATTCATAGTCAAATTTCAGTATCAAATTACTGTAGCTAGAGTGCATTAATGCAGTTCTGGCAAGTAGCAAAAAACACATAGAATTAGTTATTAATGAGTGTTATTTTAGCTGTCTTCCACATTAAAATAGGGCTTTATTGTACAAATTGTGCATTTTTACTTGAGTTAACTTTGAACTATTTTTTCAATATGAAAAAAAATATTAAGAATAAAAAACTTCTGGGACCCCAACATGAAATACATATTTATGAATACAAAGAACCACTTCCTGGAGTTGATGCAGCACTAACCTATAGTTTTGTAGCTGAGCTTCCAATTCTAGCAGTACCCTTGCATCTCTATGAAGAGGGAATTTTGCATCTAACTCCCATTATGAGTAATTGGAGCAATTTGTTCATAAATCCTTATGTATAGAGAGAAAAATACAGCTTTTAATTGCTCCAGTGCTCAGCTGCAATCTGACAGCTTCAATGGGCCACCTGTGCACACATAGCAGCAGGCTGACCTCAGAAATGGTTCAGTGAAGGATTTCAGACAGGATACAGAAATAAAATCCAAAATTCAACACCAAAGTCAATTATCTTCACTTTACTAACACCACATCAGAGCGTCATAAACTCCTTATAAAATATAATAAATTGAAATGTAAAATACACATCCTATGCAGGTAAGAAAATAATTCATTTTTACTACAAAAAGGAAAAATGTCAGACAAAATTTAGGGCTTGATCTTTCCGTGAGGCAAGTCAAAACATTATCCTTGAAATGCTTACAATCTGATCCACGCAACCTGGAGTCAAATTCTTCCAGCTGAAGGAGGCATTTTGTGCAGAGCTTCTCTGTGGAGATGAGCCAGGAGCAGAAATTGAATGCTTATTCTGCTGTCATGGCAAGGCATGTATGCATCTGGGCAACCAGTCTAAAACCACTGCTACAGGTCTCAAGGTCAACTAACAGTAATTCCCTACCATACCCCTTTCACCAAGAAATTTGTACATGGACTTGAGAATCTGCTGACTGTGCTGTGACAGCAGTCTATGTACAGCACTATGAAGCCTATTTTGGACTTCACACATGGCTAAACAGGCTCCAGAGCTGCCTGTAAGCCATATTGTAGATAGGTAAAAGGCATGTTATCTGAGTGGAAAAAGTTTGAATGCTGTCCTGTTAGGGAGGGTGCTTAACATCCTCTTGAAAGATCTCTACTGAGAAAGCCAATCAAATTACGACCTAGCATCAGTAAACTTAATTTTCTTGACTCACAGGACTGTGGACTTTCTAGAGAGGGATATATGTTGTTGAACACCATAAACAGAGCTGCAAAAAACCTAGGCTTTCCCAGTGGATTACATGGCAGACAGAGAGCTGTACCCGCAAAAGGCTTGCTCCTTACTGCAGGACTGAGAAGCACTCTTCCAAATGCAAACTTCACTAGAAATGTGGAAAGGGTTTTGTGAAATCTGAACGCAGACTGCCTGAAGAGTTAAGAGGATCACTGACATGAAACCATGCAAAGTACCTCTAGAAAACTGCTGTATATTCAAAGATCTGTAACCTGCATGCTTAATGTTAGGAAGTTCTGTGATTATGAAATTCCTTTATTAAGCCTCTATTTACAGGGTGTTGATCCATAGAAAATCCAATTCTATTAAAATGAAATTATTCACTCTTTGATGTTTGACAGTAAGGTCAATGTTTTCTTCTGGTAAGAGTCATGTCATTGTTTATTTGCATAGTCTGTGCTAGCAAATACTTTGATTACTTCTGCATGTGCTAGCAAATACTTTGATTACTTCTGCATGGAGGTAAAACATTAATTATTCCAGTGTCTTAAACTGACTCATCAATTTTATGATATTCAAAACTTATGACAGCTTACCAAGTTTGTTTGTTTATAAACTATAAGAATCTATGAATTATATTCTAGTTACTGTCATGTTTATCCTTTGTGGTTAATGAAAACAGAAATGTGAATATAAGTAACCTAATCTGGATATATTTTGATATTAATTTTTTCCCAAAAAATTATGCTTCATAAATCGTTTATTTCATGGTGCCTAGGAATACACACCATTTGTCAAAGGGATGCTTTTTATTATAATATTTATCTATTCAAAAGCTTACTTAGGAAAGGATGTGACAAAACTATTTTAATATTAATTTATTTATTGATTTTTAAGAAAGCACTAAATGCATACCTTTCACACATATATTTTGCATTCATCCTAAATCCAGTATCGACCTTTAGGATCACCAAGGTGTATCTGGGATTTATGTTAAAAGATTTGCTTCACTCAGTTACACCCATTCCACTCTTTCTGTCAGGTTACCACTGCATATCTCTTTCACAGAAAGTATCTTATACCAGATAGTAGTTGTACAAGTATAGAAACTTAAAAAAAGACATGAGTACCTGCTCTAAAAGAACATACATCATTTTAACTACTCTCTTCACGATGAAGATAGTAAAAGTACAGTTGCATGGAAATAGTTACCAAAAATTTTGCAGTGTATGTAAATGAATGACAAACTCCTTTCAAATTACTGCATATAATTAACTCTGTTTGTTAAAAATCTAATGAAAAAAACCTATATGCTTTGCAAAGTTCGTATGAGTACAGCACCCTAACCATCACTTTTAGGGAAGCATGTGCCAACTTTTCAACTGCACTCAGACTTTTGAATAAATAAAAGGCTATTTTTAAAGCTCATCACTCACCTTCATGGATTTTGAAAAATTCAGGTAAACATAAAATAAACATGGTAATTATTCCAAGTACTAATCTGAAGAGTTCTGGTTTTCTCAAAAGCAAGCACATGTCACTGAAGCACTCCCATCTAGCATAGTGGTGGTAACTTCCTTCCTGGTTTAGCTTTTAACTTGGTGCAGACATTATGCAAAATAACATCTATTCATTTCCTTTTTTCTAATAGGACTTTTCTTTTTACTTCTCGTTACATTAAGTTGTAGAGAGCCAAGTTCTGTTCTTACATTGGCATAGATGAGAATGATTCAAATGAATACACTGAAGATAAAACTCATGTACTGCAATGAAAATAAGAGAAAAATCATGCATAGAAACTATTTTATTGATTTGGGGTAGCTTTTTTTTAGGAACATTACCCCCTAATGGCCACTTTCATATGCCTTCTAAACAATAAATGAATCATCTTTGTGAAGGAATTTTGTTCTCATTTGTCCAAGAAGATTTTTTAAAAATTAGTCAGACCCTCATTATAAAAATGAGTCAGAACCACATGAGTCAGATATGGAGATTTTATTGTTTTATTTACATACATATGCATTGGGTCCAGGGTGAAGATAATTGTATGTAATACAGAATCTTTAAGGCTTTAATAGACTGTTAATTTGATTTAAAGTTTCTGATCTGGCAAATAAGTGATGTACTGAGTACAATGAACTGAGTATGAGATGTTCATATTATCATTGCTTCTGTATTCTTAAAAGACAACAGATGTGTTTCTGATCTGTAGAGAATCTTCAGTATGTACGTTACTATCCTTTACACCCCAAGAAGGCTGGATAGAGCCATTACTATTCCTATACATTGTAGTCACAATTTTTCAGCTAAACTTTCCAGTTAAAAAAGTGAAGTCTAATTCTGACAACCACCATGATATTCCATAAATTCTTCTTACAGATGAGACTGCAAAGAACATTTCTGAAAAGTTCTGAATAAAAGTACTCTGAATAATGCATATGTAAAAACAATTTGACTCAAATATGGAGTATATATGGTATGAAGGATTTATTTAATTCAGAAAGCTCTCTTCTGATACAGTATTTTTCCCATAACCCATTAAATATTGAGTACTACCAAAATTAAGCAATGCTGTTTAAGTTAAAATAAGAAATGTCCTGCAAACCTGAAATGGCCTTTTTGTCATCTATTTATCTCAGAAGATGAGTAAGCCAGGTAGAAGCAAATACAGTATTCATTCTATAGAAAGACTCTTAATGGAGCTGTAGTGAATATAAATTTGTTAATATGTGTTGTGGTTTAACCCCATACAGCATGTATGGAATACCCCTTTGGCTAGTTCGGGTCAGCTGTCCTGGCTGTGCTCCCTCCCGGCTTCTTGTAGACTGGCTTGCTGGCAGAGCACGGGAAACTAAAAATCCTTAAATAGCATAAGTGCTATTTGGCAACAACTAAAACTTCAGGGTGTTATCAACACTATTGTCACACTAAATCCAAAACACAACCCTATACCAGCTACTAGGAAGAAAACTGACTCTATCCCAGCCGAAACCAGGACAGTATGATATTTTAAATGTAGCACTTTTGCAATGAAAGCAATGAAACCAAAGTAAAATGAACTGATTTTTTTTTGACAGTATGGTACAACAGAAGTACTAAGGATACAAAAAATCATAGGTATGAATTTATAAAATAAAATACACCCACTGCACAATTTATATTTGTCATGTTAGCAAATTAGCTCTACTTCGTGAGAGGCTGCATTGCCCCTTAAGTCTCTTCCATATCAGTTTTTATATTTTTCTGTTTTCAAGGCTGCATGGTGTTCACCCATCCTTTCTGCCCAGAAGGAATGGAGAAAATACTGGAAAATAACAGGAGGACTTTGTCGAGTAGTATGTGTGTCTATCGCTTTCTGATACATGCAGGCTTTCATCGTTGTTGGTAGTGCCCAAGGTCAGAATAGAAATTGCCCTACAGGATCACACTGGAGTTCAGCCTGATACAATAATAGCCTGTGGAATATGTTGAGTCCCAGATTCTACAGAAGGTTTCCAAAAACTCTGCAGTAAGCAGATGGGAAATATCTACTTTAGGACTATTGTGATGGCACATTTTAGTTTAGTTTCTGAGTTCAGGAGGCCCCTGTATGATCCGTCCACATGACCCCCAGGGATACCCTAAGCTTTAGACACTATTACCCTCAGGCAGTTGTGCGCGTGTGTGAACTAGCTGAATCATGTGCATGTGTGTGGCCTGACCTGCCAACTGACCTGAAAAACATGAGTTTTCCTTCTTGGGGACACGCTTCCCTCCACCACACAGCTGGAACAATTAGTACCTTTGAAAACTCTATCCTTCAGTCAAATTTAGTTAAAATTGGCTAAATTGTTTAAAGTCAGCCAGGATGAGAACTGGCAGACAGATGAAGCACACAGCCACGTAGGCCACATTTCCTTACAGAGTTAGGCAAAGAACGCACTCTATACCTCATTACTGCATCAAAATCATACTGCCACGCCTCAGCAATGATGTCGCGCGGCCTTAAATCAGTTTTATCCGTCGGAAGCACATCCAACTGTCACACAGCCTATTAAGCAGGAAAATTATTCTACCTCTGGATGGCAGAGGTCGCAGGTAAGGCGTTGCGTAACATGGCCTGCCAAGGCTGGAGCGTGTTTGCCCATTAGACGGCGAGTACCGGCTGCCCCAGCACCGCACGCTGCCGGGGTTCTGACAGGAGGTTAACGGCTGCCTGGCGTGTCACTGGAGATTTATTTCACTTAAATGGGGTAGTAGGAAGTTACGGAAATGCTTAGCTTTGTGCTTTTGGAAGTCGGGCAAGGGTACCCAGGGACAGGACGAGGCCTTTTACAGGGGTAATCAAGAAACCCCACAAAAGGGGAAACTACCTGCCCCGCCGGGAGGGGGAGCGCAGCGCCGGCGGGGCGGCAGCCTGAGGGGAGCCGCCACACGCAGCCACGCGCTGCCCCGGCCCTCGGGCGCGGGGAAGCCGCGGGCTGGCCGGCGGTGGCGCGCGCCTCCCGCCCTGGGGCAGGAGGCGGAGCCGGCGGCTCGAGGGGGTGGAGGCGTGGCGCGGCGCGGCGCCGCGCCCCGCCCCGCCGCTGGGTCCTCTTCCCCCGCCCCGCCCCTCCCCCCGCGTGCGCGGCCGGCCCTGGGGCCGGAGCCGCCCGAGCGCGGAGGGGAGGGGCCGGGAGCGGGGCCCATGGGGACCCGTTAGCGCCGGGGAGGGATCGCCCAGTGCCCACCGCCTTTCCCGGCAGAGCGGCAGCGCTGGCTGCCGCCGGGGCGGAGTGGGAGGGGAGCGGAGGGGACGGGGGTGCCGGGGCTTCCCTTGCGGTTTTTTTCTTTCCCCGCCCCCTCCCAAGCTCGCCGCCTTCCCGGACCTTGAGAGGTGAGAAGGGCGGTCGGGGCTTGGCAGCGAGAGGAGGGGGTCCGGGGCTGCCGGGAGGGGGAGGAGAAAGCGAGGAGGAGGAGGAGGAGGAGGGCGGCGGCGAGGGCTAGCGAGGGGCGGGCTTCCGCCCTCCCCTCCGCCGGGCTCTCGCCTGCCCGCCGGCTGTGGAGAGCGGCCGGCGTCCCCGGGGGGCGGGGGAGGGGTAACGGGGCTGGGGCGGGAGCCCGCGCCCCGCCGCGGTGGCAGCCCGGCCAGGCGGGGGCCCGGGGAGAGTGCTGGCACCCGCGCGGGGAGGCCTGATGGAGGACGGGACGGGACGGCGGCTGTGGTACGGGGCACGACGCCGACGCGCGTGGAGAGGCGGGGGCTTGTGTCCCGCCGGGCGGGGTATAGCCCCTGTGGCGGACTCGGTTCCAGGCGTTCAGAGCGAGGACCCGGTAAAAGTGCACTTAACGCACTAGGCTGTCACGATCCTAGTGTGAAATAGTGAAAAACTAATTCTTTTTTTTGAGGCTGGTCGAGCAGAGTAGAGCAGCGACTGCCAAATCACCAAAATGGGGAGTGGTGTTACCACACGGGAAAAAAAAAGAAGTGTTGAACATCAAACAACTGCTGTTTTACGTATTATTGGTTCATGTTTTTCCTTAAAGCCTTTTTGTGGCTTTGGGCTTTGAACTCACAGGTCTAGCTGTGTGAACGATGATGTAGCTTAGCAGTCCCGCTGAAGTCCAGCCATCTATGGCTCGTTATCAGGGTGTTTTAGCAGTAATGTCAGTTTTTATCCAGTAATGTTAGAACAGTAAAAAGGGAAGGCATGGTTTTGTTCATTTCTTTTACTTAGAAGTTAATTACGAAACTATAGAAACTGAACTCCAAATACAGACTTATTTTCAAGTAAGAACATCACTCAAGTCTTCTTACTAGCATGAATAGGAATAAAAATTTGAACCATTTGAAAAATGGTTATGTTGGTGTAGCTTTTGTATCTAGACAAACTCGTTGTATTGTGGGGATGGAGCCTTCTTAAAAACAGATCACAAGATGTCTTTTCATGAGCAGTTCATTAATTTTGTCAGAAACGATCTCTGATCTTTTCTCATGAAGGTATTTTTGCATGAGAATTTGCAGAGGCATATGTGGATGAATATTTTTTTTTAAAAAAAAGCTTTGTTCTTGAACTTCATAGGTGCGTTCCTGATAAAGAAGATTGCGTTCCCATCTTATGTTTTTCCTGTTTTCCACTTGCTGAACAATGCTAAGGAGCACAAAGCAGGATAGAACCAAAATAATAATAATAACAACCCTAATCTGAGTCAGTGTTTTCCTCTGCCATGCGTCAGCTTCATTGAACCCTTCCTCAAGTATGTCCTCTGGATGGGCAGGTCCACTACCAAAGCTAGCATATTTACTCCAGGGCAGTAGATTTTAACACATTATGTTTCACAGAAATGCAATGACTGCAAATTTAAAATAGGGAAGAATCTGAGTGAAGATGAAAAAAATCTTCCATTAGGCCATTGTGGTCAAACAGTAATTGCAAACTGTGACAAACAGTGACAATTCATATTGATGAACTTGTTCCAACTCTGGACTTTTGTATCACCAGTGCTTTTAAAAAGATTGTTCTTTGGTTGTGTTGATGTCTCATGTTTTTGTTGATGTAATTCAGTGTTTCATTATATGGTAAAGAAGATTACCTAATCGGATGTAACGTGATCCAATAATGGAAGTTTCTACAGCTTTTAAGAAATGACAATGTGATTTTACATTTCCCTTACAAAACTCTTACAATGGGAAAGTTTGCCTCCTGCCCTGTCAATTAAATTGCCTTTTATTAGAGCAATCTTACCAAGTAGAAGAATGCATTAATTACAAACTTAATTATCCACCGTTTGCTTTTTTTCATAAGAACAAAATCTTTCATTCAAAATTAGCAACAAAGCAACTGCTGGCCATAAATACATGTATTAATTGGCTGTATGGCCTTAAAAACCAATCACATAGGAGAGATGAGGTTACGTGCTCTAGATTGAAGAATGAGCTGATACTATTATTCAGACAGCTAGAAGAACAGAGAGCTTTTGCTAGGACTCAAGAAAAAAGGGACAGTTTATCATCTCTGGAAGAAAGGGTGGGCAATTTGGGAGGAGTACAGGGATCTTGTTAGGTCATACAGAGAGGAAATTAGAAAGGCAAAAGCTCAGCTAGAACTCAATCTGGCCACTGTTGTAAGGGACAACAAAAAATGTTTTTACAAATATGTTAACAGTAAAAAGAATCCCAAGGAGAATATCTGTCCTTTAATGGATACAGAAGGGAACATTGCCACCAGAGATGAGGAAAAGGCTGAGGTACTCAATGCCTTCTTTGCCTCAGCCTTTAATAGGGAGACCAGTTATCCTCAGGGTACTCCACCCCCTAAGCTGGAAGGTGAATGAAGAGCAGAATATACCCCCCTTAATCCAGGAGGAAATAGTTAGTGACCTACTATGCCATCTGGACACTGGGACCCGATGAGATCCATCCAAGAGTACTGAGAGAACTGGCAGAGGTCCTTGCCAAGCCACTCTCTATCATCTATCAGCGATCCTGGTCAACAGGGGAGGTCCCAGAGGACTGGAGGCTTGTCAGTGTGACTCCCATTTACAAGAAGGGTCGGAGGGAGGATCCGGGGAACTACAGGCCTGTCAGCCTGACCTCGGTACTGGGGAAGATTATGGAACAGTTTGTCTTGAGAGCACTCACATGGCAAGTCCGGGACAAGCAGGGGATTGGGCCCAGTCAGCATGGGTTTACGAAAGGCAGGTCCTGCTTGACCAACCTGATCTCCTTCTATGACCAGGTGACCTGCCTAGTGGATGAGGGAAAGGCTGTGGATGTTATCTTCCTTGACTTCAGCAAGGCCTTTGACACTGTCTCTCATGGCATACTCCTTGAGAAGCTGGCGTCTCATGGCTTGGACAAGTGTACTCTTCGCTGGGTGAAAAACTGGCTGGATGGACGAGCCCAGAGAGTTGTGGTGAATGGGGTGAAATCCAGTTGGCGGCGGGTCACAAGTGGTGTTCCTCAGGGCTCGGTGTTGGGGTCGGTTCTGTTTAATATCTTTATCAATGATTTGGATGAGGGTATTGAGTGCATCCTCAGCAAGTTTGCAGATGACACCAAGTTGGGAGGCAGGGTTGATCTGCTTGAGGGCAGGGAGGCTCTGCAGAGAGATCTGGACAGGCTGGATCGATGGGCTGAGGCCAATCATATGAGGTTCAACAAGGCCAAGTGCCGGGTCCTGCACTTGGGTCACAACGACCCCATGCAGCGCTACAGGCTTGGGGAAGAGTGGCTGGAAAGCTGCCCGGCAGAGAAAGACCTGGGCGTGCTGGCTGACAGCCGGCTGAACACGAGCCAGCAGTGTGCCCAGGTGGCCAAGGCGGCCAACGGCATCCTGGCCTGTATCAGAAATAGTGTGGCCAGCAGGAGCAGGGAGGTGGTTATTCCCCTGTACTGGGCACTGGTGAGGCCGCCCCTCGAGTGCTGTGTTCAGTTTTGGGCCCCTCACTGCAGGAAAGACATGGAGGCGCTGGAGTGTGTCCAGAGAAGGGCAACGGAGCTGGTGAGGGGCCTGGAGCACAAGTCTTATGAGGAGCGGCTGAGGGAACTGGGGCTGTTTAGTCTGGAGAAGAGGAGGCTGAGGGGAGACCTTATCGTTCTCTACAACTACCTGAAGGGGGGTTATAGTGAGGTGGGTGCTGGTCTCTTCTGTCAGGTGGCTGGAGATAGGACGAGAGGAAATGGCCTCAAGTTGCGGCAAGGGAGATTTAGGCTGGATATTAGGAAAAAATTCTTTACTGAGAGGGTTGTCAGACATTGGAATCGGCTGCCCAGGGAAGTGGTTGAGTCACCATCCCTGGAGGTATTCAAAAAGCACATAGACAAGGCACTCCAGAACATGGTTTAGTGGGCATGGATGATGGTTGGACTCAATGATCTTGAAGGTCTTTTCCAACCTAAATGATTCTGTGATTCTATGATTCTAAGATTCTTGCAGCTAGTAAAAAAGATCAGACCATGAGAGGTCAAATATTAGGTATCACATTATACATGGAGGTATCTTACAGGGCTATGTTTTCTTTCAGTTTTAAGTGCATATAGTCAATTTGTTTGGTGCCAAGCCAAAAGTAGACACATACACATTCAGCAGGCTAGGTTTTTTGAGTAGAGGTCTTACTTTAAGTGGAAAATTTTTAGTGGCCTGTAAACAGGAAAGGGTTGAGAACCACTGTAACAGTAAGTGTGAATTTTTATACAGCTGCTCCATTTGTTGAAGCATGTTTAGTGGTGGTACTTGGCTTTATTTACCCATAGAGTCAATGTTACTCTTTGGCAACAGTGTTTAAGTGCTTCATGTGGCAGAGCGATTCTTCACTGCTCTTCCCTCCACGGAATTACAGCAAGGTGAAGATAGGGGTGAAAATACACTAAGGTTATTTAAAAAACAAACAAACAAACAAAAAACAGAAAAAAAAAAAGATACTGTCTTGTAACCCCATGTTTCTTGAGAGTTTATGTATTCAACTTTCATGTTAATCTCCCCTCTTTCTTTGGAATCTTTGTTGATGCGTATGTAACTTGAAGTTGTGGAAGGAACTAAGTTGGCAGTTATGCAGTGACACACTTTTATTGCCTTCCTCTCAGAAAGTTTAGGAATCACAGGACAAATGTAAGGAGGTTCTTTCTGAATGGAGCAGGCAATCTGCTTTCAAGTTTGTTTTGTTTTGTTTTTTTTTCACCCCCCCAATGGCTGGTTCTTACTTGTTTGCATTGTTATTTTTCTGCCTCTAGATTTTTTTCTGCTACCTCACATTTTTGGAAAGAGGAAGACAAATGGAACTACACGATTCCTTGAACACCTAGAGATCATTCCAGTGTTTTAGGTAATTATTGTATTTACTCAATTATAACAGTAAGTTATGCTACAAGGAACATGATTTTAGCCCACAAAGGTGCTGGGTCTTCCTTACACCTGAAATTTAATCTTTTTTGTGTTATGCATCTTGTGAGGGCTTCCTTCTGGTAAGCATACACAAGCAGGAATTGACTTTGCTTTTGTGGACTCCACATCCTAGTGTTTGGAATTTTTTTATGTGATTTCATCACTTCTGCTCTATAACAAAGCGTGTTTTATAGAAGACTGCCAGTATTACTATAAACTTCAATTTTAATCTTTTCAGAATGCATGAGAAACCTCTAACTTTGAATCTTTTAATCGTTATAGGAAAACCAGGAAAAGTTGATACTGAATCTTTAAGAGAAAATACTGCTTTAGAGAAATGCTTATGAATAGAGGCCCACCAACTGCACAGTCAAATCTCATTACTCCAGTAATACTGACTGGCTTTCACTTTCTTTCATTTTTTTAGCAGTAAGGTAGTAAGACTGTTCTAAGCTAAAGTAATTTTCAAAGGGAACAGCTTTGACATTTACACAAAGCAAAGGGATAAAAGAATGTTGAAAACATGAATACATGCAAGAATCCAGCTTTATGCGAACTCTCTGTAAAGTAAAATACTGCTGAAAAAATAGTGGTGAGGGTGAGAAAAGCAGTCCAATTAGTTGAGGAATACTAGGTTTTGCCAAAATGAAAAAATCTGCTTTCTTGACTGCAAGATCTCTCTGTTTTGGGAATGTTGATAAAGAAACATACTCCTTTATTGTCTAGAATTTATTCATGTCATGATCAAATACAGAAGAGAGATGGTCTTTCTCACTGTTCATGTCATCATCTGTCACATCACTGGCAATCTACTGCATACATAACATTTTTAACAGTAGATGCTTTAATTTGTTCTGTTGTGTATTTTTCTACCTCTGGTTCTTGATAAACTTTTTGGCTTATTATATTGTACTATTAATTTTATTTTGGGGGGCTGTAACCTTTGACTAGCTTTCCAGGAGCAAGAAGTCTACAGGAATGTTACAGTTCTACGTGCTGGAATAACAGGAAGTCTGTTTCAAATAAATTTAGCCCAGAGTGATAGCTGAGCACCCCCTGCAGTGTCCTTCATGGCTTCATCTGCTGAGACAGTTCTAGCCTAGAAGTACGCAACTCTTGAGAAAATTTTCTTTAAGGGTGATGACACAGTACTTGAGAATTCTGGGTGTAGTTATTACAAGGTCTTGCTTTTCTTTGGGCATTTTCTCTGTGTGGCCATCATATTCATGAGTTGAGAGTCGTGAGTTTGGGAAGTTTAGAGTTTGAGTCTGTTGCCATCCTCTCATTTCTTTAGTGCTCCTTATTAAACTGTTGGGAGACATTTCAGTATTCTTATTTTCTTTTGTACAGATTAATTATAAATGTCTTTCATATTTCAAATATTTACTTCTCGCCCCATTGGTGCACTAAAAAAAGCTAATGTGTTTTTAGTTAGTATAGTGAGTATTTGGGCTAAATGAAATTCATCCTTAACTTCTTATACTTAGAAACATGTATCAAAATAGCACTTTAGTATTCCTATTTCTCTGGTCCCAAAGAAGAAGATGCTTGTAAGACACCTAAGGAGCTTGTTTCAAGTTTATGGTTGCCAAAGCGGTACAGGCTTTGGCAAGTAATTGGCTGTCAGACCACTGGCACTGGCTAGGTAATAATCGGTACCAACAGCAGGGGAGTATTTGGTGTTATATTAGTCTACTGTGTGTTTTCCTTCAATGCAGGCTTATATAACACCAAAACAAGAACCTGTTTCTCACTCTACATTGCTCTTGTCAATACCAAATATTTATACTGCATAGCATAGAATGATGCTTTTGGTACCTGATGCTGCAAACTTAGTGCCCAGATGGAGGTTGGGAGGCACTTGCTTAAGCTTGATGTCTTCCTCTGTGTTTACTCAGGTCTGATAAATTAAAAGCATAGGGATATAAAGAACATGAGAATGAAACTCAAACAAGTGTCAGTCAGTCTTCCTTTAGGTGTGTTGAGATTCAGCTCTGTCTACAAAGATACTGACACTGTTTTATTTATCCTCTCCCTTGTCTGTTTAGAAGCCTTTCCCAGACAACCTGTTAGCCCAACAGCAATAATAATCGGAAAATGATTATCATTGAGTCACGTACGTATGGCATCAAGCAATTGGGGAAACCAGTCCTTCTCGACTGCCATATTTTCTGGGAAATAATAGGCTTTATTTAGTTTCTGGTCATAAAGGACTGATCTCCAGTCAGGCTTTTTTCCCTTTTTCTATTTCTTTCCTCTTCGGTCAATCTATGTCCTTGTCGGTATCTTCCACCACAGATGACATCAACACTTTTCTGAGCTTTAAAAATTATTAGAACTGCTAAGGTTCCCCAGAAGTTACTTTGAGAACAGACTTTTTGTTTTCACTAT